>NW_020954595.1:1369827-1488486 GCF_900497805.2 Vombatus ursinus | reverse complement strand
GTGTGTGTGTGTGTGTGTGTGTGTGTGTGTGTGTGTGTGTGTGTGTGTGTGTGTGTGAAAGCTGCCAACAACATCAAAAGCAGCTTACCCAGGTTAGACCTGACTACTTGTAACAGCACCAGAGCGGGGAGAATTGGGGGAACTGGGGAGAATGGGCTATCAAGAGTTTATTCTTAATAGGAATATGGTTATTATTTATAATGTGACATTGCCACAAAATATATTTTAATCCATTTGTTACTTATCTGTTCTAAATGTTGACTTTTTGGGTTACATGACATACATTTAAGAGGGACAAAAAAAGAGAATTGTATCTGAAATCATGAACTTTTGTTAAGTACAGGTGTTTTTAAAGTGTAGACTGAATTTAAGACAATAGTAGGGGCAGCTAGGTGGCGCAGTGGATAGAGTACTGACCCTGGAGTCAGGAGGACCCGAGTTCAAATGTGGCCTCAGACACGAAACACTTACTAGCTGTGTGACCCTGGGCAAGTCACTTAACCCCAATTGCCTCATCAAAAAGAAAAAAGACAATAGTAACAAAACTGTCCTTTCTGTTCGGTTAAATCACTTCCCTGGGTCTCAGTTTGAAGACATTGGACCAGATGACCTCCCATTTACCTTTTGATCATGACCCTTTGGCAGCCTCGAGGTAATGCAGTGGCTAGAGCTCTGGGCCTGGAGTCAGGAAGACCTGAGTTCCAATCCTGCCTAAAACACTTACTGCTTGACCATGAGCAAGTCACTTATATATCTGCCTCAGTTTCCTCATCTGTAAAATGGGGATAGTAACAAACACCTACATCCCAGGGTTATGGCAAGGATCAAACTAGATAATAGTAGGTGCTTAATAAATGCTTGTTCCCTTACCTTCTGAAATTTATTTAAATCTGTTTTTTAAAAAATATTTTATTGATTCACTTTTATTTTGTTTGGGGGGAGGTTTCTTCAGTAAACTTTTATTAATATCCTTCATTCTCATATCACCTAAATCTTCCCCTGTATTCCTCCCTTCTCCCCTCCAGAGCTATTTCATAGAGCAATGATTCTGACTTATTTTGTTATTTTCCAACAAATTTTTATGTATCTTTTGTTTCTAAATCGGCTCAATCTCCCCCTGAATTCCTCTCCCAGAGAGTCACTGCGTGTAGTAAAGATTTTATTTGATTTATTTTTCATAACACAAACCCAAAGTAGTGGACCGACTTTATCTTCACTCCACGGATGAGAAAACTAAGGTATGAGGAAGGTAAGTCATCAGTGCCAGGTGTGGACATGTGGCCCCCACAGGGTGAGCAGCTCCCCGTTCTCTTCCCTCTAACGTGAACAGCAGTCAGTTCAGCACCCACAAGCAGAAGCAGGCACCAGAGGAAGCACTGATCACTGAAGAAAAGGCCGTGTTTGTGGCACAGATGGAGACGAGCCTCTCCCACTGGGCAGGCAGGAGGCAGATTCTCACAAAGCGGTGCTTCTCAGTGGGGCCCAGGGACCCCCAGGGTCTCTAAAATGTTTTCAGGGGCCCACGAGGCCAAAATCATTTTCATAATAATAGTAAGACATTTAACTTTCTAATATGGAAAATATTATCTATAACTCACATAGGTACAGCTAGGTGGCACAGCAGACAGAGCACCGGGCTTGGAGTCAGGAAGACCCATCTCCCTGAGATCAAGTCTGCATTCAGACACTTACTAGCTGTATAACCTTAAGCGAGGCACTTAACCCTGTTTGCCTCAGTTTCCTCATCTGTAAAATGAGCTGGAGAAGGAAACGGCAAGTTACTCCAGTATCTCTGCCAAGAAAACACCAAATGGGGCCACGAAGAGTCAGACACGACTGAAAGAACTCAACAATACCAACAACCCACATAAACAAAAGCTCACTGAAAGGGGTCCTCAAAAAGTTTCGAGAGTGGAAAGGGGTCCTGAGATAAAAAGAAAAAAGTTTGAGGACCCCAGAATCTCAGACTTAGAAGTCATCTCAAAAGTCAGGTAGTTCAACCTGAACCCTGATGAGAATTCCCCTCTACAATATCCCCAACAAATGGTCACCCAGCCAGTTAACTTAATTGGGTCTCAGTTTCCTCCTTTGTAAAATGGGGGTCTTAAAGGTCCCTGACAGCTCTAGATCGAAGCTCCTAAGAAATGGCTAATAATTCATAAATAATAAAGAGGCAGCTAGATGGCAGAGTGGATAGAGCGCTGGATCTGGAGTCAGGAAGATGTGGGTTCAAATTCAGCCTCAGATAACTTACTAGCTGTGGGCCCCTGGACAAGTGAATCACTTAATCTTTGTCAGCCTCAGTTTTCTCATCTTTAAATAGGGATGGTAATAATAGCACTCACCTTCAGGGCTGAGGTGATCAGATGAGCCAATACTTACAAAGCGCTTTGAAAACCTTAAACTAGCACAGGAACGTTGGCTATTGTTCACATTAGTGCAGAGTGCAGGATTATCCCCCTTCCATCCCTTCTCCCTGTCTTCTATGCCCAGTATGGGGAAGGATGTCCTGAAAATGCAGAATGACTATTTAAAAAGCTTGACTGAAGGTCTACTGACTAGCTAAGAAATTCATGCTGACATTGATGCCCTATTTATTTTACTTTTGGTCACCCACTGTTTCAACCCCGGGGGGCCCCAAGTTTCTCCCGCCTATCCACATAAATGATCTTTAGTGGGCATTCCCCCCTAGGGTGCCAGAGGGACTTCCATGAGGCCTATCTCCACTTATGCCTCAACGGCCAAACATTTGATTATTTACAGCATAAAATAAAAGAACAGATTCTCCTCAACCACAAGGCTCTTGGAACACCCACAGCACCCTGGGTCAGGCTCCTCAGTGACTGGAAGGCTGGGTCAGACTTGTCAACAGGACATGCCCAGAACAAGCCTGGCTTCTGGGAAAAGCTAACAGAAGACAGCCCGAACCTGAACCCCACTCCTTGGCACAGGGGGCAGGGCCAGCGGGCTGGTACCCTCCATTCATCACAGATTTTTAAACACTCTTTTTCTTGCTTTTTTTCCTTAAGGATCATTACTTGTTTCATGGGATGGCTTTCTGGGAGTAGGAAGAAGAATACTGGAAGAAATGTTGGTGATATAAAAAAGCAGATGATAGCAATAAAAACATTTTAAAAGAAGTTAATAGGATTGCTAGATCTACCCCTAGGTGCTTTGGTTAATTTTCCATTGTTACTGCCCAGACACCAGAAAAGGGAAAGAATTTCTTTTCTAAAGACCAGAGGCTAATGAGTCTTTTTGGACTCAGCTCTGGGAGTGACCCAACTCTCACTGAGGACACAGCAGGACAAGATGCTCAGAGGTCAGTCAGACACACATACAATCCTATGCCTTTCACGTCAACAAAAATTAAGCACTTGCTGTGTGCAATGCTCACCAATAAAAATATGACACCAGATCCTCTTCTCCAAAAACTCCCAATCCAACCGGTAGTGAAAGACAAAGGTGGACAAAGAACTAACACACATGGGAGATTGGGACCAGGGTAAAGGAGGCGCTCAAGAATTGTGCTTTGAGAGCACCAAAGAGGAGGGATCGATTAGTGGATCGACAAGCATTTATTAAGCACCTACTATGTGCTAGGCACTGGGAATACAAAGGGCCAGAGAAACGGAGAAGCAGAGATGAGGACAGATTTCCTCCGAGGCACCAAGGAGGCCAGTGAGCCTCTCCTGCAGTTTGTTTGCTGTGTCCTAAGATTGGAAAGGTAGGACGGGGCCAGGTGGTGAAAGGTTTCGAGGCCTAACAGAGGAGTTGCTATGTGATCCTAGAGGGAATGTAACAAGGAGTCACTGGAGTTTACTGAGTAGGGGGGTAACCTAGAAAAATCTACATTTCTGGGAAACGCCCTTGGCAATGGAGGCAGGGAGGCCAATAAAGATGTTACTGCAATGGTCCAGAGGAGAGGAGAAATTCAGTGGTTCTTGGATCACTCTCTTCTGTCAGTGAAGTCCGTGGGAAAGCTACACTCAGTCTGGGCTCACGGACTCCTGTCCACGACAGAACGATCTGAAACCCTCTTTTATCTGGGAGCAGTCCTAAGAATGGGGAGAAACAAGGGACTCTGACAGCATCAGATGAGATAACATTTATCAAGTGCTTAGCACAGTGTCCAATACACAGCAGGCACTTAATAAATGTCTATTGATTGATTGTTTCCTCATCTGTAAAATGGGGACAATAACAGCCATCTTATGCCAGGGTTGTTGTCATGATATAATGTGATCATTTGTAAAGTGCTTTGTAAGCCTCAGAGCACTATAGAAATCCTAGTTATTGTTATTGTTGTTGTTGTTATTATTGGATTCAGCAGCTAGGGGTGTATGTGATTGCAATTACACATAGCTGATATGAATGTGAAATGATCTCCTTGGTGTGAGGCAGCATGCCAAAATAGAGGGAGAAAGCTAGCTGGGAAGTCATGAAGACCGGGTCCTGCGTGGGACCCATACTGGCTGAGTGACTCTGGGTGAGTCACTTGACTCCTTGATGATGTTTCAGACGAGGTCCCAATCTGGACTACCAGAGGAACTTGCTGCCCTCACTGATGAAATCCAAGGTTCGGTCCAGGAGAAAATCTAAACTTTGTGATGTTCTCCTGACTTAAACACAGATAACGACCCAATGATCTGCCAGCTCTGTATTACAGAAATATAACTAATAAAACCAAGAGGGAAGAATTCTTATCTGAAAAGCCAGGAACGACCTAATTAAACCCCAGAAGCTCAGCACTGCAGACTAGGAGGGGACGTAGGCGGCCACCCCACCCAGGCCAACCCATACACAAAAAGAATCCCCACCTTGACCTGCCCAACCTACCCCATGCATCCAAAAATCCCAGCCAGGAAATTCTTTCATCAAATAGAAAAACACAGAGACTCATTTTCCCTCTGATTTTTATGAAGTCTAGAGTGCTGATGGCTTTCAGAGAAAGAATAACATGGTGCACATGAATTTGGCTATTAAGCGGGGGGAGGGGGAGGAAAACAAGGCATGTGAGCTTGGCCTCAGACAGTGGAAAACCACAACGCACAGCCCCGTGTTCCACGTTATAACTGGCGTTGTAGCCACTGTTATCAATGGTCATCGGAGAAAAAGCAACATCTGCCCTTGACCCCAAGCAGCAGGGGCTCTATTTATCCTGGAAATGTACAATTGAGGGGGCCCTGGGCTTCTTTAGAATCATAACAAGGTGGGACTTCTCCAGTACCAGCCAATGAGATTAGCTTACCCAACAAAAGAGCATAAAGGGAAGAGAAAGAGAATGAGCATTTATTAAGCGCCTAGTATGTGCCAAATACACAAAAGTGCTAAGCACTTTACAAATATTATCTCATTACAAATACTATTTCCCAATGCACACAGGACAGCGAATTAAATTAGAATCATTCTCTGCCTGCCAGTCTATCCTGATGTCATTGGTCTTCTTCAAAAACAAAGGACAAACAACACAAAGAAAAGATTAAATTTCCCAGAGCATGGTTTCAATCATACCACTACCCTACTCAAAAATCTTCCATGGCTCACCATTGCTTTAGCAAATCAAAACCCAACTTCTGAGACTCACTTTGATAGACTTTCATGGGTCAAGTATTCCTAACCCCATTTTATAGAGGAGGAAACTGAGGTTCAGAGAGAGTGTGTCTTGTCTGGCCAGTAAAAGTCTGAGGAAGGATGGTATGACTGACCATAGGCCTGGAGGGCCAGACCCCCTCGTTTTACAATTGAGGAAAATGAGGCCTAGGGAAGTGAAGAGATTGGTCAAAGTTGGCCCAGCTAGGTCTGACCCCCATTTCTCTGACTCCAGAGCCAAGTCTATCTCCCTGTGAGCCTTAACATAAACTGTTAGAATGATGAATTATATAATGAGCCATCCTGAGCTCCAACTGGTCTTGAACTAAAGGTCCCCTAAGAAAGGCTAAGAAAGATCATGAGAAATAATTTATTTTGCCCAAATCCAATATGCACCCTGGTACTGAATTCATCAAGGAACTCTTCAGTTTGAAGAAAGAAAAAAAAAACCCCTCTGTTCCCTGGGTCCCTGAATTACATTTAACCAACTGCAAATAGTTTATTTAACAGATAATGTTTATATCACTGGAGTCTATGAGGGAATGATTCACTGGCAAGGTTAGGGAAATGCCAAGAGGAGCCAGAGGTAGTTCAGTCAACATAACAGCCCCACTAGAATTCTCAGTGCCTTGGACGCTATCACCCAGACACAACAATGGCACAGATTTACCTTAATACACATGGCACCAAGCCACAGACAATAGCCTTGGGCCTGACTTTGTCCCGAGCTATCTTACTCTTAACCATATCTAGCTTCTCCACTTCCTACACCAAAATTCCAGTCATTTAATGATAAAATGGAACTAAAGCTTGGAGTCAGGAAGCCTGAATTCTAGGCCTGTCTCTGTTAATAACTACCGTTCTGACCTTAGATATCCCTTCACTTCATTTCTCCAAATCTCAGGTTTCTGGTTTATAAAATGGCGGCACAGGTACCAGTCCTTGCCCTGCCTATCTCACACAGTTAGTCTGAGGACCCAAGAAGAGCATGCATATGAAGTTAACAGCATCCATTAAGCACCTACTGTATGAAAGTTCTTTATAGGAGGAGATACTCAAATATTCAAATGAACCGGTGGCCTCACCATCCAGAAGTTGCCTCCAAGGATGCAGATCACAATCTGCGCTTGTCCATCACCTCCTGGATGTTCCACACAGAGGGTCTACCCAATGTGAAACTGAAGATAGCAAAATAAAAATGTGGGCGTGGTTATCTTATATGGAAATAACAGTTCACGCTAATGCATACAGGTAACATTTTGGCTCACTTCAATGTAACAGGCATCCATTAAGTGCCTACTGTATGTGCCAGGCGCATACACAAGGAAAAAAGGTGAATTATCCCTTTCTTCAAGGAGTTTATGTTCTACCAGACAGAAATAATATACAGATAAATGAAAACAAAAGATACGCAAAATAAATAAATTGAGATGTGCTGTTGTTCAGTTGTTTTTCAGTCCGTGTCTGGCTCTTCATGACCCCATTTGTGGTTTTCTTGGCAGAGATACTGGAGTGGTTTGCCATTTCCTTTTCTGACTCATTTTACAGATGAGGAAACTGAGGCAAACAGGGTTAAGTGGCTTGCTCAGGCTAACAGAGCTAGTAAATGTCAGAGGCCAAATATGAATTCAGTTCTTCCTGACTCTGGGCTGAGCACTCTACCCACTGTGCCACCTGAGATGACATGGTACTAACAGTAGTTGGGGTGTGGGGTAGGCATCAGGAAAAGCCTCTTGTAGGAGTGGTGTCCAAAATGAGCCTTGAAGGGAGCCAGTGGCCGTGAGAAGCGATGGCAAAGAGGGAGGTATTCTAGTCCAGTCACGGGGTAACCAGACAAGTGGAGAGGAGGGGCAGAATGCAACCAAGTGAAAGGATGGCTCCCAGTCTCCTCCATGATGTGAATAAAGGAGGTGAAGGCACTCGTTTCATTGGGTCTCCACAGGTAACAAGAAACATCATTCACTGGGACATCTGCTCATCTCTACTTTTTCTTTTCTTTTTTTTTTAAGCTAGGCATTGGGGTTAAGTGACTTGCCCAGGGTCACACTGCTAGTGAGTGTTATGTGTCTGAGGCCGGATTTGAACTCAGGTCCTGACTGCAGGTCTGGATCTCTAACCACTGTACCATCTAGCTGCCTTAGATACTTCTGTGGGTCTGTATGCCCCCACACAAGGTTATCATTTCCCACAGTGCAAATCCCAACATGGCCACATGGGTGATGACTTTTGTAAATTGTCAGCCACAGATTAACTGGGTAAATTGTGAAGTCCACATGGGAATGGGGAGAGACCCCTGAAAGCAGGAAGAATACTTGGGTGATTTTGGACAAAAATTCATGAGATTTTAAGGCTGTAACATAGATGGCGGTGGTGATGGCGTAGGACCATTGACTGAGAGCGGGAAGGAAGTTCAAGGCCACCCAGCCCAAACCCTTCTTTTTACCGATGGGCATATCCATAGAAGCTCTTTGAGTGCTCAGGGGCCCACAAATTTAGGGTCAGAGTTAGGGTTAGGCCTACACAGGCAGTAAATGGGAGGGGCAGGATTTGCCCTCAGGTCCTCAGGCTCCAGAGCTAGTCACCAGTCTGTCCAATGGGCCACTGGAGCATCCAGAACGGATGCCTCAAAGCAAAAACTGCCACGGCATGGCTGATAACAAGATGGAGGGGCCCCAAGCCCACCCCAAAGGGTGGTAGGAGCCACAGAAAGTTATGTCAGAAGGAGAAGCTGGCCTGGGGCAGAGGGCAGGGGCTGGTCGGGTTTGGAGAAGACAACTTTGAGTGGCTGGTGGAGATGCTGCAGACACGTCCCCAAGGACACTGGAAAAGTTGAACCAGAGCTAGAGAGAGGTCTGGGCTGGAAAAAGACTCGGGAACCATCCCCAGAGAGGTGAGTGCAGACATTACATAAGTAGATGAGATCATGAGAGAGAGAAGAAAAGGTCTTCAGGGAGAAGGATGGGAAGAAGGAGGAAGAGAAAGAGGGAGAGAAATCAGCAGGAGAGGGCCTCATCCCAGAAATGGAAGGAGGAAAGAGCCTTGAGAAAGGAACGTTCATGCTAAACACCACAGAGAGCTCAAGAAGACAAAGATGGAGAAGTGGGAAAATGGTGACCAGGAGTGCCCCGGGGACCCTGCAGAAGCTAGTTTGAGCCTAGTGTAGAGGCTGGAGCCTAGAGCACTTCACCACTGCATGCTGGGACCCCTGGGTCTTTCCATCTCCTTGTGGCTGAAATGCCTGTGTCCTCCCCTTCCCATGAGAATGACAGCTCCTCGAAAGAAGAGGCCCACTACCTTCCTTTCTCTTTGTATCCCTATTGCTTAGCACACAGTAGGTGCTTAATAAGTTTGGGGTTTTTTTTCCATCTATTTTTTCATTCAGAAGACTAATGGTGAAACATGTCTCTTGGTATGGAGGTGGTGAACTACAGGCATGGAATCAGGCATACTTTCCAGCCACGGCCAACTAAGATATTGACTGCTTGTGCTTGACAGTGTTTGTTACAAAGGAAGGTTTTGTTGTTGACAAAATGGGTAAAAAAGTCAGAAGTGATAGATGGAGGAAAAAAAGAAAGAGCACCAATAAATTAAAGGGGTATGTGTGTGTGTGTGAGCGTATGTCTGTGTGTGTATGTAGGGAGAGAGAAAGAAGGGGAAGGAAGAAGGGAGGGAGGGAGGGAAAGAGAGGGAGGGAGAGAGAAAGTGAGAAAGAGGGAAGGAGAGACAGAGAAAGGAGGGGAGAAAGAAAGGGAGGGAGAGAGAGGATGGGAGAGAGGGAGAAAGAGAAAAAGAAAGAAAAAGGGAAGAAATAGGTCTTTTAAGGAGGGAGAGGGAGAGAGTTTAGCCACAAAAAGAAGATGATGCGTCCCTTGAGAATAGGACAGGGTGGAAAGAAGAGTTGAGGAGGGAGTGGGGGTGTTTCCACTGCCCGGCAGGGGAGACCCAAGCAAGATTCCAGGAGGAGGAAAGGTCGCTTGGAATGAAGAGTAGGGGGGAAAGGGGAGCAAGGTCCTCGAGGGGGCACGAGGGGATGGGGTCAAGGGTGCAGGGAGAGGGATTAGATAAGAACATTTCCATGGGAAATCCACAGCCTCAGTCAAGTGCCCTGGGATTCCAGTCTGGGAAGACTCAGGGAGCCCGAGCTCTGGTTACTGTTACAGACGCTTCCATGCCATCACAGCAGCCCAGGGAGGCTGGTGCTGAGTAGGGGGAAGGGCGTGTTTCCAGGTTATGTTCATGTAGGGACTTTTTATTTGTTATCATTATTGCTGCTGCTGCCTGTGCGCTTTGTAATATCGGGCATTTTGATCCTAAGCTTCTCGAAAGCAGCAACCTGTTTCCTGGGTGACCTTCCTCCCTATGCCAATTAGATGCTCCCCTCTATCCAGCTGCCTGGATGTTGGAGTGAAAGGGAATTTCCCCTTGAAGCTGGCCTCTGACTCGTGGTAAATCACTTCATCCTTCTCAGCTCCAGTCTCTTCCCAAATGATATCTCCTCTAGCTCCCTCCCAAGAACATGGAAGGGTCAGCGGTAAATCACGATACAGATGTGAGGTTCTATAAATAAATAAGGCGCTCATAGGACGGCACGATCTTAGATCCAGAGCTGCGAGGAATCTGGGGGTCACCTAGCCCCCTCATCTTGTAGATTACTTTATTTTTAAATTTTCTTTTATTTTATCATCAAATAATTACTACTTATTATTTTACAGATGTGGAGAATGGCAAGGGGATCTGCCCAAGGTCACCCAAGAAATAAGTGGCCAGGTCCTCAGCTTCCAAATGGCGGCTATTCTCCAAGGAACCCATGATGGCCAGTCTGCGGTCAGCCTCCAGGTGAAGGACTCTCAATGTTTTGTTTTAAGTTAAAAATAGCTAAGAAGCCAAACGAAGCTGTTTCCTCCCCTCTCCCCCTTTTCGAGAATTTTCTGAGGACTCAGAAGGGAATCCTGGAGGAGAGAGAACATGCCTCATATCAAGGCTGGACAGATGAAGCTGAAAGTGAGGCCGGAGAGCCCCCTGCTGTCCAGAGTCACGTAATCCAGGACAGCCAGCAAGCCCATCAGGAAACGAACTCCCAATTGCCTTCTGTTCTCCTGTCTTTGATTCATCTTGACCACAGGAAAAAAGGTTCCTTTTCCTAACAGAAGGCAAAAGCGTGCCAAGGGGTCGGTAGGAAGGTACGGAGCAACCCCCCAACTCCATTCCACCATGATTAAGCATCTTGGCACCGACACCATTAAACAGGTATTTATGATTTCCTCACAGCAACCCTATGAACTAGGTTTTACAGATGGGGAAACTGAGGCACAAGAGCAGTGACCAGCTTAGGCACAGAGGGATCCCAGAGGCCGAGCTAGGCCAGGACTTTGATGATCCATCCGGTTCCAGCCCCTCAGAGTCTCCTCAAACCTAGCTTATTTTTCTGACAATTCACCAATCAAGTAATCAGCAAGCAGTTATTAAATGCCTACTATGTGCCAGGCACTATGATAAGCGCTGAGAATGCCATTAAATGATCTCGGATCTCTTCTGAGAGAATGGAATTCACAAAAGAATCCCTGGACACGTTTATAGAAAAATTAGCCTACAGTCCATCTCCGACCTGTTCCAACACCTAAGAAGCAGAAGGGAAGAAGAGAAGAAGCACTTCTACAGCACCTACTATGTGCCCTGCTAAAGGCCTTACAAATATTATCTCATTTGATCCTCACAGCTAACCCTGGGAGGTAGGTGGTGTTATTGAAACCGAGACAGACAGAGTTAAGCGACTTGCCCAGGGTCACTAGCTAACAACTACAACTGTCCCCGCACTGTCTGGAGGAACATCACCACACAGAAGAGGAATAAAATCCAATTTATAAGGCTCCAGCCACACAAAAGCTCAGGGGTTTCGGGAAGCGAGATCAAACTGGCTTGTGAGAGCTGATTGTTAAATTTTCTGTGTGAGCATTTACACTTACAGAAATCTGCAAACACTATCAATTAGAGCTTGGTTTATTTTATGGCTTGTCTAGACTTAAGAAAGCGATGAAGAAAATGTTAATAATGCAGAAGAGTGTGTCATGCATACATTGTTTTTCTGGAGAGCCAATAGTTAAACATTTATCAGCACATCCCTGGGTTCTAGTAGGTAACCATTGGATGGAAGTGACATGGAGGCAGATTTCTGCCCCACAGAAGGCAGCCCTAAGAAATGGAGCCCTCTGAAAATGGAAGAGGAGACCTTAGGAGGCATTATGGTCCAGGACCTTGAGGGTTGTCCACCTGTGAGGCATGCAGAAGAAGAGATTCTGGATGACATGTGGCCTGCACTTACATGACCTCAGAATCACCAAATCTTGGTGAGGCAAGGAACCTCAGAGAGAAGCCGTGTCTAGCCCTCTCCTCTTACAGATAAAGGAACTAAGACCCAGAAAGCTCACAGGATTTGTTCAAGGTCATACACCTAGTAACGGGTACGTGGAGGCAGCTGGTGGTACAGCGGATAGAGCACTGGTCCTGGAGGCAGGAACACCTGAGTTCAAATCCAGCCTTAGACACTTAACAGCTGTGCGACCCTGGGCAAGTCACCTCACCCCAGTTTGTCTTGTTTCTGCGACTATAAAACTGGGATAATAAGAGCCCCAGGCTTCTGCAGTTATTGTGAGGATTAAATGAGATAACATTTATAAAGTGCTTAGCACAGTGCCTGGCACATAGTAGGTACTATCTAGATAGTAACTATTCTCATCATCATCATCATCATTACTATTATTGGGGCAGGGGGAAGAACTGGGTTTTCTCTAAATTCAGTGTTCTTTTCACTCCGCCATGTCTCTTCACTAACAAGTTTCTAATGTTAGGATGATAGGACTCTAAATAATATAACAGACACAACACAGGAGAAATTCTTAATTTAATATCTTCTGTTTAATGTCCCAACATGTCCTCTAGTATTTTCTTTTTTTCCTCTCTCTCTCTCTCTCTCTCCCCCCCACCCCGGAGGCAACTGGGGTTAAGTGACTTGCCCAGGGTCACAGAGCTATTAAGTGTCAGGCCACATTTGAACTCAGGTTCTCCTGAATCCAGGGCAGATGCTGTATCCCCTGCACCATCTAGCTGCCCCTACAAATATTTTCAAGTGACATTTCTTTTTTTCTTTTTTTTTTTTGGTGAGGCGATTGGGGTTAAGTGACTTGCCCAGGGTCACACAGCTAGTAGGTTTCATGTGTCTGAGACTATATTTGAACTCTGGTCCTCCTGACTCCAAGGCCAGAGTTTTACCCACTGAGCCACCTCGTTGCCCCTCAAGTGGCATTTCAAGACTTTCTAAAAATTCTCCCCAAAAGAATCCTTTTTGTATCATGTTACTTATAAAGACAGGTTTTGTTCTCTCTCAAGGAAGAGGATGGAGAGGTGCTAGCATGTCGCCCAGTGAGGACACACTACTTTATAACCTCCAGGACCCCTGACCCACTTCTCTAGATACCTAAAGGTCTGTACAACGCATCAGTGGAGCAGAAGAAATGCTACATGGGAAGAGATGGGAGAATCTGAGCGTCCAATGTTCCTGGGTGACCTTAGTGCAGTCAGCCTCAGTTTCCTCATCTGTAAAATGAGTGTGTTTTACTTGATGACCTCTAAGGTCCCTCCCTGCTCCAAATCTATAAACCATTCAACCAAAGGATGATCACGGTATGAGGCTGGCTGGGCAGGCATGTTCTTCCAGGATTGTCCGCTGGGGGGAAGCAGTGAAAAAGGTTTTTAACGGAGAATCTGGTGAGAGGAAACTGGAAGTCTGTAAAGTGGAAGGAAAACGGGGGACAGAAAAGTTTGGGTTGGATGTGACTGCAGTTAGACATCTTTAAGTGTAGCCCGTGACAGCTGGGCTCCATAAGGAATATGAGTGGGCCAACAGTCGACGTGAGCAGACGAGGAGCCCCCCGATGTTTAGGAAGCGATCCCCTGCCTAGAATCAACTAGAACCACAGCTTTTTAGATCTTGGAAAGGTGAGGGAAGGCATTACCAAGCCCTGGTTCAAACGCAGATGAGTTGGGTGGCAGAGATGAGAGAAAGATTGAGCCCCAGTCCTCGTTAACAAACACTGGAATTCATTCACCAGGTTAGGGAGGAGGAAAGGACTGGGGGATTCTGCTCCCAGGGATAGAGGAGGTGCTTGCCTGGAAGGCAGGGGGGTCGATCTGAACTCGGGAAGGCTGGGTTCCCCAGACATTTATCAGCAAACTGTTTAACCACCTAAGCTGTAAAAAAAAAAAAGGGGGGGTGTATGTGAGATGACAACTGTCCGTAAAGCATTCTCCAACCTTTACAGGGATAGACAAACACATCTCTGGCCTCTCTGAAACTCAATTTCTCCTCCAGAAAATGAAGGTGTTGGGCAGGAGGAGCCGTGGGGACCCATCCACGTAAAACACAGAGAGTGAATTTGATTCCCCACGAGGAAGGAAGGAAGGAAGGAAAGAGGAATGTCCAGGGTCCAGGCCTCTCGCTGGGAATTCCAGCCCAAAGAGGCCAAGGTGAGGGCAGGGAGAGGCTATCCAGAAGCTGGATAGAAGTGAAGGGGGCTGCTTCACTGAGGAGGACCTTCACCCTTCTGCTCAGGGCCAACCTTGACGAGAACAAAAGCCGAAGAAGGAGGGTTTGGCAGCTCCTCCGGACAGGCCTGGGCAGGAGCTCCAGGCGGGCAGGCGGGCCCCCATAGGTGGCGGGAGGGGGGTGGGGGAGGGGTGTCTGAGGGGGCTTTTAAGGAGCTTCTCTTTGGATGACACCAGAAGCCAAACAGGCAGCGAGGATCCAGGGAGGTCTGTGCTAACCCAACAGGCTCGCACCACAGAAGCTTAAATCGACAGATGCCTCATGGTGAGCACAGATGAATTAAGGCAGTAGGAAGTGATCCAGGGGGAAAGCCTGGGCTCTGAGGACCAGGTTCAAACCCCACCGAGGTCACTTATTAGCTGAACCATCTTGGGCAAGTGAATTCACCTCCTGGGTCTCCCATTCTGTCCTTGGATGAAGACACTGACTTCCAAGGTCCCCCTACTCTGTATCTAAGATCCTATAACCCATGACCTCCAGGTCTCAGTTTCCTCCTTTGTAAAAAGGAGGTGGTCTCTGAGGTCCCTTCCAGCTCTTAGTCTGTGATTCTATGTAGAATGAGCACTCTAAACACTTTGCCATGGTTCCTCACTACCCGGAAACATTCCTCAGGGTCACAGGCGTTCCATGGCCAATGTCAAGATTTCTGGGGAATATGAAAATGCGGGTGGGGGGGGATTTTTAAAACCTTCGCTCGAATCTTTTAAAGTTACACATATTGTGAGGTGACCTGGGACAAGTCCCTTCATTTGGTCCTCAGTTTCTCCAACAGACCTCCTTCCCGTTCATCTCCCCTTCTCCCCACCCACTTTGCCCTATCAATTCTGTCACATCTCAGAGGTTAGAACTGAATCGCAGGTCTCACCTCCCACCCAGGGCAAGATCGTGCTCCACTCCATCCCTGATAGGGGGTTCACACGCACGTGCACACACCCACAGCACATGCTTGAACACTTCCAACGACACAGACCTCACCATCTCACAAGCCAGCAGAGAGAGGCGGGCCAACAAGCTAGGCGAGCCTCTCCCTCCTTGAATGACTCACAAAAACTCTAACGGGGACATTAAAAAAAGGATCACGGTTTACTGTTGCCCTTCAGCATGTGCTTTCTGTGTCGATTTTAAAACACACATTAATTTAGAATTTTTTTTGGTGTTGTTGCGTGGGAGAACACAATTTTTTTAAAAAATTAAACACTTCTCTGTACAACAAAAATCTTGGAAACTTGAGTCAGCTGCAGAGGCGGAGTCCGATGGCTTGAGGATCCGTTTCTCTGTCCATAAATACTCCCTGTTTAAGCACGGCTCAGGAGCAGGGCTTTGTTCTGGGAAACAGCCGAACTCGCTTCCCAGCCAACAGAAACAGTTGATCAGTTTTCACGGCCTCCCCGGCTCCCGGGAGCTGACGCATCCCTGTCCCCATGGCAACGCCGAGTGTGTGGGGTTTGTTTGCTCTCTGAGCTCATTCATCGCCCGGGCTCTCTATTGTCAGGGGTCAGGGCCAAGGCAGCAGACACACCAGGCTTTCTGTTCGCCAGGCCAGCTCACACTTCCTTCCTTCCACTCTCACCGCAAGGGAGATCTGGGGTATCTTTGCTGCGATTGTATTTTGTGGGGTTGAGCTGCACCAACTCACTGCTAAATTAAAGTAGAGCTTTCCACTCCCTGCCCCTGGGGATCCATTTCTTTTAGGGTCTGGGAGAGGAGGAATAGGGTCACACGTCTGGAGCTAGAAACAGTCTCATTTTCACTGAAGGAGGCTAAGAGATCCACAGGTAGCATCTGGGGCAGGATTTGAACCCAAGTTTGCATTGCTCTTTACACTTCACCATGCTGCCTCCCAAAACAACAAATTATTGCTATTGTTTTTATTGTTATACTAATAACAATAGCAGTTAACCTTTTGAAAATGCCTTAAAGCATCTGAGTATTAATCACAACAATATTATTATAATAAAATGATATATTGTTATAATCGATATCACCACACTAATAACCTTTATTAATTGATAAACTATTAATTAAGCCATTAACCTTTATAAAATGCTTCAAGCCATGTCACTATTATTAATTATAATAACCATATTGTTATAACAAAATATAATATCGTGCTGTTAGAATTCATATTATATTATTAATAATAAGTTACCTTTTAGAAAATGTTTTAAGGAATTTGACTCTTATTCACTATAATAATATTATAAAATATGCTATGCTAGAATTTGTATTATTATGCTAATAACAATAGCCAATAACCTTTAGATACTGCTTTAAGGCATGTCATTATTATTAATTATAATAACCATATTGTTATAAAAATATAATATTATATTGTTATAATTAACATTATACTGTTAATAATAACAACAGTTACCTTTTAGAAAATGCTTTAAGGAATTTGATTATCATTCACTATAATAATATTATAATAAGATGTTATGTTAGAATTCATATTATTATGCTAATAACAATGGCCATTAACTTTTAGGAAATGCTTTAAGGCATATAATCATTATTAATTACACCAATATTATTATAATAAAATGTTATATAAACATTAAAATTATCTTAATAATAATAGCAGCTAACCTTTAGGAAATTCTTTCAGGCATGTAATCATTATTAATAATATAAAATATTAATAATAATAGCTGTTAGAAACCTTTAGAAAATGCTTTAAGACTTCTTTGAGAATGAAGGACAAACACCAAGGCTTGCAAAGCATCATCTAGGTAATATATAATATATATGAGTATATATAAAATCTCATTTGAGCAGCCTCATTTAATCCTTTGTGAAGAAGGCGTTCTTATTATCTTCATGTTACAGATGAGGAAATTGAGATTGAGATTAAATGACTTGCCCAGGGTCACTCAACAAGTGATTCAAAGCCAGGTCTTCTGATTTCAAGTGCAAGGCTCTCTTCACTAATTACTGGCACTGCAGGAAACCTTTTACCACCTTATTCCCTTTGAGCCCCACAGCAGCCCTTTGTGCTAGGTACCATAGGTATGATTTTAAGACTGTTTTAAGGGGCCGCTAGGTGGCGCAGTGGATAGAGCACCGGCCCTGGAGTCAGGAGGACCTGAGTGCAAATGTGACCTCAGACACATAACACTTACTAGCTATGGCCAAGTCAATTAACTCCATTGCCTAGCCCAAAAATAAATAAAGATATAAATATAGATACGTATAAGAATGTTTTAAGAATGAGGAAATGGAGGTCCGATAACCTGGCAAGCATCATACAATTAATAAATGTTTGTGGTGGGATTTGACCCCAGGGCCTTCCAGACTCTAAGTCTAGCCCTCGTGTCACTGGGCCATACAGAGATTCCAGGAAGATCCATTCTACATTTGACCATCGTGTGCTTTGAGTTCCAGGACCTTTGGGCATACGAGATAAGGCAGGCTTTGTAATGTGTGCCACCTCACTCACCGGCTAAACGTGGAAAGGTCCTTGGAGGTCACCCAGTCCAATCCTCTCCTTTTCAGAAGAGAGAATTGAGGCCATCTTGCCCAGGGTTACTTCCCAAATGTCTCACAGGGCCCATCACCTCCACTCCCTCCTCATCAGAAAACTGGACTCCACCCACGGAACCAACCTGAGCTGAAACAGGGCAGCTTTGGCCACCCCTCACCCAGTTCTCGGCCTCCTCAGGACTTACTGGACCGTCCAGCCATGCCTCCAGTGTACCCTCACATTAGAATGGAAGCTTCCTGAGGGCAGGGAGAGTCTGCCTTGCTTTGACTTGTAACCCCAATGGCACAAAATGAGTACTCAATAAATGTTCTGTTTAATCTAAGTATCAAGGCAGGAACTCAAAATCCTTCCACTCCAAACCTAGGGCTCTTTTTCCCTATATGTTTTTACCTAATTTGGATGGGGTAAGGTTGAAGTTAACCTGTATCTTATCCTTGTTAATACAGTTAACTGTGTAAACCAGAGCTCTGGTAAGTACTTGAAATGACTTAAGGGAAGATATATTGCTCACTACAAATCTATCCCTTAAAGCTACTCCTCCCCTCTCAGAAAACACCCCGACTTGGCCACACTTTGCCCGATTCCAAAGACCATGGCAGGGAAAAACATCGGTATTGGCCATTTTTAAAGCACCTTAAAAAATACTCTTAGATTGGCCTTCTTCCAAGTCCATCTAACCTAGCCCTGTGCTCTTGGAAACACCAACCCTACTCTGGGGAGGCCATGACTTTATGGCAAACCACATCTACGCAAATGTCACAGAAGGATGGCTTCCAAATGGTTGTCTCTAACTTCCAAATGGCTGTCTCTAACCACAGAAAACAAGGGTTCCTGAGAATTGATCTACCAAGGCCAGAGTTCCATTAAACAGCATTCAGAGTGTTGACCTGATACAATCTTAGCAACAGGTGTCCTCATGGGAAATTCTGCTGCTCAGCTGTTGGGCAGACATTGGATACAGACCCAGGGCTTCTATCTAATGTCAGGCCAATAAAGCTGAGACACAGTTTTATTTTGGTTTCCTGACTCCACAATTTATCCTATTTAAGACTCTCTGTAGTTAATTTGGAATTTAATTAGCAAAAACAATGGGAATGATAACCCTATATTAGCCACACACAGGGCAAGCCTGTCCCCACAGAACCTTGCTCTGGCTTCCCTCTGTGATTATCTCCAGTTCATCCTGCTTGTACAAAATTGCTCACGTCTCCACCATTAGACTGTGAGTTTGCCTTTCTTTGCATCACCAAGTTCTTATCACAGTGCTGGCAAACAGTAGGCACTTAATAAATGCTTAATGACTGACTCTGACCAATGTCCCTTCGCAGTAATGTCTGTAAATGTCAGCATATGACATCTTTGGGACGACTACTACAGATGGAAATCGGATCAGTCTGTGCTCAAGCCTCAGTGGCATTAGTCAGCTGGGTGGAATAGCAGACATAGCTTAGTCACTAAGCTGGGCTTAAGATCTAGAGTTTGAATTTTCTCTCAGCTACCAGCCAGCTGTGTGACTCTGGGCAGGTCACTAGAACTGCTTTGTGCCTTAGTTTCCCCATCTGTAAAATGAGGGGGTTGCATGAAATGGCATCTGAGGTCTTTTATCATTACATCATCATCGACTTTGTTTCCATTTATAATGTTTATATTTCGTTTACATTTATGGATAAATATATTTTCTGTATTGTTATATATTTCTATATGATATGTGTTATAAAGTTATATTTTACTTATATAATGCATAATTTATACACATATTTTATATATTCTGTTGAATATTATTTTACTATATATTTACACATTAAATATATTCATATAAAATAGAAATATATTATTAAAATATATTATTTATACTTATATGTATTAATATTATGATTTGTAATAATAATAATTGGTATTAATAACAATAACAGCTGCTAGCATTTACATAGCACTTTGAGGTTTGCAAAACATTTTACTCATGTCATCTCATTCGTTTCACAATCCTCCCTTTCCATCTGTCCTAAGACAGATGTACTGTTTTGGTGGATAGAAAGGTCCTCAGCCCACAGAAATGTGGTCTCCTTCCTTCCCAAGCAGAAAGGCTCTCTATGAGAGCTTCTCTATCCCTGTGACAAATACCTGTGGCTGACACACATCTGTTGTATACCTCCCTTGATGTCACCATCAGAGTACGGATGAACAAGGTTATCTCTGTTGGGTTATCATTCAAGGAATCTTGAATGGTTTTGAGCTATGGCTAAATTGGAAAAGCACCTTTGGCAGTGTTTTGCTCTAGTGAATCAAATGTTTATTTTATAACCAACGAGCAATAAATACAATGGGACCTTGCATTCCCTACATCTCTCAGTCTACTTTGTGATGGTAAAGTTGTGGTGTGCTTTGGAATAACCCTTGGAAAAGCCTTCTTGGTCCCAGTTAATAATACCCTTATCTAGGATGCCCTCAACGCAAATGAAGATGATTCTCATGAAAAATGTTAGCCATAGAGCTCAAACAGTCTTCCCCCATCCTGCTCCATGGAGATGTTCAAACGAACTTCACCTCCTAAAATGGTGCTGCCCATGGCTGCCATGCCTTTCTGCTTAGGAAGGAAGGAGACCACATTTCTGTGGGCTGAGGACCTTTCTAGCTTCTTGCAGCTGTCTGCACTTCTGCAGGAAGACTATGCCTTCTCGTTCTTTCCATGTCTTGTTTTCCAGAATCGCCAGCCATTTGGGATTTTCTTGGCAAAGACACTAGAATGGTTTGCCATTTCCTTCTCCAGTTCATTTTACAGGAAACTAAGGCAAACAGGGTTAAGTGACCTGCCCAGGGTAACACAGCTAATACGTGGTCCAACCCACTCAATGTACAGATGAGGCAACTGAAGTTAAGAAGATCCTGGGATCACAGAGCGAGAGAGCCAGATGGGGCCTCAAGGGCCAAACAATCAACCCATCCATTTTACAGGTGATAAAACAAGGCCTTAGAGAAGTGAAGAGTCACCCAAGATTACAGTTAGGTAGCGGAGCTGATTTTCCTTTCATCCCCACTTCAGGCTGTCAGAGAAAAAGACTAAAGCCTGAGAATCAGAGAGATGCAGAATCCAGACCCCAAAACTGGGTTCTGAGCCATAAACCCAACTCCAGGCCTGATAATCGCCACGTGCAAACAAGACTTCACAGAACTCTCTGTTACAAGGAAGAAGCTGGTACATAGTCAAGTCACGATTTAGAGAACCAGCCCCATTATCTTCTCTGTCTATGAAAATGAGGGTTTTTTTATGATTTTCTACTTAGTAATTTGAAAATATTTTAAGATTAATGTTTTTCTTTTCAAAAAAGGACGTAGAACTTGTTGCCAAGTATTATTTCCTGATTAAATGTGGTGTAGACGGGCACAGAACAAAACAGAACAAGCGGATGAAACAGAACAGCAAATCTGTTGACAGCCGCAAAAATAGAAGCCCCATTACTGAGATGACAGGACGCAAAACTAGGACCCAGACACCTGGCTCAGAACAGAGACGCTCCAGGTAATTTAGGTGTGGGAGCTTGGGCAAGACACCTAACCAATACAAGCCTCAGTTTCTCCAAAATACCCCACAAGTAACACCAATAGTAGTCATTAGCATCTACACAGCACTTTGCAAAGTGCTTTATTACATGTCATCTCAGAAGAATCACCATTTAGCACAAAGGAGGTGCTGCTCCTATTTCTCAAGATGAGGAAACAGAGGCTCAGGGAGAAGGGACACATGCCGTGAGGATGGTGGCACAATATTTGTGATGAGTTAATCTATAAAATGGAAGGGATCATAACTAGCCCACAGCTGATTTGTCACAGATGGGACTCAAACCCGGGTCTGCCTGCTCTATCCGTTAAGTCAAGCTGCTTTTCTAGTTGTGATCATAATTTAAAACAAAAACAAAAAATAATCAATGGTAAGAACCCATCCCTGGCACTGATGCTAAATGGTGACCACCTGCCTGAGCTGAGAAAATAAAGTCAGTACTTTTCCTGCCCCACCCTCACGGTCACTGGGTCCCACAGAGAAAGAGTATTTACAGAAACCCTCTAGGCAGCATGAGAGGAATGGGAGATTAAATCTTTGAGAACCCAAGCTAGGAAAACACCTGCTGGTGATGCCAATGCCACGCCCCCATCCCAGCAGCCTGAGCTATCTATCCCATGCCCCATTCCAAAGGGCCAGAAGGATTCTCAACATTGTTAAACAGACCGTGTTGACCCTGCCACCCCTCTAGCCCATCGGGCCTCTGAACTGACCCGGCAGCCACCTGATCACGGGACTGGTCACTGGGTGCCCCCCTCCCATCTGCACACAGTACAGAATCCCAGATCAAAGACAGCGAGCGAGAAGCAAGCTCAGGCATCTTCGGGTCCAACGCCCGATTCTGAAGAGAAAGGAAGGGTCTAATGAAGAGACCACGGTCATCAACGAGTTCTTCTCCAGCTATGGCCAGGCCAGTGGAAAGAGACCTGGATTGAGAGTCAGAGGACCTGGGGCCACTCCCTTCCCTGCCACCGACTCTCCGAGGGACTTGGGCTAAGCCACGTGCTACCCGACAGCCTCAGTTTCCTTCCTGGTTCTGTGATCCAGGTAAAGTCATTGAACGTCGCTGAGACTCAGCTTCCTTGTCAAGCTCCCAATTCTAGGATCCTGGGCAAGTCACTTAACCCCTATGAGCCTCAGTTTCTCACCTGCAGATTAATACTACTTATGGAATCAACCTCATTGGCTCATTGTGAGGAACAAGATGAGATGTCAAGTTCTATGTCAATATCTGTGATTATTAATCATTAGGCAGCTAGGTGGTGCAGTGGATAGAATGCTGGAAAGGAAGTCAAGAAGACCTGAGTTCAAATCCAACTTAAACACTTACTAGCTGTGGAACCCTGGGCAAGTCACTTAATCTCTCTCTGTGTCTCCATTTCTTCATCTGTAAAATGGAGATAATAGCCCCTACCTCATAAGGCATCAGGAGGTAACGTATATAAAGAGCTTTGTAAACGTTCAAACACTGGAGAAATGCTGGCTGTTACTGTCAGTACCATAGGCCTTCACTGACCACCTGCCTGGATCTTGCACGCATGGTCGCCCTCCCGCCACGAAGTCAAGGAGACCTCCTTCCTGCCCAGCACCCAGCCTAGTACAGTGCTTGGCACATGGCCTGAGAGGCTTGATCGCTTCAATGCTTGGTGAATCACGTTCAGCTCAAGTTTACTTTGGCTCCTCAGATTGTCAAGAGGACCATAAATCAACAACGTGAGAGCTTGAAAAACCAGTAGTTCCTGCCACCACTGTATAGGACATGTTGTCACAGCAGTTACAAAACCCAACGGTTCTGATCAAATTGTGTCCACACAAGAAACATGCCGTGTGTGTAGGTGTGTATGCTGTGCACATGTGTGTGCAGGTGTGTGCGCATGCCTGTTTTCTCTTGATCTTAAGGCACCCCCCAGGTCTGTTTATTTCAAGATCTTGCTTGGAAAGTTGCACATTTTACAGTGAAAAAGGTGAGTTTCCTATAAAGCCAAGGTAATTTTTTTTCGGCTGGAGGTGGATTCCTTCCCTTTTGCTACAGTTCCCATAGTGCTTCAGAAACAGAGGCTGTCGGAGCTGGAGCCTCCCCTGGTTAACTTTCCTTCCTCGGTGGGAGGCCGTCCATGGACGAGCAGCCCCTCCACTGTTCACCTAAGTCACTCTCCCTCCCCAGACCTGCTGTGTGTTTGCGGGGCCATCAGGTCTCTGGCTTTTAGTGTTTCTGGTCACTCTGTAGCTGTCTCTACTGCAGGGCTCCTACCCTATCTCCGTAAAGGAAAAGGAAAAAAGGAAAGAAAGAAAAAAGGAGAAAAAGGAAGGGAAGGAGAGGGAGGAAAGGAAAGGAAGGGAAGAGAAGGGAAGAAAAAGAAAGAAGGGAAGAAAAAAAAAAGAAAGAAGGAAAGAGAGAGGGAGTGCACGCACTTCTCTCCATCTATGAGCTCATGAGGCCCCCTGGACCCTGGGGAGTGAGCCTCCTTATCTCTCTGCCCTCGGCTAACCACACAACCAGTCTCTGGCCTCACTCAGGCCAAGGGCTCCCTCTCGAGTCCCCACAGGCAGTGAGCAGGGTCCGGCCCGGCCTGGAGTGACTCATTCACTCCGCACGAATAGTGCCCAGGCAGAACAGGGTGACCCCACTGGGCCCTGGGCCTGGGCCCTCATGCTGTGGGCTTCGCTGGGAGGGAGAAGGGGTGGCTGTGGCCAGCAGCGCTGCCCAGTGACCAGCCACCAGGGATTTTCCTGGCTAGTTCTACCATCGGAAGTCTGCCAAAGCGAGCTGAACAATGTGAATTCTTCAGCCTGGGTGTGGTGGAAAAACCCCCGACTCGCCTCCAAGTCAGATCTGGGGATTCTGGTCCCTGCCCTGACCCGGGGGAGGCTGTTCGCCATGCCTGGAGCCTCCTCATCCTGACCCCGAGAGATCCCGGTGGCCCCAGCATGGCAGGAGGGCTGGGGTTACGTCCCTGCACAGTTAGGTTGGGGAAGCGGGGCATTGTGGGAAAATGGAAAAGGCCTGGACTCCCCTGAGTCTAAGGTCGGATGCTCTCCTTCCCTGGCTTCCTGGAAGACTCAGCTCAAAGGCCATTATGGCCCAGCAGACAGACCTGTGACTGGACTCGGGATGCCCTGAGTTCAAATGTGACCTCAGACACTTAACAACTCTGTGACCCTGGGCGAGTCACTCAACCTCTCTCTACCTCAGTTCCCTCAACCGTAAAGTGGGGATAATAACAGCACCTACCTCCCAGGGCTGTTGACAGCTTCCATCCAGGGCTTTGCAGATGTTTTCTGCATGTGTTCTAACATGCCAGCTCCAGGTCAACCACAGGACCTAAGTCCACGTGTTCTGTGACCAATAAAGCTTCGTACGAAGCCATCACACAAGGCACCCGGCCCAATCCACCAAGATGAGGCTGGGCCCTGGATAAACCAGCACCTTCCTCTGCCCACAACTCGGCGGTCTCCACAAGGTCCGTCGCGGACTCTCCCCACCCAGGTCGCTCAATGCAGCTGGTCCAAACAACATAAACTTCAAAGGATTATTGTTATTTTGTAAATAATTATTACGTATTTAAAATATATTAAATTATTATCATTATTAGAATGTAAGGTCCTTGAGGGCAGGGACCATTCTGTTTGCTCGTACGTGTATCCCCAACGCTCAGCTCAATGCCTGACATACAATCAATACTTTATCGTCCAGCTATAATCATCATCCTCATCACTAGCATCTGCACAGCACTTTAAGGGCTAGAAAGCACTCTGCATATATCAACTCATTTGGTTTGATTCTCACAATCCCTTATTATCTCCATTTTACAGATGAGTAATCCGAGGCCAAAACAGGTTCAGTGATTTGCCCAGAGCACCATAGCTAATAAGTGTCTGAGGCAGGATTTGAACTCACTTCTTCCTGACTCAAATTCCAGCACATTGTCCACTACACCAGTTCCCCGCTGCCACTAGGTACCGTCAAGACTCACTCCAAGGGCGTGAAGCAGGGCGTGGAGGGCATGAGTCCAGTTAGTCAACAGTTATTAATTAAGCGCCTACTAGGTACCCAAGCACCATGCAAAGCACAGTGAGACAGGGTATGGCACATCAAAAATGAAAAGTGACCTGGGGAACATGCAAGAAGGATGCCAGTCCAGAGATGTAAATGGAGTGAAAAGAAGGGAAGGTCAAAGGGAGTGGATAAAGGGAAGACTTTGCAATGGGCAGCCCATGCCTTCCACTGCACTGTGCCAAGAGAAAGACCCCAGCCAGCCTCTCGCCCGCCATTTATAGGAGGACACAGACAGCGGTGGCCTAGGAAGGGCTGTAACTCAGGCTGCCGTCTCCATCCCTGACCCTCTCGACCAGACATACTGACATCAAAGGCCCTCAGTAGCTTGCACCTTCTGATCTCTGACGGAGAACTCCTAACACCTCCGCTATGCCTAGAGCAACGGTGGCCCAGGGTCTCAGGAGACTGGATTTGAAAACTGCTTTCCCTGTCTCAGTTGGGTTGTCTAGAGTTACTCGGTTCAGCCCTTTCTCCCATTTGTCATTACCCCACGGCTCACTGGGTCAGCCCAGGCCATATGGAAGCACGAACACGTAACCTTCTCTCTCTGGGCAAGGCTTGTTTTGGAGGAAAAACACCAGCATCAGCATTTCATTTTTCATCTGGATGGGGCTAGCCCCAGGGAGAATCCCATACCAATCCCCAGGAAGAAGGCAGGAAAATCAATTGTGCTGTAATGGGGATCTCTTCTCTTCTTCCAAAACCCACCACAAGGAAGATGCTTCATTAAGGACAAGTGAGAGGCAGCGTCATTCACTTACACTTCAAAGAGCCTCCTATCCATCCCCATCAATGTTCACTGGAAATGCAAACTTAAGCAAAAGTGAATGCTGACACAAATCTGTATTTATCTTCCCGCAGTCCTAGAAATGGCAACTTCTTCATCCATTAGCCCACAAACATTTATTAAGCACCTCTTATACACCAGCTGATATGCACAAGGCAAGAAGATTCTCACCATTGGCTAGCCAAGCCTAGCTTGTCTCTCATTTTCTGAAGAGATATAGAGAAACCTCAAATACATACCCACAAACACAAGCACACACACGGGCACAAACCTTCTGCATCCTCAGTGCTAAGCATAGTGCCCAGCACATAGAAGGCACTTAATAAATGCCAGTGAACTTGACAGACAAGCCAAAATACTAAAACTAATCTAGGATCTCATCCATTCCTGAGTTCCTTCCAAAGAGACAGAACACACCCTACCCATGCCTTTCCAGCCTTTGACACTCTTGTCCCATTTTCTCCCAAAAGTTCACCAACAGAGGATGTCACCTGACACAATGTCTCACGAGTACCAGAGGATCGGTCTGGCTGGCCCCCTCCATCCCTGGCTCTTCCCATATGACACTCCAAATTCTCTTTCTTCCATATGATTTCTCAATGGATGGTGCTATTTTTCTTTATAATTTCTCACTGGTTATAAGGTGTTGATTGCTCATGCCCCATTCACTACCCTCTGCAGGGTGTCCATCTTTTATATATCTATAAGCAGTGAGTGGTATTCCAGGTCTTACTATCATAAAGCCACTTTGGGACAACGTTCATTTTGGGAAAGTGGGCTAAAGGATAGAGAGAGCTTTGCAACCTCCTAAAAGCAAGGTTGGATTCTTCTCCTACTGTGATTCAACTCTGACCTCAGCTGTTTGTCCATCTAGACTGGTTGTCCCACATTCACATGCTGTTTGTTGGACAAGCTCAATAGAGAATTCAGCTAAATGCTGAAACCTAGGAAACAGATATTTTCCATCCACTTGATCTTCTCTGTATGATGGTCAGGCTATACTCCTTTGAGTGATTGTGGATTATATGCAAGTGATTCTATGTCCTATACATACATATATGTGGATATAACATGTGTGCGTACATGCCAAATTTATTTTTAATTTCAAGATAGAGATAGAGGGGAAAGTTGCATGACAAAATGAAAATGCATGTGCCATCACCAGCAAGAACTGGTATCACTGGTCTCCAAGGAGGGAATCGATCAATCCACAAGTATTTATTTACTGGGTCCTTCCTATGTGCCAGGCATTGTGCTAGATGGCAGAGACCCCAAGTCTAGAAAAGTGGTTTTGCTTTATGTCTTAATATTCTGTATGCTCCCTAGTTCACTACTGACTTTCTTTCTTTTTAAAGCAAGAGCTTCAACAGTGAACTTTGTCAATTATTTTGTAGCGTGTACAATGGACAGAGAGCCAGCCTTGGATTCAGGAAGATCTGAGTTCAAATCCTGCTGTGTGCATGACTCTGGCTAAATCACAGCCTCTCAGGGGCCCAGGCAGCTCTTTAAGACTCTAAGGAAAAGAGTAGGTGCTGACCTTGCATGGGGAGGCAGGGTTTCCTCAAACCCAAATTTCTGTATTAATGAAATCACTGGTCCAGTCCTTATTCCGATGAAAGACGTGATGGGGGCGGGGTAGCCTCTAGTGGTACAGATTACAGCCTATTTCTGCCCACCCATCCTGTGTGGGTCTTTATTGCCCGTGGCTTTCACAAATCTGCCACACATTTTCTACTCAGCAGGCTGCAAAAATTCCCTGAATTCTATTGACAAATGGACAAAGAACTGGGCCCAGCTCAAATACTACTGGAGCTCAATGGGCTGGCCCATCCATTGTCCCTCACTCACCATCTGACCAGCCCATTTCCACTTTCTGACCTTTACACTGTTTCTCCCTCCTACTTCATTATCTGAAATGTACTGCAGCCTCCTCTCGTCCACCATGTATCTTCTAGATGGTCATCAATTTCCCTTCTTTGGAAAAGATTATTAGATTGTAACCTCCTTGAGGACAGAGACTATCTTTTCCTTCTTTTTGTATCCCCAGCATTAAACACAATCCCTAGCACATAGTAGGTGCTTCATAAATGTTTATCGATCGACTATCCCTTCTATAATTTGCAGCTATGCATTGTTACAAGAATACGGGTGCTAAAATGGTGGTCCTTTGCTTTGGGGACAAGCTTGGGGTCACAAAAAGCTCTGTCCAGTTTTCCAAAGGCACTCTCACTCTCTCTCCTCCTCCTGGTCTTCATTAAGAATGATACCATATTGACATACTGTAATGTTAGGGTAGAAGTGTGAGACAGTTGATAGAAAGCTGGCCTTGGAGTCAAGGTTTGGGTTCAAAGTCCCCTCTCACATAGACAGGCTTTGTGACCCTGGGCAAGTCACATACGTCAGCAACCCAGACAAATCTCTAAGACTATAAAGTATAGAGAAATTTCCATTGGTTGAAGGGGTTTCCCCACTGAGAGTTCCTTAACCCCAAATAAAATATGTCTTACCTACCTGTGTATGTGCATTTATCATTTTATTGTTACTATTATATGCACGTACGTATGTTGTTGTTTGGACAGTTCAGTTGCATTTGACACTTTGTGACCTCTTGTGGGGTTTTCTTGGCAAAGATACTGGTTTGCCATTTTCTTCTCCAGCTCATTTTACAGATGAGGAAACTGAGGCAAACAGGGTGAAGTGACTTGCCCAGGGTCCCACAGCTAGTAAGTGTCTCAAGGCCAGATTTGAGCTGGTCTTCCTGACTTCAGGTCTGGTGCTCCATCAACTGTACCACCTAGCTGCCGTGTGTGTGTGTGTGTGTGTGTGTGTGTGTGTGTGTGTGTGTGTGTGTAATACATAATAGAGATAAATATGATTTCAAGGACAAATAGAAGGACTTCAATGAGAGGATGGAGAATAAGGTCAACTGAATGAAAACTGCATAAGGACTGCCCACACACACACATACATACACACACACACACACACACACACACACACACACACACGTAAATGTGTGTGCATATATGAAAACCAAGTCCCAGGCAGCAGAACCGACATTCCTTGGCAGACTCTGGGAAGGGACCCAGAACAAAAACTTTCATGGTTTGTTTTTTGAATGTTCTCTTGCCCGGTTCCAACCTGTTAAATGCTAAAGTTCTTGGGTTAAGACTTTATTCTTTATCTTGTACGTTTATTTGACTACCCAGCTATCTGACAGTTCTGAAGGGCTGGAGTATAACGTCCTGGCAATCAGAAAAGTGGGCGATCGACCACTTTAGGCTGGAGGGGTCAGAAAAAGCTTCAGGGAGGGAGGGGGCCTTTGGCTGATCATCAAAGGACGGGCCTGAATCGGATACTCAGAAGGGAGGAATGGGGGTATTACTGCAAGCAGGAGGCATATATCCTTTACACTCAAACACACCAACAAAAAAAAAAAAGAATTTGGAGATTTGGTCATACTAAAAAGGAATGAAAATGTGGAAATTCCAGAAAGGAAGTTACATGAAGTCTAAAACAAGACTACATAATCTCTAGTCACCAAGTGTTCAGGGCAGTTTTGCCAATTTGCCTCCTTCTTTTTTCTAGGTAGCTGTCATAGGAAGAGTACTAGTTATATAGCCTGGAATTGGGCTCAAATCCCACCTCTAGCCATTACTACATTGTGTGACCTTGGGCAAATCATTTAACCTCCCTGGGCCTCCGTTTCCTCATCTGTAAAATGAGGGGACTGGAGTAGATAATGCCTAGGAGTCTCTCCTTACTCTAAATCTTATGATCTAACTCAAGCCTTGATTAACACTGCTTCCCCCACCCCCCTAGCCTCCTCTCTCATCTGGAAGGGTAGAGTACCAAACTCCCCCCAAGACCTTCCTTTATAGAGGACAGAAATTGAACTCTCGGCTCGCTCCACTCAGCATCTGCTGCCCTGTCTGGTTTCAACTCCATGGAACAAGAGTTCTGTCTCCCTTTCCTGCCCAGCCCCCATTCCTGCCTCCTTTTATGTGTTGTCTCCTCCTTTCGACTGTAAGCTCCTCGAAGGCAGAAACCATCTTTCTTTTTATTAACTATCTCCAGCACTAGGCACATACGAGGTGCTTAATCGATGTTTACTGGATTGGATTCCAGAAGTCATCTAGACCAACCCCCCCCCCCCCAAGTTAATGAATGAAAGTACAGAGGGCCCAAGAGATTAAATGATTCATCCAAGGTCACACAGTGCCAGGATTCAAACTCAGGCCCTATGACCCAAGTTCAAGCACTGGCGTTCATCCTCAAGTAAAGCCTTCCTAATGGAGATTACAATAGAATCTTGGAGTTCATAATCTCAATCAACACGCATTCAATAAATGCTTCCCAAGGATCGGGCACTGCTTATGCAAATACACCCTTCTTCCGACCCCCTCCATTTTACAGATGATGAAACTAAGGCACGACAAGGACAAAGGGACAGTCCCAAGGCTAGAGTCACTGACAATTTCTTCTTACCTTGCACCACCAGCAGCCCTAAATACTTTACTCTTTTCCCAACTCTCCCCTCATTTTTCTAAGGAGAAACCACCTCAGGGAAGGAAAGACAAATGACTCGCCCACACCCCAATCTGATCCTAACAGGCAGTGGGAGCAGGGTGGGTCTGGGGGAGCAGCTCTCTCATCTCCCTTCTCCAGATGGCCAAACCATACAGAGCAAAACAGCTGCCCCTAAAAATATAGCTCATGTGGTCATATGGAATGCATGTACAGCTGGGCTTGTCTCTCCCCAAGCAAAGTGGACAGGACGGGCGTGGGCTGGGGGTGTGGGCTGGCTCATAAATGCTCCAGTTTCTACACTACACCCCAAGCCTATTTATGGGGAAGAATAAGAAAAAAAGGTAGAATGGAAATGAACCTCATGAGCTCTAGAACTCTCTAATTGTAAAGTATCCTATATTATTTAAAGGCTGAAATAATATTATGATACTATCATTAGGCTATTTTATTAATATTACTAATGTTACATTATAGCAATAATTATAATGACTGACATTTATGTAACTCTTTGAAGCTCAAGGCTTCCCTAAGACCTTTGGGACTCCTTGCAGATATGATAGCAATATCTACCAAATACAGATACTTGGTTCATTTGTCTTTAAAAGGTATTGAAACTGTCCTCAAGATATAATTGGCTCAGGGGACTAAGGATCTACCGAAGTGGCTTCCTGGTGGCCCACGTACAAAAAGCCAAAGCCTCCTCTCTGACTTCCTTTTTTTTTTTTTTTCTTTAATTTTCTTTTTTTATTTATTTAGTATTTTATTTTCTCCAGTTATAGGTAAAAACAATTTTTAACATTTGTTTTTAAAACTTATTCCAAATTCTCTCCCCACCCCACCCCTAATTGAGAAGACAAGCAATTCGATATAGGTTATACATGTGGAGTCATGCAAAACATATCCATAACAGTCATGTTGTGAAAGAAAAGGTACACACACACACACACACACACACACACACACAACCAACAAAACTCAAGAAAAATTTTTTTAAAAAAGCATGCTTCAATCTGCATTCAGACACCGTCAGTTTTTTCTCTGGGGATGGATAGCAATTTTCATCCTAAGTCCTTCAGAGTTGTCTTGGATTGTTGTATTGCTGAGAACAGTGAAGTCATTTACAGCCGATCATCTTACAATATTATTGTTACTTTGAGATGATCAGCTCCTCTCTGACTTCTGACCATTGGACCAACCTGGCCAACTCGGAGGCCCAGAAGCCAAGTCCAGTGGAATCAACGCTGTATCCCAGCTGGCTGTCCTTGGGCTGCCATGACCAAGTCAACTTCCTTTTGTTAAGTAGTGATCAGTGGTCTCCTATCTCATTCCAGTTCTGAACCTGAACCATTAGAACAGCTGTGACTTACAACCACAGACACTATCTCATCAATAAACAGAGGTATCATTTCTCTCTTGGCACTTAATTTTTTTGGTCCAAATGTTGTTATTTCATCGATACAGTGAATCCTTTTGTAGAAACCTCTGCACCAATGCAGAGCTGGTCAACAACTCATTAGTAGGATGACAGTCTTGGAGAAGTGTCTGGGGCACTGAGAGATGCTGAATGACTTGCCTTCCTGACTCAGAGGCCACCCCTCTACACCAGGTTGTCTCTACCCATATCACTTTATAGAAAAGATACATGATCTGCCCATGGTCACGTACCTCTCGCTGTACCACAGTTATTGTCAGTCTCTAATAAGTCAACGTCTAGAAAGCTCTTTGTACCTGTAAAGAGCTAGCATACTATAAGCCCCTTTATGGATGGTAATTACCATTATTACTGCTTGGAGCAAAGAATCAAACATTATAGCAAATGAGATAATGCATATCAGGCACTTTGCAACCTTGCAGTGAGTGCTCCATAAACGTGAGCGATTTAGTTTTCTCATTTTATATTTGATGGCATTCAGATGGAAACAACCCTGAGACAAGTCTTTATCCCATTAATGTTATTTGACGTTTAATGTCCAGATGACCACTAGGCAGGCCTTATGGAACAAACTTGTACAAATATAAACTCATCTTCTGGAGGCTCATGGATAGCAACTGTTGGAATTCTGCAGCACACAGGATAATGGGTTCCCACATGGCTTTGATTTCTTCTGCTGGATCTCTGTGCTTTTTATTCTACATAATCTGAAGCTCATGGCATCTATATAAATGTTCTCAAATTTTTATGGGTCAATGATATGTCCAAGCGAACAATTTTGTCCGAGATAAAGCTCTAGTCGAAGGACAGTTGATTACTTGAATTCTAAAGGATATTTGGGAGTTAGCTAGGTGGCACAGTGGATAGAGCGTCAGGACTGGAGTCAGGAAGAGTCATCTTCCCAAGTTCAAAACTGGCCTCAGACACTTATAGCTATGTGAACCTGGACAAATCACTTAATCCTGTTTGTCTCAGTTTCCTCATCTATAAAATGAGTTGGAGAAGGAAATGGCAAATCACTCCAGCATTTTTGCCAAGAAACCTCCGTAAGACATCACAAAGAGTTGGACACAACTGAAATGACTGAACAACAACAGATTTGCAGTACGAGGATTTCTTGCAATTAGTTTATGAAGGTTAGGGAGTTTCTGGAGCACATTTCTGACCACTGGTTATTCAAGAGAGGCCTGCAGTGATACGGTACGCACGTTCTACCCTTCCCACTACAAAATCTGCCCTGGAAGTGTTCAGGTTTTTACAGGATGAACCTTCTGTAATTTCTGGTGGTAATAACCTAGCCTTGTATTGCTATCATAGATCTCTCTGCTTCGGTAAATAAACCCACATCCTTTGACGCTTCTACCTGGGCTTCTTGCTGGTTGAGCTCATGTGGCCACTGCCCAGAGAGGGGCTTTTTGGTTCCAATCCTGAATCTTGAGCTGTTTTGAGGAAGGTGTTAACTGTGTTGTCAATGTCTCAGGGCAATGACCCTGGGCTTTATTAACCAGCGATAGATTTTTGTTGTAGTGCTTTCTGAATCTATTGTCATAACCATCATTATTATATCCGTTTAGGCAAAACACAGGACGCCACCTGCCAAACAAAATACAGTCGGGGCCATGCTTCCAGCAAACATTCTCCTTCCTTTATTGGCTGCCTCTAGGACTGCTTTCCCCAGTCTACTCTAGTTTATGTTCCAGTGCCCCCTCTGAGCTGGGAGAAGACAGGAGTAGTCTATATAAAGAACAGGCCAACAATTTTGATAAGCAGGTGTTGGGAAAATGATGATGACCTCCTGCTACTCAGCAGGAGATGGGGGGGAGGGGGATAGGGGAGGACAAAGGGGACCTTGTGTCACAGTCTGGCTGTGTGACTTCTGAATTCTTTTTCCCTAAGACACACAGCCCAAAAGACAGATACACTGAGACATGAGAAGTACCCCAAAAGGGAAAAGAAATTGTTACAGTGAGGACAGCTTTAATTCCCTCCAAAATTCTGGGCCATGTGCAGTTTGCTCTTAAATCTCTTCCCAACAATTACAGCAGATAAAGATAGCCTGGCCAAAACCTCAGATAATGAATCCCTCTCCCTGCTCTCCTCACCCTCTCCTCCTCCCTCCCACCCTCTGTGCCTCTCTTCCCCTCCTTTTCTGTCTCCCTCCTCTTTTTCCTCTCTTTTCTCTCTGTCTGTCTCTCTGTCTCTGTCTCTCTGTCTCTGTCTCTCTCTCTCTCAGGCTGCCAAACTGTGTTTGAAGGAGTTGGGCAGCACTTCCCCCCTGTAAATGAGTTCCCTTCTACCAGCCCTTGGAAGGAATCCAGCCCTTGTCCTGAAAAGAAAAATCAGCTGACTCCCTTTTGTAGTAAATATGGGTGAACTGCTACTACTCTCTCTTGCCCCACAGGGCAATTGAGACCAAAAGAGAAACAGTTTTCAAACAACGACCAGCTCCTTCTGGAGCCTTGAGACCCCAGTTCCCAAACTGGATTTCCTCCCCAGCTGGAGCAGCCATCGCTCATGAACAAAAGCCCTCCCTTGAACTTACAATGAAATGACAAGGTTTCAGTATCTTAGGGCAGGCAGCTCTCTTCTTCTTTTCCCTCCGTGGGTTCACGCCTGCTCTGAGTCATCAGTAAAAGCCCCACATTGTCCAAGGCTTTCAAAACCCTGCACACCAGCGACAAAGTACTATTCATGATCCTCTCGGGAGGCTGAACTCCTCTGAGACTGGCCTTGGACAGTTAGCTAACTAAGCACACAAACGTTCTGGCCCTAAACACTACGACTTCCAGGAAGACGGGAGTGAGAGCTAGCAAGGGAATGTCACAACATTCTCTTTAGACAACAGCAAAAGAAATGCCAACAAAAAAACCCCCACAACTACCAGCAGCCCCCAAGAAAAACTTGTTTTTGGAAAGAAAAAATAAGATGAGGAAATCAACAAAAAATGTTCAAAAGCACAAACATAATGAAAAGATATGAAGCATTAAAAGTAACTAGAGCAAAAACTGGATTTTTGCAAAACTAGAATTTTCTCAAAGTACAAATAAAATGGATAATAAGGAAGAAATGAAATAATAGTCGAGTATCATGAGACGAAAGAAATGTGTGTTATTAAGAAATCTCAGGAGAGGAGGAAAATGAAATCCAGCATTTTAGCACAGTGCCTGACAAACAGTAGGTGCTTAATAAATGCTTGTTTTGACTTGATTCAACACATTTTGAAAAGGCTATTAAAAAAAACCATTTTAATAGGTTACATGAAAAGCAGAATTATTTTAGCAAAGGAGAAGACAGTAAAAACAACAAAAGGGGCAGAAGAATGAGCCCACAAAATTATTCTAATAGAAAAAGATTTGAATTTTACACAACCAAATGTGAAAGGTCTAGACATTGAAGAAAAGCTCAGAATTACTGGGCTTCCTAGAACCTATGACAAACAGAACCCAACCATCCTATTTCAGGAAAGCCTGCAAGAGAATTTCCCAGGAATGTTGAAAAAGAGGATTCGATAACCAAATGAGAGAATTATCTATTCACCATTTTTTCTCAATGACTTGGGTAAAGGGACAGCCATGGGCATGCTGATTCAAACCTGCAGATGGCACAAAGTGAGGCGAAGTGGCTGACACACAGGCTCAGGGTTAAAGAAGACCCAGATAGGCTGAAGACTGGGCTAAATATAGTAACGTGAAATTTTAGATATAAATGAAAAGTTTATATGTGAGGTTAAAAAAGTCGATCTCATCAGCTAGGGAATCCCTTTGTAGAGATTAAAAAGGATCAAGAGATATAGTTTCTGGCTAATTTAATCATCTTATTAATAAGGCCAGCACTTTATTAATAAAAGAATGGTTATTTGGCTGTCTCTCTTAGACCAAAGACTATCATGGCAGCCGGTTCAGGGTTTCTGTGTTCTTTCGGAAGAGGAGTGGCAATCATCTCTTATTGTAACACAATGGGAGGCAGGCTACATTAAAATGAGGGGCTGAGAGTGACATCATGTCACCCTTCCACGGAAAGCCTTATCTGTAGACCCATACTACCACCCCCCACTTTGGTCAATCTAATCAAATAATTCATCCCCATTCAAACCAGAGTAGAATATAATGGGCTTCCCCACCGTAGATTAAATTCCTTGGAAGGTTGGGTGGGGTCTGCCCAAGATTGAGGAGAGTTAATTCAATCTCATTATCACTAATGTCTTTCAAGAGAGTTTCACTTTTTAAAAACAGGACTTTAGAAGAAGGGAGAACTCTAGATCTCCCCAAATTACTGGTTATTAAAAATCATTTCTCTCATCATACTTCCCAACCAGGAGAGAATGAGGAGTAATGGCTACAAGTTGAATGACCCAACAGCAGGCTATGGCAGCCCAAAGAATTCAGGAAATCATTGACAGTGCTCTAGACCCCATGCCTTTGCACTGGTCATACCCCATGCCTAGGAGGCTCTCACTCCTCATTCTTGCTTCCTGGGATTTCTGGTTTCCTTCAAGTTGTTGTTGTTATATCATTTCAGTCCATTTAGTTTCCTTTTATGCTGTGTGTATGTACACATGTGCATGTGCGTGTGCACACGCGGGTGTGCATGTGCATGTGTGTGTGTGTGTGTTATATTTTGCATGTTTTCTCCCCCATTCGAACAAGAACACCTCCAGAGCAAAGATCATATTTTTTTACTTCTTTTCTTTGGCTCTCCAGTGTTTAGAAGAGCATCTGGCACACAGCAGGTGCTTAACAAATGCTTATTGAGTCCTAGGGAGGTGACAGTCCTATTTTACTCTGCCCTGGGCAGACATCTGGATTACTGTATTCAGTTCTGGGTGCCATGCTTTAGTTAAAGACAGGGGTGGGGAACCTTTGGCCTCGAGGCCACATGTGACCCTCTAGGTCCTCAAGTGCAGCCCTTTGACTGAATCCAAACTTCACAGAACAAATCTGCTTCACTTGAGGAGGCCACAGGTTCCCCACCCCTGGTTAACGACATTGATAAACTGGAGATTGCTCAGAGAAGGACAAGAGGATAGTGAAGGGCTGTGAGGTCCCATCTTCTAAGGACCATCTAAAGAAACTGGGAATATTGAGCCTGCGGAAGACGTAACTCGGGAGGATGTGATAACTGTCTTCAAGTTTGTGAAGGGCTATCACACTGAAGAGAGAGAAGACTTGGTCTGTTTGACTCCAGACAACAAAGCTAAGAATGATGGATGAAAGCAGCAAAGAGATAAAAGTCTTCAAAATTGGTGCAAACAATATCAGAGGGGCTGTAGGAAGCAGCATCGCCTGCAGATGGGTTCTTGAATTGGTCTTTCCTTGCTGAAAATTGCCTGTGGCAATGGGCTGTGAGGGTAGCATGCAGCCAGGCTGCAGACAAAGGCCTCGAACCCCCTATCATCCAACAAGACATTGGTGACTGAAAAGCCAGCCTGGTTTCTCCTCACTACTGACCATTTTGTCCTGCTCACTTGAGGAGCTCCAAAGAAAGTGCACTGTATTCCTACTGTGTAAGTGAATCTGGATTTTAATCCTCACCCTGCTACAAACTGGAAACATGACCCCCAGGGAGTGAGTGAATGAAAGGTTGAAAAGGCATTTATTAAGTGCTTACTTGGCACCAAGCAGGGTGCAGTAACTGCTGCGGATACAAAAGGAAAAAAGACAACAGTCCATGCTTTCAAGGAGCTCCCAGCCTAACTTGGGGTGGCAGGGTGGGGAAGACATCACCTCTAGGAGGGCTCAGGGATGAGGTCCTAAGGATGCAGCCTCGGGGTGGATGGCAAGGCCAGGGGAACTTTAGTTCAGACTAGAGTTTTTGCCCTGCAAAGAGGGGGAGTTTGAGGGGCTCAACCTACTATCACTGGGAAGAAGGGACTGGGCCTAAGGGTTGGACTGGAAAAAGGGATACTAAGTTCCCTCTGGAAGGTGTGGCAATGGGGAGATGGAATCTATGTCCAGTCAGAAAGGGGACAAAGGGGCACTGACCGGACAGTTGGGGGTGGGGTCTGGGCAGCTGGCTACATATCCCATTGCATGGCTAACATATTAGTGATCAGTCCCCTGCGGTTCTGCTCAAAGAAAAAGGGGGCTTGCCTTAAAATATACTTGTAGAAGCTCAGGGAAAAACCTGGCAAGTCTCCCAAGGGCTAAATGAGTAATCTGAAAGTGAAGGAATCGGCATATGCAACTCATATCTACAGGAAACTGGAGCTCTAGGGTTAAAATTTTTTTCTTACTGGATTTAGGAAAATAGGAAGTGGGATAGCAAGCATTTATTAAGTACCTACTATGTGCCAGGCACTGCACAGTCCCCAACTTCAAGGGACTGACACTCATCTCCTCCCCTTGAGGACAGGCACCACCTGGCCAAGATCTGGAAGAGACGTATTTCTCACTCCGATTCCTAAGCTTAAGAAACAGGCTCGAGACTGGAAACAGCTGGAAGGCAGGGCCCAGGCTTTCTGTTTCTGTAGGACATCCTCCCCGTTTTCAGTAAATGCTCAGTACTCCTTCACCAGGAAGAGGAGCGTTGTTTGATGCAAAATCCTCCTGCCAGGTTAGTATTCCTTTGCTCAAAATGGGAGTTGGGATCCCCAAGGCCTCTCCTCGAACCCTAGCATCACGTGCCCTGCCCCTTCCACACAGGGGGCACCTTGCTGATGGGTGTGACGGTGTCTTCACAAAGGTGAACAATCTTGCTCATTGACAGACTCACAGCCACAGGCTTTCATCAGCCTCAAGCTTTATTCCATCAGATTCAGCAAAACCCCAGCCAAATCAGCTCATTGGCTCGGAGGGCCCAAAGAGTCCAGCCGACACCAGGAAAGTGTCATGCTGCTCCCTGGCAGAGGCCTGCTGCCCAGGGTCCCCAGGAGGGACATTTACATGAGTCAGAAAGAGAAGCGTTGGATCAGTCTGACCCACGCCAGATCTGCCTGCCCGCCACTCAGACGGGGGGGCTTCCTCTTTCTACAGAATTCTGGAAGCAGAGACAGAGACCTTTTCCTGGGGAAGTCTGCCGCCTGCTCATCACTCTGGGTACAAGCTGTTGTTCCAAAAGGTCCATATACCTGAGGTATTCTTGGCCAGCCGGGGTCACCTATCCTGCTCTCTTTGCCAAGCCTGGGCTCCTCGGCTGACCCCACTCACCCTCACCCCAAAGCTCCAAGACACACAACACACACAGCAGGAGCGTCCTCTGCTTTGGAAGGTCTATGCGTCCAGCCCAGCCATCCCAGATACCGGCCAAGTCACTGCCAAGTTCTTCCTGGATCCATCCACCCACCCTGACCTACACCCTACTGTACGTATACATTCACCTAGTCCTCTATCAAGGCGGAAAACAGGCGTAGGAGACCTGCCCAGAAGGATGTGGATTCCCCAAGGGAGGCTCAGTAAGACAGCAGCCTCTGAACCACCATCTCATCCCACCCCCCCATCTGAACCACGTTCAGTGAGCTTCCGGCCACCTGGCTGTTACACTCCCTGAGGGCAGGCACTTGCCTCCTGGACTTTGTATCCACAGCCCCGGCACATAGAGGCATTTCAACGCTACATCTATTTTTTCCCCTATGAAAAGAAGTATGACCTTAGAGTTAAGCCTCATCCAGGACTGAAGGAAGCTGGTGTGTAACTAGTGATGGTTTCTAATCACTCCCACCAAGAAACCATCTTCCTCTCCCTAATGGCAGGAAGGCAAAGAGGCAAGTCAGGAGGGGCCCTGGCTGGTTCGAGGCCTGCCCAGAAGGCCTTGGGTTCCTAACCCAGGTGGTATTCAAGTCAATCAGACAAATGGTGAGCACCAGATCTACCGGCACTGGATTAGGTACAGAAAACAGAAGCGCCTCCCCTCAGGGAACTGGTTTTCCTTAGTTTGCTTTTTTAGTTTTGGCTTTCCTACCTTTCCTTCTTGTCTTCCATTCCCCTGCAGGCATACTGGCTCATTACTGTGGAATTGTCCATTGCTGGCCTCCTCGCATGGGTCTCCCTCCTTAAAAAAAAGGAATACATACGTCAGTCAATTAATATTTACTAAGTGCCTGTTGTAGGTGGAACAATTCTCCAAACTTTGTATGGCATCTAAGCCTAGGAATGAATGTGGACTTTCTTTGGCTCCTCCATAGACCCCCTTCACCTGGGCACAATAAGCTCCTTGAGGCAGAGAAAGGGTCATTTTTTTGTGAATGAATTAATTAAATACCATTTCTTAAATGCTGACTGCGTCAAGCTCAGTGTTGATCACTTTACTACAAAAGCCAAGACATCCCTTGCCTTTAGGAAACTTACACTCTAATAAGGGAAACTATTTGGACGGGGGAGTGGAGACCAGGGACAGGAGCCTTGAAGTGGGAAAGAACTAAAGGGAACTAAGCAGATTGACACACCCCATTCAGCAAGAAGAGCGGGATTAATCTGACGATGACTCATGGTTCCTGGTTCCAGAATCGGATGGGGGGGGGGGGAGCGGGGTCAAGCATGGCTGAAAGTGTTCCAGGAGGGCCAGTCTTCAATCAGGAAAAGTGGGGTCCCTGGTCAGGAGGGATATTAAACAACGTGTCTCAATAAAAACTTATTTTAAAAAATAATTTTTAAATTATTAAAAATTTTAAAAGAAATTAAAAAGAAATTAAGCAGGGAAGAAAGAAAGGGGAAGGACTAAGTCAGGCAGAGAAAGGGAAAAGGCATTCTCCGATCATGGATTATCACGAATAAAGTTAGAGATGGAGGCATCAGTCTGGAGGGGGATACGTAGATTTGTCTGCCTACGAAAGGGAGGTCAAATGAAAGCACATGAGAGGGAGGTCAGGAAAAGGAGAGGCGGAGAGAACTGACTGGCGCAGAGCCTTGAAAGGCCAGGACCAGGAATTCAAGTGGGATTCAAAATTCCTTGGCCAGACATCTCTGGTCAGGGGAAGACTGAGATGACTAAAGTGGTGCTGATCACACAGTCTACTGGGGCAGCTAGGCAGTGCAGTGGAGAGAGAGAGGGGATAGAGCGGGACCTGAAGTCCAGAAGTCCGAGTTTGAATCCTGCCGTGGGACCCTGGACAAGCCAGCTTCAGCTTCCTCATCTGTAAAATGGGTACAAAGAGAGCACCTACCTCTCAGGGCTGTTGTGAGGTACAAGCTAGGTAACATGTACTGCTCTTAGCAAACCTTACAGAGCTACGTAAATGCTTTGTTGTTGTTCAGTCATTTTCAGTCATGTCCAATTGACTGTGACCCCATTTGGGGTTTTCTTGGCAAAGGTACTGCAGTGGTTTGCCTTTTCCTTCTCCGGCTCATTTTACAGATGAGGAAACTGAGGCAAACAGGGTGAAGTGACTTGCCCAGGGTCACACAACTCGTAAGTGTCTGAAGCTGGATTTGAACTCCTGAGTTCAGGCCTGGTGTTCTACCCGCTGTACCACCCAGCTGGCCCTATTATTTGCATGCTATGCTGTCATTCATTTAATGCAGGAGTTCCCACCCACCCCCCCCATCCCCAACCACAAACAGCCAAAGACCCAACAGTCTCAATGTCTCTACTGCGCCACCTATTGGCCCTGTTTTATTAAATTTTAATGACTTATTAACAGTACTCTAAGGCCTGCATCACCAGCTTCCTCACATCATCCGTCGAATCCAGCCCCATGTCTCACACAGCTAGTCCCGAAATTCAGGCCGCCATCTTATCTCGCACAGTTTATTGAAAAGGCCTCCTCATTGGCCTCCCTGCCTCCAGTCTCTCCCTCCTGTGGTCCATCCTCCACTCGGCTGCCAGACTGATATTCCTTAAGCACAGATCTGACCATCTCACTCAATCAACTCCAGGGGCTCCCATCACCTAAAGATTAAATATAAATGTTGTTCAAGCCTTTCACAACCTGGCCACAACCTATCTTTCAGTCAATTCCTAAGTGCCTACCCTGTGTCAGGCACTGTGTTAAGCACTGGGAATACCAAGACAAATTAAAAAAAAAAAAGACAGTCCCTGCCTTCAAGGAGCTTACAATCTAACGGGGCAAGACTACCCAACAAAAAAGAAGAGAGAAAACAGGGTACAGAGGGAGAGGGAAGAAGGCACCCAGCAGAGGGGGGCATGCACGATGGAAAAGTCCAAAAGCAGTGCCCCTGGTAGGAAACGGGGAGATGACTACACTGGGCCCCTTCCTTGAACACTGTTTGGGAGCCTCCAACACTTACCCCCTGGAGGGTCTAGGAAGAGAGGGGGTTGAACTGGACATCCTTTGAGGTCCCTTCTGGCTCTGAATCTATGATTCTGTAGCTATTCCAGTTCCCCAAGCAGGCCGGGGATGAAAGTCAAGGTCGTCTTCACAACCCCCCAGCCCAGGACTCTACCCAGGCTGCCATGCTGCCCGAGAACCTCCAGACCCAGATTTTAGCAGGACCACCCTCATCTATTCAGTTTCCCTGGGTGGGTGAAGGGAGGGAGGTCTGAGGGAAGAGAGGTGAGGAATCATTGTGGCTTGAGCCCACAGTAACAGGCCCAGGAGGACTGCACCCTCCTCTCTGCCCTGGGTGTGTCAGAGGTGAAAGAAAGCACTTGACCTACACGCTGGGCCTCCTGCAGACTTTGCGGAAACCGGACCAACAAGGTCGGGCCTTCTGCCAAACCACTAAAAGGGCTTTGTTCCAGGGCCCTTCTTTGGAACAGTTGTTGCTGAACACGGAATTTTACCTGTAGAGCAAAAATGATGTTATCAGCAAAGCAGCATGCTTTCTCTTAGAAAGTCCTTTCCCCTCCCTGGAGAACAAGAGGATTCACTGGAGAACACATCTGGCTGGGTGAGGGGAGAAATGGGGGACGGAGGAACAGAGGGTCCGGATCTGAAGCAAACCCAGATTAAATTGACCACCTTGCCTCACTCACACTCTACGTCAATATGCAGCTATCCTCTATCAATCAATCAATCAATCAACCAGCATTTAAATTATGCCTCCCGTGTGCCAGAGCCCCAGGATACAGTGACAAAGAATGAACCCTTACCCACTCATTTAACCGCTGCCTGCCTCAGTTTCCTCAGCTGTAAAATGGGGATGATAATAGCACCTCCCTCAGGGCTGCTGTGAGGATCTAACGAGATGTTTCATAAAGCACTTAACACAGTGACCCCCTAGTTATTGTTGTTACTGTTATTATTATGTGACAAGGACACAATATTCTTATTATGTGACAAAGCAGATAATCACAAACAGAATACATATGCAAATACACACCAAATAAATATAAAGAGCAAATATAAAGGGAGCGCACCAGCTGTTCTGGGGAGGGGTGGAAACCAGGAAAGAGATAAATCTTGAAAAAAAGAAAGGGAAGGAGGAGAAAGGAGGAGGTGAGGAGGAGATGCCTTCTAGGCATGTGGGATGGCAAGTACATCACTGTCATGTCTAAACCTCCTTTCCTTGTTTTTCAAAGCCATTTATAATCAGAACTCATTCTGGCCATCCAACTTTATTTCCCACTAATCCCCAACTTCTAGTACAATTGGCGGTCTCTTCACCACCTATGCACACTGCCCTCATTCCTTTCCCCATTTCATCCCTCACATTATCACACTCTCAAAAGCTTAAAAAGGCTGGCGGGGGGGGCAGGGGGCATCTCCAGTCATCCTGATCTGTATCTGGCCACTGGACCCAGACAGCTCTGGAGGAGAAAGTGAGGCTGCTGACTGCATAGCCCTGCCTCACTTAAATCCAATTCACTTGCAAGTCATGGCATCACCTTCCTGATATCATGGTCCTCTACAAGAACAAAGGACAAACAACACCACTCTCAAATAGAAAACAAAACTAGAATAATGGAGGACTCACAGTACCCCTCTCAAACCTAGACAAATCTAAACAAAATGAAAAACAAGGGATATGTTAAGGACCTGAATAGAACCTTAGAAAAATTAGAGATAATACATCTCCAATGATTAAAGAATGGGAATACACAGAAATTTATATAGTTCTCAGTCTTAAATGGCATCTTTACAAAAACTGAAAAGCATAAATACTAAACATCATTTACTAATCACAATACAATAAAAACTATATTTAATAAAGTTCTTGAGGAAGGAATTAAAAGTAATTAGATTCTAAATAAAATTATTTTAAAGACCTAGTTGATAAAAAAATAAATTATAGAAAATTTCATCAAAGAAAATTACAAGAATGAAAGACAACATACCAAAACTTATGGGATGCAGCTAAAGCAGTTCTTAGGGGATATTTTATATCTCTAAACACATTAACAAAAAAGAGAAAAAAACAAACGAATGAACTGAACACTCAATTAAAAAAAAAACTTTGAATCAGATCAATAACAAATCCAAACCCCTCAACTAAGCAACAAAGCAGAAATTGTAAAATTTAAGAAGAAATTAATAAAAGTGAAAGCAAAAAAGGGAATTGATAAAAGTAGGAGCTTTTTAGAAAAATTAATAAAATAGGTAAACAGCTCATCTGATTGAAAAGCAGGAGAAAATAAAATTGTTAGCATCAAAAATGAAAGAGATTTTAAAAAATTAAAGAAGAAATGAAAGAAATTATCAGAAATTATTTTGTCCAATTACATGCTAATAAAATTGATAACTTCAAGAAAATAGATGAATATGTAGAAAAACATTAAATATACAGATTAACAAAAGAATATTTAAATAATTCAATATCAGGAAAAGAAATTTGCACAAGATACAAATAAATTCTCAAGTTAAAAAAATACTCCAGGATTAGCTAGATTTACAAGCAAATTCTATCAAACATTCAAAGAACACTTAATTCTAACATTATGTAAACTATTTGCAATAATAGGAAAAGAAGTTATTCTACCATTCTCTGTCTATGATACAAATATGGAGTTGATAACTAAACAAGGAAAAATGAAGTAGATAAAACTGTGCATCAATATCCTTAATTAACACTGATATTAAAAATGTAAATAAAATATTAGCAAATAGACATATCAGAAAGGTTATATACTATGACCGGTTGGGTTTATACCAGCAATAAAGGATTGGTTCAAGAAAAGGAAGCCTATAATTATAATAAATACAATTATAAATATAATATAATAATTATAATAAATCATGTTAATAACATAAAATAATAAAAACTGCATAATTATACCAATAGATGCTGAAAATGATTTTGACACAATCCAACATGCATTTCTGTTTGAAAAAAAAGCTCTAGAAAGTAAAGGAAAAAATAGGAATTCAGGTCTATAAAAATGAACTTTTCCTTAATATAGCAACTAATATCTATCTAAAACCAAGAGCAAACATCATATATAATAGAAAAAAGTTAGAAGGTTTTCCAATATAAATCAAAGACAAAGCAATGGTGCCCCTTATCACCACGACTATTTATCACAGTCCCAGGAAGACTAACCGTAGCAATAAAATACAAAAGAAAAATTGAGGGAATAAGCATAGGCAAAGAGAAAACAAAACTATCACTTTTTGCACAAGATATGATGACTCACTTAGAAAGCCCTAAAGAGTCAAACAAAAAACTTTAATGAAAGATTTGATTTCAGCAAAATTGGATGATATAAAATAAATCTGCATAAATCATTAGAACATTTTGCCAACAAAATCCAACAGGAAGAAGCTAGAAAAAGAAATGCCATTCAAAACTATGTAAGTTATAAAATATATGGAAGTCAATCAACCAAGGCACACCACAGAAATATATAAATCCAACTATAAAACACTTTGCAGGAATAAAGACAGACCTAATTGGAGAAATATGAGTAGGCTGAGCTCATGGCTAATGGGAAAGTTGAGCCAATATAATAAAAATGACAATGCTATTTAAATTAACTTATTATTCCATTCTATAGCAAATGACTAAAGGGGTATTTTAGCTTCATAAAAGTCAAAATATATATATATATTCATATGTAAGAACAAAAGGTCAAGGATCTCAAGGGTAATAATGAAAAAAAAAATAGGAGAGAAGGGGGCCTAGCAGTAGCAGATCTCAAATCATGCTACAAAACAGTAATCATTAAAATTATATAGTCATGGTTAAAAAAAATAGATAAATCAATCAGTGGACTAGATTAGGCAGATAACATGTTGTTCTTTGTCCTTCCTTCTTGCAGAGGACCATGATATCAGGGAGGTGATGCCATGACATGCAAGTGAACTGGATTTAAGTGAGGGAAGGCTGAACCTCACCTTCTCCTCTGGAGAAGGGTCCAGAGGCAAGATACAGATCAGAGTGACTGGAGATGGCCCTAGATGCCATGGCATACAACACAGAGAAGCAATGAAGACAGTAACAGCACCATGTCCAATAAACCCAAACATCCCAGTTACTGAGGCTAAACTATTTGACCAAAACTGTCTGGAAACAAGAAAGCAACTTTGCAGTAATTAGGTATAAACTAGCGTCTCACAGTATGTACCAAGACAAATTTCACGAACTTATGACTTAGAAATAAATGGAGACATCATGAGCAAATTCAAACAGCAAGGAAACTACCTTCCGGACCTGTTGATGGATAGAGGAAGAGCTCATGGTCAAACAAGCCACAGAGACAAAATAAAAGATGAATTTAGAAGGATAAAATGGAAAATTTCAATTACATAAAGTTTTTGCACAAACAAATCTAATGCAGTTAAAATGAGAAAGGAAAGAGGTAATTGGGGCAGAAATTTTTGGAGTAAGTTTCTGTAATGAATAAGTCTCACATCCAATATATATAAGGAACTGATTCAAATTTAGAAGACCAAGAGCCATTCCCTGAAAGATAAATGGCCAAAGGATATGAATAGGCAATTTTCAAAAGAAGATATCTGAGCTATCAACAATGTGAAAAAAATGTTCTAGCTCACTAATAATTAGAAAATTGAAAATTAAAGAAATTCTGAGGTTCCACCCCATACCTATCAGATTGGCAAAGATGACAAAAAAGAAAAACGACCTATGTTGAAGGGACTGTAGAAAAACAGGTATACTCATGGATTGGTGGTAGAGCTGTGAATTGGTCTAAACATTCTGAAAGGCAATTTGGAACTAAGTCCTGAAAGTTACAAAACTGTGCCTTACGCTTTGACTCATTCTACCACTTCTGGGCCTATACTACAAAGAGATTACACAAAGAGGGAAAAGACCTATACAGAGTGTCCCAAGTACCTTAGTATTGTTTTAAACTTTAATTGCTTTTATTTAAAGCTATTAAATATTTATATTATATTAAATTACATTACATATAAAAATTAAAAATACTTATATCAAATATATTATTATTTAGCATTTAAATTATTAAAGCCTAAAATTGCATTAAGATTTTGGAATCACTCTATAGATACAAAAATAGAACAGCAGCCATTTTTGTAGTAGCCTCAAGCTGTAAATGGCATGAGTGCCCTCCAATTACAGAATGGTTAAACAATTATGACATATGAATGGAATGGAATATTACTGTGCCTAAAGAAATGACAAAAAGGCTAGTCTGAGAGAAAACTGAAGACCTCCATGACTACTGCAAAGAGAAGTGAGCAGAATTGGGAGAATAATTTATCCAATGACAACAACATCATAGATAAAAATAACTTTGAAAGACTTTAGACCTCTGACCAGTCTAATGATGATAAGTCCAGAGAACTTCAGATAAAATATGCCACGTTGCCAGAGATGCAACGGGCTTAAAATGTGAAATGATACACACATTTTGGACGTGGCCAACGTGGCATTTGTTTCACTGGACTATCCATATTTGTTAAGAGGACTCTATTTCGTTGCTGCTGTTGTTTTAATTTAAATTTAATTTTTTTTTCAATTGTTCAGTAGGACAGTGAGAAGAGATACTCATGTTTGCAGAAACTAATTCCTTTTAAAAAGAAAGTGGTGAGGTGCAGGGGCAGTTTTAAAGGAAATTCATTTGGAAATTTGCCATGAATGTATGACTTCATAGAGTAAACTAGAATGATAAAGAATTTTTTAAAGTAAAAAGCAGCATTCTTAACCCTCCCGAAATGCAGGGCCCCCCATATCTCTACCTCATTTCCCACCACCTGTCCTACTCCTCTTTGATCCATCCTACATACTACCGAAGCAACCTTCCCAAAGCATATTTCCGACTGTGGGAGTCTGGGAGTTGACATAAGCATCATTTACATGTTGTTCAGTTGTTTGAGTCGTGTCTGACCCTTCATGACCCCATTTGGGGTCTTCTTGGCAGAGATACTGGAGTGGTCTGCCATTTGCTTCTCCAGCTTATTTTGCAGATGAGGAAACTGAGGCAAACAAGGTGAAGTGACTCCCCCAGGGTAGTATCTGAGTAGAGCTCGTAAGTGTCTCAGGTCAAATTTGAGCCCAGATCCTCCTGCCTCAGGACCAGTGCTCTATCCATGGCGTCACCTCACTGCCCATCCTTTCCCTACTCCCAAGGATTTCACCCCCACTCAGAACCTCACACAAGGCGTGGCCAAAGCAGCGGTATAATGAATCGTCACTGGTGAGGAGCGTTGGACAAGGCGACCTCTAAGTTCCTGTGATTCTGCAAGAATGACACCATCTTCAAAGGTCCAGTTCCAATTCTGCTATTCCATTTGTGGTGGATTCCCCCCCCCCCCACTTAGCTGCCCAGTTTTTCCCCAACTTACTAATGTGAAGGACCAGTGAAGATGGGAGTGTGGGCATTCCCTCTCCCAGCACTGCCTTAGGAGGGAAGCAGTCTTTGAGGGCGGCCATGGGCAAACCACTGATCCCTCCTGGGGCGGCCACTGGTGAGGAGCGGCTGCAGTCTACCCGGGCTGGTTCTGAGCTAGAAGGGGGAAGGGCAAGGGAAGGAAGGAAGCATTTATCTAGTGCCCACTGCATGCTAGGCACTGTGCTAAGTGTTTTACAATTCTCTCATTTGATCCTGGGAGGTAGTGCTGTTATTATCCCCATTTTACAGTTGAGAAAACTGAGGCAGACAGCAGTGACTTATCCAGGGTCGCAAAGTAAGTACCAGAGGTCAGACTCCAGGCCTTGTGCTCTATCCTCTGAGTCACCCACCTGCCTCTGAGAAGGGACTTTAAAGATTACCTGATCAAACCCCCTCATTTAACAGATGAGGAAACTGAGGTCAAGAGAAAGTGACTCGTCCAAGGTCACACAGATAAGATCAAAGATCTAGTTCAATTCCATTACCCTCCCTCCCTTTTTTTTATAGATGAGGAAACTGAGGCCTAAGCTTAAATTAATCAGGGTCATATAGGTGGCAAAGGCAGAATTAGAACCCAGGCCCCCTGATTCCAAACTCACCACATGGATACAGTAACCCAGCATTTATCACACTCCCCAGATATAAGAGAGAGGACGATGTGAACTACAGATTACTGAAGTGGAAGGAATGAATTGTAGGCCAGATCCCTTCCCTATTATGACTCCATGAGTTTTCTACAGCCCCCTCTGCCAGGGCAACATTCTTGGCAGCCCAGTGTGCTGACTAGAACTCACACCGTAGCCTTCTGAGTGGGGTTTAGGGGAGGAGGGAGGAGGATGCTTCTCCCCTGGGAGAGTAGGCAAAAATCAAGGTCACAGCCAACGCCTGTGCGCCCCCTCAGAGCTCCCCCACCTGAAGGTCTAGCGTGACGGCTTCTTGGCCAACGAGTGGCTAACAGCACACCTCCCTGGGGCCGAGGGAGACAATGGTACGGCTTTGGCGGTAAGACCGGAGAATCCGGCCAGGTGTGCCATCACTGCCCACAAGGTCGGGGCAGGCATTCTGTCATGCTTGGCCTGCTCTGGTTTGCTTCCTCACCCCTCCCTCCCAACGGAGGAGGGGGCACAAGCCTGCAGAGCCTGTCACTGCAGAGCCCTGCTCCTGTGAACAGCAAAGTGAGGAGCCCCGTCACCCAACGGTCACTCCGTGGTCTAATTGTCATTTAATGGAAGTTCCTGTGTCTGTAGACCACTCCCAGCCCGGCCTCCACAGCAGGCCTCTCTGGTGCCAGACACAAAGAACAGACAATGTAGAGCCACAGAACTGGCATTCCGCTTGCTGGCCCTCCCTCATCTCTGGGACGATGCCTTAGGGAGTGGAGAGGGCCTCCTGAGTTCTTTCTATGCTGGCGTCCCTAAAAATCACCAGGGCCAGAGAATGCCAGAATTCTGGAATTAGGGGATACCTCAGTGGGCGTCTAGTCCAAAATGTGCCTGAAAATGGATCCCCTGTATAGGAAGGGGTCATCCAGGCTTTGCTTTCAGGCCTCCAGTGAGCCCTGGAAGCAGCCCCTTCCCCTCTAATTCTCAAAAAGTCTTTTCTTTAACCAAACCTATATTTGCAACAATCTCCTCATTGGTTTCCCTGCCCCGGGCCTCTGCCTTTTCCAGTCTATCCTCCACAGAGTTGCCAAAGAAATATTCCCAGTGTACAGTTTCTACATTACTCCCCTGCTCACGGACCTTCACAGGCTCCCTACTGCCTCTAAAATAAAATAAAATTCATCCGTTTGGCCTCTGCTATAGCCTGGCTTCAACCTATCTCTCTAGGCTGGTTTACCTCCCCCCAATACAAGCCACAGTTCAGCCAAAGCGGGGCCTCTCCCAAGAAGACACTTCATCTCCTGCTTCTCCTCAGGCTATCCCTCTTCATCTCCACCTTTTGGAGTTCATTGCTTTCTGTTGGGGCTCAGCTCGGACGCCACCTCCACCATGAAGCCGTTCGTGATCTCCCCACTGTGCCTCCCCCATCCCCCTCAGAGCTTGTTGGTGTTTGGTGTCCATTGGTATCCATTACCCTGTAAGGATTTTGGGGTTGTTTATCTGTCCACAGTTCCCATTCTCTCCACCTGACCCCCTTACGGAACGCAAGCTCTTTGAGGCCAAGGGCAGTTTCACTTTCGTCTTTGTATCGCCAGTCCCTGAATAAATGCTTGTTGACCTGAATCAAAGGCAGAGGGCCAAGGCTTCCAAGAATCCACCAGAGCAAAAGCTACCTGCTGCCCTGCTGCAGGGATTGATCAATCCGTCCATCATCCCTGCAGAAAAGGCGGTCAAGTAGCAAGCTCTTCTCAAACAGTTAATGGGTGCCAAGGACCGTGCCAGGGAGGGAAGGGGCACAAATCCAAAAATGAAACACCCCCTTTCCAAGGGGCTTCCTTCCATTCTAATGGAGGCAACAGCAAGGACATATGTAAGAAGGTGCCGAAGAAAAACAAAGAAACTAAATACAGATAAATATGATCGATCAGTCTGGAAACATGTATCAAGTGTCTTTACGTGCCAGGCACAGGACTAGCACTGAGGATACAAAAAGAGGCCCAAAGACAGTCCCTGCCTTCAAGGAGCTTACAATCTAATGGGGGGAACCTGCAAACAAATAGGAAATAGGAAATAATTAACAGAGGGAAGGCCCTGGAGTTAAGAGGGCCTGGGGAAGGCTTCAGGTGGAAGGTGATATCTTAACTGGGGCTTAAAAGAGGCCAAGAAGGCCAGAAATCCAGGGAAGAGGGAGAGTGCTCCAGGCATGGGGGGAATCAGAGAAAATGCCCAAACTGAGAGATGGCGGGTCTAGTTTATGGACAGTCAGGAGGCCAGGGTCACTGGATGGAAAAGTAAGCTTCTGGGAGTTAAGAGGTGAGAGGCCTGGGGGCGAGGTTGTGAAGGGCTTTGAAGGCCAACCAGAGCATTTTGTATCTAACCCTTTACGATCACTTACAAGCAGCTAAAGATGAGGCAGGTGGGGAGGGAGGGCAGCTATGGAACAGAAAGTCGTCATGTAGAAGTCATTTGAGCTCCATCCACCTGATGAGGCAGAGGAGAGGAGAGAGCCCACACCAGGCATGGGGGTCATCAGCATAAAGGCAGCGATGGGAAGAGTGTGGAGTGTCTGAGGACAAAGAGAAGCCCACTGTGGCCCCATCCCCGGGTTTGAGAACATGGCAGTGGGGAGGGGAGATGGCCTGGGACCAGACTGCGAAGGGTTAAAAACAGTAACTAGAGGAATTTCATTTTATCCCAGACAGAAGAGGGAGCCAGTGAAGTTGATTGAGCAGGGGAACCATGAGGTCAGTTCTGCATCAGGTGAAAGGTGATAAGGGCGGAGACAAGGCCAGGGGTGATGGCTATTATAAAGGGAACACTGGCAAGATCTGGACTGGATCCTTGGGGTGGAGAATTAGCGTCGTTCCAGGATGGTACTATCCCCACTTAACAGATGAGGAAACTAAGTCTTGGAGAGAGAGGTCAAGCAACTACTCTGAGGTCACACAGACTGATAGTGTCAGAGGTGAGATCAGAACTCAGGTCTCCGAGTTCCTAGGCCAGTGTTATTTCCACTCTGTGAGACCCTGCAGTGAGTTCAGGTGCATTGGCCCAGAGAGACGGGCAAGAGTTGGGGTGGGGGGGTGGGGGAGGAACTGATCCATCAAAGGGATGTCCTTGCTCCCAGGGATACTCGCCCACAAAAGGCAGAAGGCCTTAAACTGCAGTTAGCACCAATTGTGTCTAAGAGAAAAACCACCTAGGTCCTAAGGCCAGAAGTTCAGCAAGGACTCAGCAGGGGCGCCTAGGCCAGAGGACCTCTTTTCCAGAAGCTGCAGAAGAAATTCTGGCTCAGCTAATGGGGTCAGAAGCAGCTGCAGGGTCAGCCACCCCTGGCCTGGCCTGAGATGACCTCAGTCTGGTGAAATGAGCACGGAAAAAAATCGCTCATCTCAACTGACCTAACCACAATGAAATTTGAGCTAAACTACCCAAGAGGCTGGGCAGAGAAAGATATCTCTGGCTTTCATCTTCCACTCAATAGAAAACCTCTATTCCATAAATTAAAAATAAAATTTTATAAAATTAAAATAAAGTCAATAAAAGGTACCATAAAGAAGAACTCAGCCAGGTGGGCTCCGGGCAGGAGACCAGCTACAGAAGCTCCAGAGGCACCGCCCTGACCATCCTGGAGGGCAGGAAGCCTTCCTCATTTTGGTCTCCCCCTCCCCACCCCAATGCCCAACAGAATGCCTTGCACTTAATGAATACTGGTTAGATCGAGTTTTGTTTAGGGGAGCTAGGCGGCACAGTGGAGAGTGCTGGACGGGAAGCCCTGATTTCAAATGTTGCCTCAGTCAATGACTAGCTGCATGACCCTGGGCAAGTCACTGGAGCGCCTTTCTGTGCCTCTGTTTCCTCATCTGTAAAACGGGGGAATAACACAAGCAGCTGTCCCACAGGGTCACAGAATCAAATGAGATAATATCCATAATCTATATTATCGAATGAGCGAATATGTGTAACACACAGCAAAAGAGGTAACACGTGATACATATGATCAGATGAGATGATATATGTAAACCTTAGGGTGCTGTATAAATACTGGCTATTATTACTATTAATTATTATTATTACTATTCTCCCCATCATTATAATGGCCAACTTCACTGGAAGAGGTGACCTCTGGCCGTAGTCCCCCTCAAAGGGACTCCGGTAATATCAGCTGTTACATGTAGAGGTTGTTCAGAAGTCAGACCGCTGGCATCCTCTGACTGTGTTATACACATGGATACATAACACAGGTTTTCACAGGCAAATCCGGAAACAGGGCCCTTCCAGACGTGCCAAGGCAAATTCCAATGGGCCCCAAGAATATCCCGTGGACTGGGATGCCAAGAACTGCCCACCCAGGTCTGAAGGGCTGCCCCTCTTTCACACACTCCCCAGGAGCACCGGCTCAGGAGCCCGAGAGCTCTCCCCAGTGCCCTGGGGCTAAGCTCAGGCCAGTGCTTCCAAGTCACCAGAGCTGTGTGTCTCAGGGCCTGCCTGGGGCCATCCAGAGATCATCCTTCAACTTGTTTTTCACAGCCTGCCCACAGCGAGTGGGCACCGTGGGCTCTGTCCGGGCACATCCAGGAAAGATTCCGCCTCCTTTCTGGATGCGGCCACAGCCCAGAAAGCAGCTAATAACTGCCACTGCCTAATTGGCACCTGCCGGGAGCCACACCCCTGCCGGAAAGGGCACGGCTGGCAGCCTGGGCACAGCGTGCCAGCTCAGCAGTTAGGAGCCCCCAGGGACAGGAGGGCGGAAGGCCCCAGCGAGCTCCTCACACCTCGAAGTGCCAGTTACTAACGCCGCCAACCTGCTGAGCGCAGGCTTCTGCCCTCTGTGTAGCAGAGGTCACCAGACGCGGGTCCCTGCTTGCAGCACCTCGGAGTGCAACGAGAAGGAGCTGGTACAGGCTGCCAAAGCGTCCACCCTCCCGTGCCTGGGTTAAACCCCATGGATTCTTCTCAGACCCCAGCCTCCTCGATCTCCCTCTGAGTTCTGACCCTGGGGGATCTCTCCTTCCCCCCCCCCCCACCCCGGTTTCTGGGTTCAAGGCCGGGCTCTCCCCGAAGCTCTCAGTCCGATCTCAGTGCCCTTTGCTTGACAGTCATCTGTGGCTGCCCACTGACCCTGGGCCCTCCTCTCTCTCCTTTCTTTATCTCACTCACTGCAGCGGGTTCAATGACCCCCCATTCAGACACTCCAATGCCTCCTGGACACCTCCCACAAGGCAGCCTGTTGGCACCCCGCCACGTCTGAAACGCCGTCTTCTCCCCTAAGCCTCCCCCAAGCCTCTCTCTTTCTGTCCAGGATGCACAGTCCTTCCAGGCACCAGCATCATAACCATTTCCCCTCTTTCACCCCCTCAAGTGTCACGATTCCACAGCATGGCTCACAGATCTCTGCCCCCCCCCTTCAGCTCCATTCTGAGTTTGGCTCCCCCCATTAGAACGTAAGCTCCTGGAGGGTAGAAACCGCTTAGCGCCATTGTATATGGCACACTGCAAGCGCTTAATAAATGCTTGCGCTTTGCAAACAGCTCTCTCCACACACGGCCACTCACTCACCAATATTATGAGACTCTTCTTAGGTCTCCCCGCTTCCACTGTACTCTCCTTGAGGGCTGGGACTCCTCTCCCCGTCTCCCCTCCCCATTCTTTGCATCTTCAGCGCTTAGTCCAGAGCCTGGCACACAATAGGCACTCAATAAATGCTTTTTGACCAACTGACTGACTGATTGAACATCTCCAATCCACCCTCCACACAGCTGTCAAAATAGCCCTCCTAATGCACAGATCTGAATGCCATTAAAAACGAGCACTTCTAGGGACAGCTAGGTAGTGCAGTGGATAGAGCACCAGCCCTGGAGTCAGGAAAACCTGAGTTCAAATCCAGCCTCAGACACATAATACTTCCTAGCTGTGTGACTCTGCGCAAGTCACTTAACCCCAACTGCCTCACTAAAAAATTTTTTGAAATTAAAGCAAAACAAAAAAAAAAACCCAAGCACTTCTAAAGTGCCTACTGTGAGCCAGGGAGGAGGGAAGGAAGGAAGGAGAGAGGAAGGAAGGAAGAAAGAAGGGAGGAAGGAGAGAGAGAGTGAACAAGCATTAAGTGCTTACACTGTGCTAAGCACTGTAGCCACAAAGACAAACGGAAGTAGACCTTGCCTTCAAAGAGCTGATGGTTGGGGGAGAGGGAGGAGCAATTTTTAGTTCCCTCCTGCTCTAAATCCTTCCATGGCTCCCTATTATCTCTCAGAGCAAACACAGCCCCCTGACTTCACAGGCTTCCCCTTCACCACTCTACATTCCAGCCATACTAGATTACTGGCCAGCTATTCCCCAAACACCGTCTTTGGCCATTTCCACTTCATCTTCATTCTGCGTTTTAGAATCCCTTCCTTCCTTCCTGATCCATCCTAGGGTGCCATCTTTTCCTTCTAGACCTCTCTGATTCCAAGGCCCTGGGAGCATAAAGACAAAAACAAAAACAGTGCCTGCCCTCAAGGAGTTTCCATTCTCCCAGGGTCCTCTCCCCCTCCTCAAATTCTCCGGGAGAACTCAGTCCACACCCACCCTTCACCACCATCTGAGTAAATATGTTCACACAAGTACATGTCAGAGTCCCCCCAAAAGACACAGGAACTCCTGGAGAACAAGGATCCTATTTTTGCTTTGCACACAGTAGGCACTTAATAAATGTTTAGCAAACCTCATTGTGTGAGCAGCTTGGGGTAATGACTACAGTTCTGGACTGGAAGTCAGAAAGACTTGGCTTCATATCCCATCTCAGACACTTCCTAGCTGTGTGACCAATCCTGAGCAAGTGACTTTACCTCTGTCTGCCTCAGTTTCCTCATCTGTAAAAGGAGGGGGTTGAACTAGGCTCTCCCTTCCTCCCTCCCTCAGTGGTCAGAACCCCCAGCCCTGGGGTTCTATGATCCTAAATGTCTAAAACCAATTTTTTTATTTTACTTTTTGGTGAAGAAATCGGGGTTAAGTGACTTGCCCAGAGTCACACAGCTAGTGAGTGTTATGTGTCTGAGGCTGCATTTGAACTCAGGTCCTCCTGACTCCAAAGCCAGAGCTCTATCCACTGTGTCACCTAGCTGCCCCTAAAACCAATTCTTTACCTGAAGATTTTGTGTGTCCAGACAATCATTGTGTTCCGTGACCAGCCCACCCATACTTGAGTGTAAAGTACATCAAAAGACCCCTTTTCCAGGGCAGCTAGGTGGCTCAGTGGATAGAGCTTTGGCTTTGGAGTCAGGAGGACCTGAGTTCAAATTCGGTCTCAGACACATGACACTTACTAGCTGTGTGACCCTGGGCAAGTCACTTAACCCTGATTACCTCACCAAAAAGCAAAAAAAAAAAAAAAAGACCCCTTTTCCCACCATGCCATCCAAATGTAATGTCATGAGAACTAATTGCTTAAAATGCAGCCACCCCCTTTGCTTTCCAGATTTCTTGTCTATGCCCCCCCCCAAATACTTGATGAGCCATCTGCACTGGCCTGTTATTTGCTGTTCCTCACACACACCAGTCCCATCTCCCATCTCCAGGCCTTTGCACTGGCTGTCCCCCTGCCAGGAATGCCCTCCCTCCTCACCACCACCTCTGAGAAGCCTTCACTCCCTTCCATGATCCCCTTCTGCAGGAGGCCTTTCTGATCTCCCCAACTGCTAGCGCCTTCTCTCCTTTGTATCTCCAGTGCCTGGCACATAGTAAGCTCTTAATAAATGCTGGCCAACTGACTATATAACTTATATGTACCTAGTGATTTGCCTGTTATCTACCCCATTAGAATATGAGCACCAGAAGGCAAGAACTGTTTTTTTTTTTCATTTCTACTTATCACCAGTGCTTAGCACAATGCCTGGAAAACAGGTGGTGCTTAATAAATGTTCACTGGCTGATGACTGAAAAACAAAATACATTTTGGAAAGGAGAATCATGGAACAAAAAGAATCTGGGGGGGAAGGGTGGACACAAAAACCCGGGCAGTTTTGCTGTGATTAAATGTAATATCCTCCCTTCCCCCTTCCCCCACCTTTATTTAAACAAACGGTACATGACAGCCGTTCACAGTTTCATGGACAATTCTCTTTTGTTCTTCTTCGGGTGTCTGGCTGTTGATTGAGATTGTAATTTTAAAAGAGCTTAAGAAAAGGCCACAAGACCCAGAGCTGGCTGCTCCAGGCAAGGTCAGGCTCCGAACATCAACATGTTTGTCGGGAGCTGTTTCAAGTGTATTTGTTCTCATCAGCAGTTCCTAAAAATGTCCTCGTCTCAGGACTGAACTTTCTAAATGAGTAGTGAATGTGAAACAAAGGGACCCACTTCCCTACGAAGCATTGCCATCACAGACCTGGCTGCAGAGGCAGGGTGAGCCGATGGTTAGGACGCAGCCACAGCTCACACTGATTTCAAACTCCCTTAAGGAAACAAGGCTGTGTTTAAAGCCAAGGTCAGAGGGAGGAGGGCTCAGGATCTCACAGCATCCTACACAAAGCTGCTTCATGCGTGGAAGGCTCAGTCTAACCATCCCACAGCATTCAGATGGTGGGTTTAACTCAACCAATATTTGGTGAGCATCTGATACACGAGGCATGATGCACAGCTCTTTCAGGGACTCAAAGGTGAATAGGATTGTGGGATCAGAAATTCGGAGATGGACCATTCCACCAAACCCCAACATTTTACAGGTGGGGAAACTGAGGCCTAGACAAATGAAGAGACTCGTCTGAGGATATACAGTTTATAGCTAACATTGATATAGTGCATACACTATGCTAAGTGCATTATAATCATTATTATCATCATGTGATCTTCGCAACAATCCTGTGAGGCAGGTGCAATTATTACCCCATTTGACAGATGAGGAAACTGAGGCAAACAGAGGTTAAAATGACTTGCCCAACGTCACACAACTAGAAAGTATTCGAGGTTGGATTTGAACTCCAGGCTACTGATCTACCTAGCTAGCCAGGGCTTGAACCCATGTCTGATTCCAAATCTAGCCCTCTTTCTCTAATACCACATCTGGGTATGTGCTATATAGCCTAGGAGTGGGCAGGGGTTATTTCATTTTTGTCTAGCTAAATGCCCTGCATGTAGGAAGCACTTTTAGGACGTCTGTTTATTTGAATTTAATATGCATCCCAGACAATGAGGATGTTCCCTCAAAGAGAAACAACATAAAATGAAACTGGCCAGCTGCTGAAATAACAGCTTCTCTTCTGGAAAAACAAAAAACAAAAAAACTCCAAAACCAAGCCAGTGTGTTAAATGGTTGTTCAACAAGCCTGGGGAGACTCGCAGGACGCCTTGGCGGAAGCCGTGACATCTTGGACTATATCATAACTCAAGGCCCCGACCACCTTTGGGGTGACTACTCAGCTCTGAGCAGCCGTCTGAGGAGGCTGGACACTCTGGGAGCCCAGGATCTCTGAAACCCTCAGCTGCAATGTGACAAACTGGAAATTAAACTCTAATCTCCATTGCACTCCATGAGGCCAAGAGAATGTCACCACAGGAGGGCAGAGGCCACCGGAGAACACAATCAGTCAGTGTTTACTCTGCACCATCCAACGGGGAGAGACTCTCATCTGGTGGGCAGAAAGTGCTTCAGTCCTGCGCAATTAAAGCATAGGCCTCCCATTTCTCGGTGTAGAACAGGCACCGCAGATTCAGAGGGGGAACGGACCCCGGTCCAACCTCCTTATTTTACAATAAAGGAAACTGAGGCCTAGAAGTGACTCACCCAAAGACATATGGGCAGCAAGTGTCCAGGATGGATGAGAAAATGGAAGTAATTTGTCTACAGCATGAAACACTTGAAAGGGAGTCGGGAAAAGAGGCTGGTGAGCAAAGCAGCAGTCGATGACAGGGTCTTCAGCGGCAGGATAGGGCATCTATACTTTAATCAGCAAGGAATGGGAGCCATTAAAGGTTTTAGAGCCAAGAAATGACCTGATCAGAGCGTAACGTTTTATGATATCACAGTTGGGTTCTTGTCGTGCCCTCTCTGGTCCAACTGACCTGGTATTTGAGTAGATACAGGATGTCCCAGAACGCCTGGAACAGCTGCATCACCAAGACTTTGGGGACACCCTGAGTCTGTCTGTCTCGTTACTGGATACAAATTCCTGGAGAACAGGGCAGTGTGTGTCTCCGGCATCTCTGTGGCACTCTGCAAGGCCTAACAGAGCATACATTGTAGGCTCTCAATCAATGTTCCTTGCATTAAAGTCATACGGATTTTATAGGGCAGCTGGGTGGTGCAGTGCCTAGAGCTCTGGGCCTCGAATCAGGAAGACTACTCTTCGTGAGTTCAAATCCGGCTTCAGACACTTAGTAGTTATGTAACCCTGGAAAAGTCACCTAATCCTGCTTGCCTCAGTTTCCTCATCCGTAAAATGAACTGGAGAAGGAAATGACAAAGCACTCCACATCTTTGCCAAGAAAACCCCAAATGGGAAAATGAAGAAGCAAACAGAACTGAAACAATTGAAAAACAACGTAAGAAAAAACAAAACAACAACAAAAGCAACATAAGGTTCTTAGAAAACTCCCTGCCTTTTTTCAATGTTTATCAGTTATATTGATTTTTTTCTCTTTTTCTCTTTTTCTTTTTTAAAAAATTCTTTGTTGTAAGGGAGGGCTCTCTGAGAGGGGGAAGGGAGAGAGATTACACAGAGAAATCTAGATGAAGTAAAAGCCAAAGATAATGATAAAAAAATTGTTTTTTAAAAGAAAACTTCCTGACCTAGCCTCCCCTTTCCCTTACCAGAGTTGACCCTTTTTGCCCTCTCCCCCCCAATTCCCTCTGGACTCAACAGGCTCCCAGTTCCTAGGTTCCCTCTCCAGGCCCTTAATCTGTCCCTGTGCTCTCCCAGGGGCAAGGCTGTGCCTCATTGGACCTGAGCCCCAAAACAAACCATCTCCAGTGCCAGCCCCGCCCTGAGTGGGCCCCACCTGTCCAGTGGGTTGGTCTCTTGGGAGGCCTGGTTAGGATCAGAAAAGCAGTCAGAGTTTACGGTTCACAGAGGGCAGCTACCTACACACTAACTTTGGTCACCTGCTGGAAAGCCAGAAAAACCAGAGGCAAATATGGGTCATCTTTAGGGTGTTCTAGTTTGGCTCTTCTGGATTTTTCCCACTGTAGTCGCCAGGCTGAAGCTGTAACTCAAAAAACCACACAGAGTCTTGAACTACTCTTACCTTATTAAAAGAAGGCAACCGCAATGAAAGATTTTTCTCTAGATTATGTCTCAAGTCCCAGTAATGGGTCTGCGTTGGGTGCTCGTGGTTTTCTAGCCTGAAAAAAATGTCCCCTTGAACAGCACATAGAGAAAGCTCTCCCATAAGGAGCTGTGGAAATGAAAGGAGCCCCCACTAAGAAACCAATTCAGAATCCCCACGGATGGACTATGGCAGCAAGAAGTCCCTACCCACTCCATGGAACAGTCAATGCATTAAGAAGTGCATGCAGAGTGGGACTCCTTAAGACCCCATAAATTACTGACACAGCCCGTCAACTAAACTGGCTAAGTTGGAGGTTTTTAATGTCTTCTGTGTCACAGGCCTCTCTGGGCAATCTGGAAGTGCCTTTGAGTCATTTCAGAATGAGTTTAAATATATATATATATACACACATATATATATAATACATCTATATGTAATATATATAATATGTTCAGAATAATGTGTTTAAATACATGTAATATGCAGGATTATAGGGGAAACCAATTATATTAAAATATAATTATCAAAACAGTTTAAAAAAAGATAACAGACCCCACATTAAGAACCCCTACCTGCTCTATGCATAGGGAGATTGCTACCTGCATAAAAGCTCAATAACTCACTGGACCGAGCATTAGTTACCCAAAGGGCTGACGTCTCCACAGGGAAAGCGAGGCAGCCTCTATGGACCTACATTGGTGTAATGATGACTCCAGTTGCCGCAGCTCAGCCCCAGGGACCTAGAAACCACTTTAAAATAAAGGCACCCATTCGGAAATGTTTGCCTAGGGCTCAAAATGTCTAATGACATCACAACTGAGGCCGGGGCATCATCAATAACCCCGTTGTGTCTTTTCTCTGAACAGCCACAAACCGGGCACTCAAACTCAGCAGAAACAAGGGATCCTCACAGAATACCCATTCCCGGGCCTCTCGGGGATGCAAACGGTCAACAATAACACCAAGGCAGCTGTGACTAAAAAGCAAAGATGCAGAAACCTAGAGACAACAACAATGCTTTTTATTTAAGGAAAAAGTTCTAAAAAATGCACGAGTGGTTTTATATATCTATACAGTTACACATATACGCAAGTACTTATATATATGTATGTGTATGTGCACACACATACACTACATAGCTGTATCTAGACAGGTAGATGGACGGATGGATGGATAAGGGCCAAGCACGGCCATTTTTGTCTTTGTCTGGCACCAACAAAATATGCAGCAAGAGGATGGCCTCTTCAGTCATCCGGGCCTACCACCTAATTTTACAGATGAGGAAACTGAGGCCCAAAGAGGTTAAATGACTTTTTCAGGGTCACACAGCTAGCAGAAATGTCTGTGGCAGGATTTGAACTCGGGTCTTCCTGACTCCAAGGCCAGTCTCTCTTCAGTGCACCACCCAGCTGTGCATGACATTGGGTTATTGGAGAAGAGGTCCTTTTTCTCAAAAAGGTGGGGAACAGCCTGAGTACCCTTTTCTACATGGACAGCAAATTTCCCAATCAGCAACTACCTACTATGTGTAGGTCTTTGTCTGATTGGAAAAAGGCAACAAAATTATTAACATATTAAAACCTTTGTTTCCATAATGCAATTTTTAAAATTGTCTTGTATATATGTGTGTGTGTATGTATATACATATATATGTATATGTATATATGACAAAGTAAATCTGACAGGTCATGAAATCTCAAAATAACTCAGAAGGCCCACTCTAGAAGGGACATCCCTGTAAAAGAAAAGATCCCGTTTCATTCTGAAAATCCAGGGTAGGAGTAGAGGAAGTAGGGAGGGGAATAACACTATTACCACCACCACCACCACCACCACTACTACCACTACTACTACCACCACCATTACTACTACACGTGATAAAGGCTAAACAAGGAGGCGGAGGAATGCAAGTGGAGAGAAGGTAGTAAATGAGACCAGTTCTGCAGAGGTGATAACAGATCAGAGTCGGGGAACAGAGAGAAAGGGGAGCGTCCAAGGGGGGTGTGCAGCTTGGTAACAGAGCAGGACAGAGTCAGTGTGTGTCAGAGACAGGCCTCGAACCCAAGTCCTCTTGATCATGGGCCGGTTCTCTATCCACCATGCCAGACTGCCTCTCAATGTGCTCAATCCTGGTCAAAAGGCCTCAGACATTCCTGGCGTGTTCAGCAAGCAAGGACAATGCCTATGGATCAGGCAGGCTCGTTCCAACTTAGAACACAGGCAGCAGGAATGATTAGGAAACGAATGATAGTGCTGATGATAGTGCCGGTCGATGGGGGCCGGCAAGGACCACTCCCTGCCTCTCCCCTCCCTGAGGTAACTCAGGGTCAAACTGGGCAGGCCCCTGCCTCCAAGACCCACTTCCTTATTCTGGAATTCTCACTCTGGGGTTTTTTCCTAACTTTCCACATGACAAAAATACCCCGGGGAAAGAGAAGGAAAACAAAAACCACACTCAAAAACCCATGAGGAGCCCTCAGAAAAACCAATAATGGTGATAAGACCACGTCACCCATGTGGGTCTCTTTGCCTCCCAGACAAACACCAGGAGAGTAGATCTTGGGGCCGAAGGGCTCCAGGACCCCCCCTCCACAGACCACAGGACCCCAGCTCTAAGGCTGGGAGGGGCCTCAGATACCGTCTTGTGGGTCAACCCCCTCATTTTACAGATGGGGAAACTGAGGCAGGCAGCAGTTAAGTGACTTGCTCAGGGTCACCCGGGACAGATTTGAACTTTGGTTTTCCTGACTCCAGGCCTGGAGCTCTATCCAATGTGCCACCTAGCCAGATGAGAAAAAAGCTCTAACTGAAATTTTGTCTTTCCTTTCAATTTTGAATTTCTAAAAAACATATATTATTCTGAGAAGGTTAAGAAGGTGAAGGGAAGCCACTGAGAGGTTAATTCACTTTCCTCAACTATAAAATGGGGACCTTAAATAGCTGCTGTGGGGATATTTATAAATTGTTCAGCATAGCACCCGGCACACAGTAGGTGCTTAATAAATGCTTGTTGTCTTCCTTCTTTGACAAGGGTCACACCACAGCTCCATCAAGTACTTATTTAGCACCTACTGTGTACCAGGCTGTGTGCTAGGCACTGGAGATACAAATGCAGGCAATGGATGAATTCCTTCCTCACAAGTTCACATCCTCACTCGGGAGACAAGAACATGTAAAAGAATACACTACCCAAGTATAAAGCTGATAAGCAGATACACACACAGATGTCAAATACAGGGTGTTCCAAAAGTCTTAGTGTGGTTTTAAGCTTTAAAAGCTTAATGTTAAATGGGCTAGCACTAAGATTTTTGGGACACCCTGGACAAGGTTCTATGGGTCAGACAGGACGAGCCATAGGGAGAATGGATCTGTTTGTGTCAGAGCCCAGGTCTTCCGGCTCACTAACCACTACACCATACTCCTCTTTCCGCCTTGTATTTGGAAAGGAGGGGAAGGTATTTTATGAGAATGTTACAGGGAGCTGGAGGGGGGAACACGGGGTATTTTCTGGCCACCCCCTCCCCCACCAGGGCTGCTCACTTTTACAAATGTGAGATACAGTGGGAAGCAGAAGGATCTGTTCAAGGTCAGTGAGCCCTGATGGGAGGAACCTACCTCCCCCCACGCCATGGGGACTCCTTCAGCAAAAGATGTTGGGATGAAAGCATTCCATGATTCTAGGAGACATTTGGGAAAACAGCAACAGTATAAAAAAAGTATCATTAAACCTCCTTTCTTTGTTTTTTCAAAGAAAGTTGAAGATGCCGAGTCTAACAATAACTAAGTGGTGCTTTAAATAAAATGTTGGGCCTGGAGTCAGGAAGAACCAAGTTCAACTCCGGCTTCAGTCATTTACTAGCTATGTGACCCTGGGCAAGTCACTTAACCCTGTTTGCCTCAGTTTTCTCATCTGTAAAATAGGGAAAATAATAACACTGCCTCCCAGGGCTCCTGTGAGGATATATTTGCAGTGCCTCACAAACCTTAGAGAAGTGTTCTATAAATACTAGCTACAAAGAAATCACTTTTCATTTTTTTTAAACAAATACAAAATTTCTGCCTCTGACCAAATACTGCCCTTTGAGCGGGTATCTGCCCTGGGAAAGCTCCACACGTATTCCAAGGCCGCTCACGCTCAGAACAAAAACTAATGGCTTTTGGTTCAATCCAGCAGGGATTTACTATTGTGCTAGGCGCTGGGGACAAAAAGGCCAACTGAAATAAGTCCTGCCCTCTAGGACAGGGGTGGGGAAACTGCGGCCTCCAGGTCCTCAAGTGCGGCCCTCTGACTGAATCCAAACTTCACAGAACAGATCTCCTTAATTTATTCTGCAAAGTTTGGATTCACAGGGCAGCTAGGTGGGATAGTAGCTAGAGCACCGGCCCTGAAGTCAGGAGGACCTGAGTTCAAATGCGGCCTCAGACCAAACACTTGACACTTACTAGCTGTGTGACCCTGGGCAAGTCACTTAACCCCAACTGCCTAAAAAAACAAAACAAAACAAAAAAAAGTTTGGATTCTGTCAAAAGGCTGCATTTGAGGTCCAAGAGGGCTACATGTGGCCTGGAGGCCACAGGTTCCCCACCTCTGCTCTAGGACCTTACAATCTACCAGGAAATCACACACACACACACACACACACACACACACACACACACATGCATACACATATCCACACTCACACATACAGACACACACATATATACACACATATACACACATACATATATACACACAAACACATACATACAGAGTCACAGCTACAGAAAGAAATCTGCCTCATGCCTTGGGTCATATGTGACCTGAGCCTGACAATGTCTGTTATCCTCAAAACACAATTCAGACTAACTTTTCATGATTTCCCAAAATGAGCCCACCCTTAGTGAAGCCTGGCTACCACTGGGCTCATTCACAGAGCCCCTCCAGAGGCTCTGAGAAGCTGCTTCGTGCAGAGGCGAGGCCTCAGCAAACCTGGGAGGTTTGCAGAACAGAAATCAGCTGGATCACTTGAGTCAACTTTGTTTACATTCAAGATAAATAAAGGAGTATCCCCCAAGAGATGAGGTCTGGAGTTGGGAAGAGCCCTGGGGATCGTTTGGCCCACAGCCGTCTCACTTGACAGGGCAGGCACCTGAGGTCTCATACGGGGAAGGTAGGGAGGCAGGTCTTGAACCCAGACCCTCTGCCTCCAGCTTCAATGCCCCCGTCTCTCACTACACTCTGGAGGAATACCAAACTCAGACAGGCTGTCATGACCCATCTTAGCCCAGGGAACAGACAATACAACACCACCACCCCACCTTGGTAGACAGAAAAGGTGATACGTTCCTATCAGTAGAGAATGCGGGCTGTTGGCATCCTAAGTGGGCCTGACCAAGTACCCCACTGCCCTGCCTGATTCTCCGTGAATAATTCACATGGCTAGTTGGCACACGAGGGCGCTGCTGTCAGAGCCAGATGTGAAGATGGGTCAAGGACTTTATTCAGTGAAGCTGCTGGAAAAGGCTGGGAGGGTGGGCCCCAGACCTTCCCTTTTCACTGTGGAAACTTGTTGAAAAATCCTTCCCTTCTTAGTCTTTCATTTTCTTTAAAAAAAAAAAAAAATCTTAATGAAGCTTCCAGCTCCGTGACTTTCCAGTCTGTTAGTAGAGAGGGTGGGGGGTGGGGAGGGGAAGCTTTGATGGCAAAATATGTGATTACCCCTTGTTCTGAAATTATCCATGCCGAGGCTGGACTCAGGGATGAGTGATGACAATTTGAGTCTCAAAATCCCAGGTACTTCCACACACATAAGCCAACAAAGGGGGACCCTAAGGTTAAGTCAGAGAGATTCTCGCAGGATCGAGGAGCAGATAAATAATTTCCAACTTCCTGTATTCATTCCATCCTCTCCATTGCTACAAACACTACCCCACGCAGGCTCACAGCGCCTCTCATCTGGACCGGCACTCCTAAAATTGGTCTCCCTGTCTCCCACTACTGATGCTGGCTGGAGCACTTTCTGTATTGTATAATAGCACCTCACAAATTGCATCTCCTTTGATCCTCCCAGGTAGATGCTTTCATTACCCTCATTTTACAATGAGGAAACTGCGGCAAATGGAGGTAAAGTGACTTTCTCAGGGTCACACAGCTTGTGTCTGAGGTTGGATTTGAACGCATATCATCCTGATTCCAGGTCCAGTGCTCTATCCACCGCGCTACCTAGCTGCCTGTAGTAGTAGAAGTAGTAGTAGTAGTAGTAGTAGTAGTAGTGGTGGTGGTGATGGTGGTGATGGTGGTAGTAGTAGTAGTAACAGTAACAGTAATACAATAATACATTAATTTTAAAATAATTATAGAATACTAATAATTTTACTATCTGTATTATACATATAGGTTTAGAAGAGCACAAAGTGGCCTCAGACATTTCGAGGAAGATATGCTTGGAGGCACCAGGGAAGATTTCATGAAGATCAGATTTGAACTGAGCCTTGAAAGGTAGGATTAATAGGTGGACCTAAGGAGAAGGAGGGGCATTCCAGATAGAGGGCACAGCATAAGCAAAGATGAGGAAGTAAGAAAATGCAAAGAAGGAGTCGGGTGACTGTACACTTGGCCTATAATAACAATGATCCCCCAATGGGCCTGAAAAGGCACGGGACTCTCACTGCCTTTCTGAATCTCTTAAGTGTTCCCTACTTTATTCAAAAGAAATGTTCCTGAAAAGTCACACGCAACTCAATTCTTCATGAATCAGTCATTCCAAGTGTACTCGGGGAATTCGTTATTTAAAGGAATCATCCCTGCCTCCTTTTGCAGAATGAAAAATTCTTTCTGGGCTACCCAAATCCTCCTCCTCCTCATATCCATCCTGCAAGTGTGCTCTGAAATCCACAGAGAACGCCAGCGAGTTCCCAGCTCAGAACACAGAGCCTCAACTGAGCTTGGACATCAGGGTGAACAATCCTTCCTTCATTCAGATCTCTCCCTTTAAAGAGCAGGTCTGCCCTGGGAAAGGTGAGCCCAACCCTGCAGGCTAGAGGATCCCACCGCTGCCACCAAGCTGCTCCTGTCAGTACAGGAGGTGCCACAGGTGACCCTGGATCCAGACAGCCCAGGTGGGCGGTGGGAGGGCACTGAGAAATTCCACCTCTGCCAATTGTCCGAGACACCTCCCCAGACACCAACACCCGCCTACGGGGATGTCAGTGAGGCTCTGGCCGTTCAGGGGCTCCAGAGCAAGCAGCAATTCAGTTTCATCCTGAAAGGTGCTTAAGAGGACAATGGTGCCCAAATGCACTCCTGTATCAGACCGCCCAGTAATGTGGCTGCATGCCCAAATTAAAGCATCTTCATGCCTATGTCTCTTTGAGAGAGGGCGTCTCTAACAATGCCTCTGCTACCTTCCTCACTGGTCTACTGTAAGGCTCAAATGAGATCATGCAAACCATAGGGCACCATGTAAATAAATGCCAGTTATTATTACCGCTAACTCTACCACCGCTTCCTGGCTTCCTTCCAGACTCAGCTCGAATCTCACCTTCTGTGTGATGCCTTTCACATTACCCCCAACGTTGATGTCTTCCTTCTCAGGTTGTCTTCCATTATTCTATATCTTGTGTACGTAGCTGTTTGCATGGTGTCCCCCACCCCCCTTTAGAATGTGAGCCCCTGGAGGGCAGGGAGCATGATTTTGCCCTGCATCCCAAAGCACTTAGCACAGGGCCTGGCATGAAACAGGTGACCGAGCCAAACTCACACAGGGTGAACTTGAATCCAGCTTCTCTGGCTCCAAAACCAGTTAAACTAGTTGGCCTCTATTAATGAATAAATGAAAAATTACACGATTTATTTGGGGGAGGGAATTTCCCAGCAACCTCATCTTCATCAAAGGCATCCTGGAGGGGCCATTGTGAATCCAGAGTGACCGAGGACTGAGGTTATGAGGACCATTACCCAATACTATAAAACGTACTCGAGACAGACTTCTGCAAAGACATCATTTGTACCTCCACACCTTCTTGTACACACAGTCTTGTAAAAGGTTTTGCAGATGCATCCATGAACCAGACACAAGGTATGGGGGAGTTTTACTTCAGTGGCAGAAATCACAAATTTTACCCTTTTCTACAAAGACCATTATCAGGATATAAATTAAATAACTTCAGCTAATCTTCTCGCTCTCTCTCTCTTTCTCTCTGTGTGTGTGTATGTATGTATATAATATATGTATATTTTAAAATATATATGTATATATATACACACACACACACACACACACAAATATTCGTACATACACATACACACACATACATTTCCCTGAGTATAATACAATCAGGACAAAGATGAGCCCAGGGAAAGTCTTCTCTAGTTTTAGAAAGCAAGGGTTGAGGACACCCCTACTTTAGAGCACATTAAGTTCACATTCATTTTGCAAAAATGGAAAACCCAAGGGAAGGTGATTTTAACATGTCACATAGTCTTTCCTATTATTTAAAAAGTTAAATGAGTTTACCTATAAATAAGTTGGGTTCCTTTCAACTCACCCACCATCCCCTACCTTCAACCACATCACCTTCTCCATATCTTACCCAGTGCTGATTCCCTCTTTAATTTTGAAATGATGCATCATCTAAGATATTAGGCTACCAGGTAAAGGAACTGTCTAATGCTTTTAGATGTTAATAAAGCTACCACACAAGGACCATTTCACAAGTAAGAAATGATCAGTTTTTGTGGGCAGCTAGGTGGCACAGTGGATAGAGTGCCAAGACCTAGGTTCAGGAAGACCTTGGTTCAAATCCTGCCTCAGACACTTACTAGCTATATGACCCTGGGCAAACCACTTACCCCTGTTTGCCTCAGTTTCTTCATCTGTAAAATGAGCTGGAGAAGGAAATGGCAAACCACTCCAGTTTCTTTGCCAAGAAAATCCCAAATGGGGTCACAAAGAGTCAGACATGACCAAACACCAATATGTGTTAGGCACAGTGCTAGGCACAGGGAATACAAAATACATCTCTGTTCCAACAACTTTTGTAAAACAAATTAATATAAAATGTAATTGTAGTTGGACCATATCTCAGAATTACGTGCCTGGAAAAGATGTTCTATAAACTAGTTCACTAATTAGCTGTGAGATGGTACTCTGGCTAGGTGACCTCTCTGGGCCTCAATTTCTTAAACTGTAAAATGAGGTTTAGACACCATGACCCCTGACATTTTGTACCTGGTCTAAATTCATGCAGTACAATGATAACCCATGTGTTTACCACCATTTGGGAATGAGGTCTATTTAGCTGAAATATGCCCCTTTTAAGGCTCAAATCTTTTTGTTTGTCTAACTTCAACTCTTCCGATAGGAGAACCTGAGTTCAAATCCAGTTTTGCCATTTATTAGCTGTGTAGACTTGAGAAAGTCACTACACCCCTCTGAGCCTCCAATATAACATGATGAGACTGGACCAGAATCAGGGGTTAAGTGGAAGTCTGTGAATTTGGTGATTTATTTTTGTTTTTTTTTTAATATAGACAGACACACAGCTAATTCTCTCAATACAGCTGGGTGTGCTTGTCAGAGAAAGAATTTTATTTTATAAAGTTAAAAACATTCATCTGAGAAAGGCTCCAAAGCACTTTACAGTCAGTCATTGATCCTCCAACAACCCTGTGAGGTAGGGACTGTTATTCTCCCCCATTTTACAAATGAGGAAACTGAGGCAAAAGGTTAGTGTCTTGTCCATGATCACTCAGCTATGGGAGGCAGAATTCAAACTCAGGTCTTCCCAGCTCCACATCCCAGCTCTCTAACCACGTCTCCAACTACCATGACGGAAATAAGATCTGAAGACCCTGGACGGGGTGATTTGAGGTCCACCTTAGCTCTCCAATTTTGATTCCATGAACTGGATTCAGAGAAACATACTTTAGATAGAAGATCATCTGGCACAACCTCTCACCCAACATTCATACATTTCACAAGTCTCAGTTAAGCAAGTAAGTGCCTAATGTGCGCAGAGGGCTAGGCAGTCAACAAGCATTTATGGAATGCCCAGGGTTTGCAAAGCCGTCCCTGTTCTCCAGAGCTCTCGTGGGTAGGGGGGAGAACACATACAAACAACTCCTTCGGTCCTGGATGCATGTGAGAAGGACCAAGAGAGCAGAGAGAGGCAAGGGTCCAGCAGCCGCGGGCCGGGCCCCCGCCCCAAGGAGCGGAGGCTGCCTTCTCCTAGGGACGCCCCCATAGGTGGGCGCAGGCGGGCGGAGCTGTCCGAGCAAACCCGAAGTCCTTGGGCCCGCGGGGGCGCAGGAGGGGGCGTCCGATGGCTGACAGGTGGCCAGTGCAGCCCCCCCCCCCCGCCCCCGCCATGGGGAATCCCGGGAGCCTGAGCAAGGTGACGGGGGAGGAGCCCCCGCCTCCCCTGCAGGGCCCAGCTGACCCAGCTCCAGGCTGGGACCCGCGGGCTCCAAACGCTGGGGGATCGCAACTTGGGAAGTTCCGGAGCCACGCCGGGAGGGCTGGCCCTCCGACCTCCTCCCGCCCCCGCCGCAGTGCGGGCGGGGGTCCCGGGGGGCTCGCCCCCCGGACACTGACCGAGCCTCCAGGAGCCGGGGGGCTCGCTCCCCGGGGCAGGAGGGAGGCGGGGAGGGGGGCGAGCCCCCCGGGGCGGGAGGGAGGCGGGGAGGGGGGCGAGCCCCCCGGGGCAGGGGGGAGGCGGGGGGGGGGGTGAGCCCCCCGGGGAAGGAGGGAGGCGGGGAGGGGGGCGAGCCCCCCGGGGAGGGAGGGAGGCGGGGAGGGGGGCGGCTTTCGCAGCTGTCCACCGGCCCCCCGGGACGGGGGAGGCCTCCGGTGAAGGGGTGTCTTGCCCCCGCCCCCCCACGCGCACCCGCCTCCCCTCGAGGCCGGCACACACAAAGCCGGGGAGGGGGGGATCCCCCTACATGGGCTCCCCTACGAGCCCTCTGCCCCCCAAGACCCCCCTGGCGCGCACATCCGGGGGGTGGGGGGGGAAGACGAGAGCGGAGAGGGGCCCCTCCCCCACGCACTTACCTCGCGGGCCTGGGGCTCCCGGGCCGGGACTCGGGCAGGGCGGCTGGGAGCGGGAGGGGCGGGGCCTGGGCGGTGCTCGCAGGGGGAGGGGCAGGCTCGCCCCTCCCGCTCCCCGTACCCCCGAGGCGCGGGGGCGGGGCCGGAGGGGAAGCCCCCACCCACTCTCTCCCCAAAGGCTACCCCTCGTTCCTATCCCGCAACCCGAGCGGCCCAAACCTGGGGAAAGTTTACTCGGGGCTAGGCCTGGCTTGGCCTTGACCTCGACCTTGACCCCGACACCCCCCCCCACCTCCACCCGGCAGCTCCCTCTCGGAGTTCTCGCCTGCCGCCCCCCGAGTCCTACCTCCGTTACGTTCCTCTCCCTGGTGCAGACGCCACTCTCTCCTGTCAGCGGATGGCCCTTTCCTCTTCCTCCTTCCTTCTTCCTTCTTCCTCCTTCCTCTCGGGCCAGAGGGGGTTGGGTTGGGACCTGGGGGATGTCCTGCCGCTGCCTGGGGTCCTCCTCTGTAACCTGAGGGTGAGGGACCAGAACGGGGTCTCCAGGTGCCCTCCCTCCCTTGGATGCCCAAGCTCACTAGCTCCCTTTACAAATAATCTCCTTTGATCTCACAACCACCTTGGACCGTAGGGGCTGTTAATACACCAATCTGACAGATACAGAAACCGAGGCAGACAGACGGGGCTACATGACTTCCCCAGGTCACTCAGCTCCTAAGGGTCTGAGGCAGGATTTGAACCCGGGTCTCCCTGAACCCACAGTCCAGCCCTGTACCCTGCTCCCTCTACGGAACTGCCCCTCAGAGAATCTCAGATGATCTCTAAGTCCCCTTCCTTTTGCCTTTCTTCACAGACCAGTGCCCAGCACATAGTGCTTAATAGGTCATTACTGTCCCACTAAAAGAAGCACCAAATCTGTCATCAAAGGACCAGGGTTCAAATCCTACTGCTATCACTTAGTACCTGTGTGACCCTGGGCAAGTCACTTATAACCTCCCTAGACCTCAGGCCCCTTGCACCGCTAAATCTATGACTGATTCAGTCCCAAATAGAAATCGTTATCATTCTTCCAAATCCACCCATCCTCCTGACTTCCCCGAGTCTTTCCTGAGTCTTCGTAGACACCAGTCACTCTTCCCTCCTTAAAACCTCCCAGGCTTGGTATTTAAAGCCCTTCATAGTCTAGAATGAGCACACAGTAATTTCCCTAATCAGCCTATCCTCATTCTATTTCCTGCCTCCACACCTTTGCAAAGGCTGTCCCCTAGCCTAGAATGTCCTTTGCCTCCTCTACCTCTTAGAATCCCTTTTTCCCATTAAGAGATAGCAAAAAAATGCCACATCCTATAGAAAGCCTTTCCTGATATCCCCCTTGTTAGTACTCTGTCCCCCTCAATTATTTTTATATAAACTTACCTGTATGAACTGTATTCACTCCCACCACACTCCCCCATCCAATAAGAATGCAAGATCCTGGTGGGTAGATTTCCATCTCTGTATCCCTAGTGCCTAGTACAGTGCCTGGCACAAAGCAAATGTTTAATCATAATTATTAATAATTAAGCTAAATGTTTCTTGATCTGAAACGGGCACTCAGAATGGCATTTATCAGGATACTTTAAGGGAAATCTGAAATGTTAGCTGCCATAAGCTTTGATCAGTCTCTGGACAAGTCACAGTAACAGTATCCAGAAGAAAAATAAAAATGAATCAAATGTGACATACAATGAAGAATCTTGGCCAAAAGAAACATCTAGGCTGGATAGGTAAATGGAGGTCACTAGAGAACGTGGCACCTGCTCCTTGCATACTCCAGGCCTCGTGCAAAGCCTCAGGAAGCTGGGTGCAGGGTATCCTGGCTTTGCCTGCTTGATCCTGAGAGAAGACTGGGACTGTGGGGAGTGGAGGATTTTTGAGTGGGGAGGGGTTGTTCTGGGTGCCTAACTGAGCTAGCATGAACAGCCATTTGAAAATATCTCATTCCCTAAAGTCAGGAGTAAGAAATCCCAAACCACTTGGTCCCCCTTGTGAAAGGCACCAGACTTGGCAAGAATCCAGAGGACTGGACAGAAAAGATGAGCCCTGGGCAATGATTCAGGTGGGGATAAACCACATTCGGGTCCGAGTACACTTAATATGACCCGTAACGCCATTTGGCAGCGCTGCACTATCCAATTTACAGAAACCCTCTCCTGGACCTCATCTTCCCTCCCTTCCCAGAGATCACCTAGTCACCTTCTGGGTGGTCCGCCTCCTAGCCCTGAGCCCACTCCCTCAAGTCAAAGACCGTCTGGTGTCTTGATCAAGCCATCTTGCAGCCAGCAAGGTCCTGTCCAGCCAGCTGTCCTGTCTCCTTTTTCACTGCATCTGATGGATCTCCAAGACCCCAAAGCCAGTAGCCTTATGACTGGCTAGGCTTCTGGTAACAAAAAGCTTACCCTTCCCTAAGGCAGCTTCTCAAGTTTGATTTTTACAAGAGCCAATTGCAAGGCCAATCGGTAAACATTAGCATTTCTCATTTTAAAAATAAAGATTGCCTTCATTCAGGAAAAAAAAAAACACTTTATTTTACTGACCATGGACAAATACAAGGCATATAGACAAAAGTAAGAGAGAAAATATCTCCTTCAAAGTGCAAATAATCAAAAAACGAAAAGGTAGTTATAAATTATTGCCGTGTGACCAAATCCTTCTGTTATTTGCTTTTGTTGTTTGGTTGTTAGAAAGCCAGGTACCTCAATTGTCCAGTGAGCCCCACCTTCCTTGAGGCCCTGTAACGGTCACTCCATATTGATGATGAATGAGGGCGCTGCTAGAGTAGCCTTCTCACTCCAGACCTGCACAGTCCACATGACTCCCCGAAAGCAGAATAGTTCTAATTTGTCTTAGTCCCAGGGCCTTGCCCATAGTAGGCACTTTATAGATGGGAGGAGGGTCAGGAGAGTTCCCTGATCAATTTCATGAGCTTCCTGGGAGAGAAGCTTGGTTTGGGACTCTGCCTACACATTCCTCCATGTGCATGGTATGGACAGACATGCCCATATCTCTTGGAGACCCATTCATAATATGAGTGATTGAGTCTCAGTGAAGAGGGACACATTTTTTTGGCTCAGACTGTTGTGGTTTGGGGCCATCCCTTTAAGATGGACTGAACAAAAGCTGTCTTACTACAGATTTAGTCCTTTTCCATTTTTCTGAGCCCAGGCCATTTTCCCAGAGACCTGAGTTGAGGGTGGACATTGGGTGGGGACAGCTCCGCCTTGGTGCAGCTCCCCAAGGTTTATCCTTCCGTTGAGCTCCTCAGCCCAAGATCTTAGAGGATCATCGATTTAGAGCTGGGGAAGACCTTACCCAGCAACCATCCAGTCAAATCAATCAGCTGACAAACTTAAAAAAAATGTTTAATGGCTATTGTGGAAATATGTTTTGTACAACTTCACACATATATTAAATTTGTTTATTCTCAATGGGTTTGTGCCTTCTCAATGGTGGAGGAGGGGACAGAGGGAGGGAGAGAATTTGGAACTGAAAATTTTTTAAAAACATTTATTGATATATTTTGTTTTTGTATCACCTAAATTTCTCCATGTATCCCTCCCTTCCTTCCCAGAGAGCCATCCCATATAACGGAATATTTTTTTAATTAAAAGAGGAAAGAAAAGAAACATCAGAAAACCAATCTATATATTCCTCCACCCCAATCTAAAAATACATGCAGCATTCCGCACCTGTTGACTTCTGAAGTCTGCAAAGGAATAGGAAGAGAGTTCTACTCCCATTTCTTTGGAGCCATCAAAAAGCATTTCATAAGCACTCATTAGGTGCCAGGCACTGAATAAATCAATCCTTAATCTCAAGGACCTTACATTCTAATGAGTCAAACTCGTATACACAGAATAAGTATAAAGAAAACGCACTGTTGAGTCGTTTAGTCATGTCCGACTGATCCCAAGGACCACAGCATGCCAGGCCCTTCTCTCATCTACCATCTGCCACAGTCTGTCCAAGCTCATGTACCTGGTTTCCTGGACACTCTCGGTCCATCTCATCCTCTGCCGTCCCCTTCTCCTTTTGCCTTCAAACCTTCCCAACCTCAGGGTCTTTCCTAATGAGTCCCACCTCCTCATTATGTGGCCAGAGGATTTCAGCTTCAGCTTCAGTATCTGACCTTTCAGTGAATCTAAGCCTCAATCAATTTCTTCAAGTATTGACCGATTTGATCTCCTTGCTGTCCAAGGGACCCAAAGTCTTCTCCAGCACAATTTGAAAGCATCGATCCTGTGGTAAAGAAAATAAATGTAAATAATTCCGAGGGATTTGGGGAGGGAGGGTGGACATTGATAATTGGAGGGGGCGGCGATCAGGAAAGGCTTCGTGGAGAAATGAGGCTTGAGCTGTATCTTGAAGGTTGAGAGGCATTTTATGAGGCAGAGGTAAGAAGGGAGTACATTCCCAGCATAGAGGAAGGCATGGAGACAGAAGGACTGCCATGTCTGAGAACAACAGAGGTCCGTTTGACTGGGATTGGGGGGAAGGTACAATAAGGCAGAAAAGATAGGTTGGGACGAAGCTATGAAGAGATTTTAAAGTTAAACAGAGGAATTCATATCTGATCTTAGAGGCTTCAGAGGTGAGACAGGTTGTGGAAGTAGAAATACCAAGATTTGGGAATCTTGGGTGGAAAGAGAGGGAGGGGTCAAGGACAATGCCATTTGTTTTTGTTTTGTTTTTTGTTTGTTTTGTTGTTTGTTTTTGGCTAGGCAATGGGGTTAAGTGACTTGCCCAGGGTCACACAGCTAGAAAGTGTTATGTGTCTTGAGGCCAGATTTGAACTCAGGTCCTCCTGACTCCAGTGAAGACCCTCTATCCACTGCACCACAATAACCTGGGAGAGTGGAAGGAAGTGGTGCCTTTAAAAGAAGTAGGAAGTTTGGAAGGGTTGGGGGAAAGATGATGAGTTCAGGTTTGGACATGGTGAGTTTGAGATGTCTCCAAGACATCCAATTTAAAATATCCAGCAGGCAATTGGTGATAAGGAACTCTATATATAGTGTACAAAGAGATCATCACTTTGGAAGAGACCTTCATACTGCCTTCCTAGTCCCTCCTGGCCCACGGGGTGGGCGGCTCCTTTGCACTCAATCACTAATCCCTTTTGGCTCAGCCCTCAGTCACAGGAACATGCCAGGGCCAACCAGAAGCCTCAAGATTGCTCCGGTCCTTTAGCTGGCGGCCAGCATCGGGAGGTGCCTCAGTCCTGCACAGGAGGTGGTTCCTTGGATCAACCCAGCTAATGCAGTTCTTCAATGTTGATTCCAGAGAACAGATTTTGTTACAGAGATGGGGGACCTGGGAGGGAGGCTGAATGTCAGTCAATAGTCAGCCAATAAACATTGATTAAATGCTTACTATGTTTCAGGCATTATGCAAAGCACTGGGGGTACAGATACAAGTATGGGCTGGGGAGAGACAATCTTTGCTCTCAGGGAGTTTACAATCTAACGAGGGAAGACAAGTACAAAAGAAAGCTGAAGGGGTGGGTGGGGGTGGGGAAGAAGTCCCAAAGCAGGATAGCTGGTGGGAAATGGGGAGAGGACTTCCGGCTTGAGCCCACGGCCCTGCCCTCTAGGCAGAGGGTCGTCGGATCAGAGCAGCTGAGGGGACTGAGAACTCGTGAGTACCAGGCAGATCCCATCTTTCAGCACAGTGAGATTTCCTGATGATGAGTTTCCTGGGGAAGGAAGATGTGAATGTCCAGAGAAGTCCAAAGGCAGAGGAGCTGATGGGGGAATGGAGCCCATTTCCTATGTCCTCAGATAGGGTCCTTGCGTGTTTGGTTGGAAGGAATCGTTCTCTTTGTAATAAAGGAATGTTCTTTGAGGGGGTGGGAGGGTATGTTGGGAAATCACTGTGGTCTAAAAAAAAGATCTCGAAAGTCATCCATAAAAAAATTTTATTTTAAGTTCGCCAGGTAAATAAATATGAAAAGAAGGGACTTTTATTGGTACACAGATGAAAAATGACCTAATCCTTGAGGCGGCTGGGTGGGGCAGTAGATAGAGAGCTGGGCTAGGAGTCAGAAAGACTGGAGTTCAAATCCAAACTCAAACGCTTCCTAGTTGGGTAACCCTGGACAAATCATATAACCTTTCCCAGCATCAGTTTCCTCCTCTGTAAAAATGGGAGATTAATTATTCTAATTAAAATAGAAGCTATCTCCCTCCTAGGGTTGTTGTGAGGGTCAATCGAGATAATATTTGTAAAATGCTTTGCAAATCTCCAAGCCCTCCCCAAATGCTAGCTGTAATCATAACCCATGGGGTAGGCATAGGATCATCTACTCATTTTTTCTTGCGTGAGTCAGGCAGAGGTTTAGGCTCTGCTGGCCGTGGCCTCAGCTCCTCTCCGCCGGGAGCCTCAACTCTAGCCACTCTGAGCATCTCTGAACAGGATGTGAAAAGGTCTAGAGAGAAACACTGGATGTCCCTTTTCTGCAGCAGATGCAGGTTCAGGGCCAGAGTCAGCCCCACCCCCTCAGGCATTTCCAAGGCAAAAGGGCGATGTCATTTTGCAAACACAAATCAGTCATTGGGATTACCTTCCTGGGCTTGGAGGAAAAGCCAGAAGCAGGGCTGATCCAGGACAAAATGAAGTGAAGCCTTATCATGTCAGTCTGGGAAGGACCCTTTGGGACCCCACAAACACAAACCCCCTTCCTTTTCCAGATGAGGAAAACTGAGTAGTCTCAAAAAAGTCCAGTGACTGGCCCCCATCTTGCAGCTAGTAAATGTCAGAGCCAGGAATAGGCCCGAAAGCCCAACACTTAGATTCCCTCGTTATTTCTACCACACTTGGATGGGTTGTTTGTTTGTTTGTTTTTCTTTCCATACTAAAATCTATTCCTACACCACCTAAGTACCAAATAATGTCTCTTCTACCTCCAGTCGCCTAAATTCCTGTTTTCCATGTTTTCTCCTGGCTTGGTAAAATAGTATGATTTCCTTGGAAGCTGATACCTTTGCCACACCTTAGAATGCTTCTTACCTAAAAGGAGCGGCCAGGGTTGGGTGCGGCACCTTCAACCTAGATGACTAACCTGGGCCTCTCTTTCCTTTGAGTTTTACAATGGGAAAATCCCTCTGCCCACAACTGTGTCTTCATCTTGAAAATGTCTTGACTTTGGATTGTATTTTTTAGTCTCCTCTACCCACTCCACCAGACACACCTACCCTAGGCAACCAAGTACATGCAACTTTGACCTCTCTATTTACCCTAATACCTAATAATTTAAAGGATGAGGTCTAGTAGATAGAGGGCCTGAAGAACTACGGACAGAGGTTTGTAATATTGTACGGGAGGCAGCAACCAAAACATCGCAAAGAAAAGAAGAGCAAGAAAGCAAAATGGCATCCGATGAGGCTTTCCTAACAGCTGAGGAAAGAAGGAAAAAGAAAGGGAAAGTTCTACCCAACTGAATGGAGAATTCCAGAGAATAGCAAGGAGAGATGAGGTTTTCTTAAATGAGCAATTTGAAGAAATGGAAGAAAACAATAGAAGGGGAGGGACAAGAGATCTCTTCAAGAAATTAGAGATATTGGGGCAGCTAGGTGGCACAGTGATAAAGCTCTGGCCTCGGAATCAGGAGGACCCGAGTTCAAATCCGACCTCAGACAGATGACACTTACTAGCTGTGTGACCCTGGGCAAGTCACTTAACCCCAACTGCTTCACTAAAAAGGCAAGAAGAAAAGAAAGAAATTAGAGATATTAAGGGAAAGTTTCGTGCAAAAATGGGCATGATAAAAGACAAAAATGGTAAGGGACTTAACCGAAGTAGGAGAGATGAAGAAGAGGTGGCAGGAATTTACAGAAGTACCATACAGGAAAGATCTTAACATCAGCAATAGCCACACTGGTCTAGAGCCAGACATTCTGGAGAATGAAGTCGAGTGGGCCCTAGGAAGCATTGCTAACAATAAGGCTGGTGGAGGTGATGCAATTCCAGCTGAGCTATTTAAAACCCTAAAACATGACGCCGTTCAAGTGCTGCACTCAATATGTCAGCGAATTTGGAAAACAGAGTAGGGGCCACTGGAATAGAAAACATTAGCTTACATCCCAGTCCTATAAAAGGGCAATGCCAAGGAACGTTCAAATTACTGAACAATTTCACTCATTTCACACACCAGCAAGGTCATGCTCAAGCTCCTGCAAGCTAGACTTCAGCAAATGTGAATCAAGAACTACCAGGAGAGCAGGCTGGTTTTAGAAGAGGCAGAGAAAGTAGAGACCAAATTGCCAACGTCTGCTGGATTATGGAGAAAGCAAGGGAGCTCCACAAAAACATCTACTTCTACTTCATTGACTCCACTAAAGCCTTCGACTGAATGATCACAATAAAATGGGGCAAGTCCTCAAAGAGTCAGAAATAGCAGATTGTCTTACCTGTCTCCTAACGAACCTCTATGGGGGACCAAGAATTAACAGTTATAACGGATTGGTTTAAGATTGGAAAAGGAGTATGACAAGGCTTTACATACTCTCACCTGACTTATTTAACTTATATACAGAGTCCATCATGCAAAATATCAGGCTGAATGAATCAAAAGCCAGAATTAAGGTTGCTAGGAGAAATATCAACAATCTCAGCTATGCAAACAATATCATTCCAATGGTAAAAAATGGATAATTAAGAAGCCTCTTGATGAGGATGAAAGAGGAGAGTAAAGCTGGCTTGAAGCTTAACATCAAAAAAACTAAGATCTAGGCAACTGGTCCCATCACTTCCTGGCAAATAGAGGGAGAAGAAATGGAGGCAGCGTCAGGTTTTATATTCTTGGGCTCAAACATCACTGCAGATGGCAACTGTAGCCATGAAATTAAAAGAAACATGCTCCTTGAAAGGAAAGCGAGGGCAAATCTGGACAGCATGCTAAAAAGCAGAGACATCACCTTGCCGACAAAGGTCCACGTAGTCAAAGCTATGGTCTTTCCGGTAGCAACGTATGGCGGTGAGAGTTGGACTAGAAGGAAAGCTGAGCACCGCTAAATCGACATTTCCAAATTGTCATGCTAGAGAAGATTTTTGAGAATCCCTTGGACAACAAGGAGATCAAATCAGTTGACACATAAAGAAATTAATTCAGGCTATTCACTAGAAGGTCAAATACCGAAGCTGAAGCTTTAATACTCTGGCCACATAATGAGAAGATGGAACTGATTGGAAAAGATCTGATGTTGGACAGATTGCAGATAAAAGAAAAAGGGGATGGCAGAGGATGCGATGGATAGATAGTGTTAAGGAAGCAACAAACATGAGCTTGGACAGACTTAAGGAGATAATGGAGGATAGAAGAGCCTGGGCTGCTGTGGTCCATGGGGTCACAACATGACTGAGTGACTGAACAAGCCCCCTAATCCCCCTACTCTCTCTGGCTGTCCCAACTTTGCTGCTAAGCCCTTTCCAATGCTCTTTGTGCTGTTAATCAAATTGTCCTTCAACTTGGATATCTCTCTATGATATCTATATATCTATATATATATAGATATATATATATCTCCTCCCTCTCCCACCTTGAATTTCCTGAAACCTGGATTTCCGCTGAAGCCTCCAGCGCCCTTGCAGCCCTCTCTCCACAACCTTCTCCATTCCTGCCTCCCTGATCCCTGCAGGGCAGAGTGAGAGACAGCCTTCTCCTTACTGCGCTTCATCTTTGAAGTTCATGGATTTGAGCAGGCAATTCTTGCCCCATCCTTGCTGCTGTCACCTACTGAGCTCTTGGGCAGTCTCCTACCTTTCTCCAGGACTTTGCCATCTGGCTCACAGTCTTCCTCAACACATTTCCCTTCATCGCCATCCTTATACACTTCAAGGTCCCCATCGATAAGCCTTTAATTTGATATTTCATTTTCCCAATCACATGTAAAAACAATTTTTAACATTCGCTTAAAATTTTTTTTGAGTTGCAAATTCTCTTCATCCCTTCCCCTGCCCCGCCCCCCACCAAGGCAAGCAATTTACAAAACATTTCCATGTTAGTCATATTGTGAAAGAAAACAGACCAAAAAAAAAAACCCAAGAAAAACAAAGAAAATAAAGAAAAATCTGCTTCAATCTGCATTCAAGTCTCCATCGGTTCTTTCTCTGGAGATGGGTAATATTTATCATCATAAGTCCTTCAGAGTTGTCTTGGATCATTGTATTGCTGAGAATAGCTAGGTCATTCACAGTTGATCATCATATAATATTGCTGTTACTGTATACAATGTTCTCCTGGTCCTGCTCATTTTTACTTTGTATCAGTTCATGGAAGTCTTTCCAGGTTTTTCTGAGAGCATTCTGCTCGTCATTTCAAATAGCAAAATAGTATTTCATCACAATCATATACAACAGTTTGTTCCACCATTCCCCAGTGCTCTAAGAGAGTAAAAACAATTAGATACGTAGAATCCCAGGATTCCAGAGTTATTTTTTTAAATGGTTTTGTTGACTACTATTTGTACGATTCTAAGTAAGCCAGGTGGCGCAGTGGATAGAGTACCACACCTGGAATCAGAAAGACCTGAGTTCTAATCCCACCTTAGGCACTAACTAGCTATGTGACCCCGGGAAAATCACTTAATCCTGTTTGCCTCAGTTTTCTCATCTGTAAAATGAACTGGAGGAGGAAATGGCAAGCCACTCCTGTATTTTTGCCAGGAAAGTGAGTCAGACACAACTGAAAAATGATTTAACAACAACAACAACATTTGTGTGACTTTGGGCAGTCACTAAACCTTTCTGGGCCTCAGTTTCCTCATCAGCAAAATGAGGGGGGAGGGGGGGACTGGATGACATCTACATCTCATCCAATTTGAAAACCCTGCGGTCCTGCAAGCCCTGCCTTTTACACTTAGCTTCTGGGTGACTGCAGACAAAGTCCTCCCCCTCTCTGGGCTTCAGTTATCTTATCTGCAAAATGAGGGAATGCAGCTCAGTGACCTCATTCCTCTCCAACCTCGGATCGGATGACTTCAGCGCCGTGGACTAGTCTAGCTCATACCCCCAAAGGAAACTCCACGATCATGTACATGACGAGTGATCACCTAGCCTCTGCTTGGCGACCTCCAGGGGCAGATAGCCCCGGCCTCCCCAGAGGCAGCCTCAAAGAGAGCAAGCTAGCCCAGGAGGCTCGAATGCCAGTTTAAGCTCTTCTCATTTCAGAGGGAGGGGAGGAAGGTGCAGAAAGGGGCTGCAAAGCTCTCCACCCAAAGAGGGAACAGAAAGAGCAAGCCAATGGGCTCCTACATTCTTGGGGGACTGCAATATTGGGAGGGAGGGAGGTGTCAGGTTTCTGTAAACCAGGCATAGTAACACCACCAAGTCTAAAAGGAAAATGCACTAGGAACAATCTCAGAAAGTCTACACCTAAGGAAAGGGCTGGGACACATGCATCTCAGCTGCCAGTGTTCTCCCAATCACATCAGAGACATAGCATTCTACAGCTACAACCATTCATATCGATATGCTAAGGATGAATTATTTCAAAGCCATCAGTAATGGAGGATTGTCTGAGGCTCAGAGAGGTTAAGCCACTTGCAGTGGTCACACAGCTCACAAAGGTCAGGGACAGGACATGAACCCAGGTCCGTCCGACACCGAGGTTAGACACCAGGCTATACGTCTGTATCTCTTAGAAGAGGCACAGCTGGAGGGTACATTGGGATGAGAATAACTGGAAGGCAGGTGCTATGCTATTAGTGTCCCCATTCTATAGAGGAGATCACTGAGGCAGAGTGAGGTGCCTTGCCCAAGGTCACACAGCTAGTGAAACTCAGGTCTTCCAGACTCAGCACCCAGAGCTCCATCCCATGTTACTTGAGAGTACAGCCCCTAAGATCATGGATTTAGAGGTGGAGGGGGCTTCAGATACCATCTAGTCCAACAGATGAGGAAACTGAGACTTACGGGAGTGAAGGGACTTGCGTAGTAAGTACCAAAGGCAAGAAGATTTGAACCCAGGTCATCGACTCCAGAGTCAGTACTCTTTCCACAGTCTTACACTGTCATCACCCTAAGAGAAGGAAGAGAATGGGCACCAAGAAATAAGGTCACATAACCAGATGATCCAAGAAGATGCAGTGAAATTCAGGAATAAACAACAGATCTGTTAGATTCTATATCAACATTTTGTTTGGCTAAACCTGGTTCCTAAGACAAATATTCAGTCACAGTCAATAATTCTTATTTATTTATTTTTGGTGAGGCAACTGGGGTTAAGTGACTTGCCCAGGGTCACACAGCTAGTAAGTGTCAAGTGTCTGAGGCCAGATTTGAATTCAGGTCTTCCTGACTCCAGGGCCAGTGCTCTATCCACTGCGCCACCTAGCGGCCCCTCAATAAACATTTTTAAAGTACCTACTATGTGCCGGTCACAGGGCTAAGCTCTTTCAACTATCTGAGGCACAAATTCGGGCCCTGTATTCTTTTGAGGTTCTTACTGGTCACTGAGCATGCATATGGGAGGCCGTGATGAGAACAAGTAAGCTGCAGGTTAGGAAGACCCAAGTGCGAATGTCACCTCTGACCCTTCTTACCTGTGTGACCCCAGGCAAGTTACTTCACCTGTCTGCCTCAATTTCCTGAATTATAAAATGGGAATAATAGTAGCACCTACCTCCCACGGTTGTCGTGAGGACCAAATGAGATCATATTTGTAAAGCAATTAGGATGGTGCCTGGCACATAATAAGGGTTAAATAATAACATTTAAATATGTATATAACCAATATAGTGTGTTTATAGGTGGTATGTGTATAACATATCTATATCTATATCTATATCTATATATATAGAGAGAGAGAGAGAGAGAGAGAGAGAATAGAAACTTCTTGAGGGCAGATACTATTTCACTTTTGTATTTGTAGCCTTAGCATCTAGCATGTGCCTGGTATACAGTGGGTGCTTAATAAATGCATGTAGATTGACTGGTTGGGTATAGGTCCCCTGACATAAGGGAACTTTGCCCAAGAGACAGTGAGCCCCAAGGGCCAGAAGGTCATTGCTGCTTAGACCACTCCACCGAAATCACAGGTCACCAAGAGGTCGGCCGGTTTTTCTCTGGGACAGGGAGGTCAGCTGTGTTCAGAGGGTAGGGCACTGTTTAAGCAGAACCAGGTTCAGGAGGTTTTTCACCCTTCCCAGACAACATTCAGAAAGCATCATGTCCAGAGGAAGCATTTCTTGAAACACCAGACAGCCAAAATATTAAAATGTGATTTTATTTGATGCAAACTTTCTAAGGTACAAAAAGTACATTTTACAAACGTCGGTCACTGCCTAATGTCAAACAAGGACATAATTATTTACAAAACAAATGAAAAAATTACTCATTTTTTTCAATGTAAAAATAGAACCTATTTCTCAGTCCGATCTCGCTATTTTTCTTCCACAGAGAATAGAAACCTCAGGATGAAAAGATCATCATTCATCCATAAGGTTTATTCTTCCTCCTAGAGTTTAACAAACACACTTTTAATCTCTGAAAATTTCTGATTTTTACTAACATAAAGAAAATAGTAGTTAGCTACTCTCTAAAATGCATATTAACATATTTGGTTTTTTTCTTTAACAAGAGTTTTTACTGCTTGCTGGTCTCAAAAGAAAATTTTAACGGAATTTGTGGAATCCAAGAAAACTGCTATATGTTAGGGGAGGGGAAAGAATGGCTAGACCATGGTTCATCTGACAAAGATAGGGGAGGAGTTCTTAGTGGACCACAAGCTCAATATGAGTCAGCAGTGTGATGTGGAAGTTGATGAGAATTTAGATGACATTGAGAGGCATGGGTCTATACAGCTGTCTAAGTCGTAAACTTAATTAATGAGGAGTTGACAGTCTCTCTGTACTCTGCCCTGGTCCAATGTGTCAGAAGTCAAGATTTCTGGATATTGCATTTCTGCAAGAATATTGACAAGCCTCAGGCCATTCCAAGGAAAGTGATTGGGCAGGTGAACTTCGATCACAGCACAGGACCACTTGGAAGGATGTTAGCCTGAAAAAGAGCAGGCTCAGGAAGGACCTGAGAGCTGTTTTCAAGTACTTGAGAGGCATCAGAGTGGTTCTCCTTGGCCCCAGGGGTCAGAATGAGGACCACAAGATGGAAACTGCATAGAAGAGGATGTTGGCTTGACACCAGGAAAACCTTACAAAAAGCTGAGAGTATCTCAGAGTGGAGGTAGTGAGTTACCCCTCACTTGAGGTCTGCAAGGTAAGGCAAGGCAAGGCAAGGCTGAATGGCTTCTCTGGGTGTGCTGGGTAGGGGATTATTCCCCTGTTAAGGGTTGGTGTAGGAGGCTACGAGAGGAGCCTTCCAAACCTGAGATTTTGATTTCTTTTAGCACTCCTCCCAGCATGCTCAGCATCAGCCAGATACTTAAGTAAGGCACCGTAATCAATTTGGAAGGTTGGACTCTGGGTGAAAAAGAAAATAGCAGGAAGAATGAAAAATCCTGAGGCATCAACGCAGGTATTACGAATTCAAGTTGGTGGACTTCTTTATCCCTGAAATAAGAAGGGCAGTGGTTCTATCATGGGAGGAAAGGGCCCAGCTGCTGAGAACAAAAGAAAGTCAGTTTCCATTTCTCTAAAGAGCCCATATGGACAAAGATGTTCCAGCCTAGAAGGGTGGGTCGGAAAATAGCCTTGGTTATTGGAAACAGTTGTAGAATGTCCTCCGAAAATCTATATGAGGATGCCCATCCATATGTCTGAGAGAATCCAGGTGCCGCCCTTCCCGAAGGCAGGGCTACACCACTCTCCTAAACCCACTGAAATCTGAATCAAAGTGATTTACTTACAGTAAGATGACTCCCTTTGTTTCCATCTGCCAGGGAAAGAAGATAATACGGCATTAATAACCTAACGCCTCATAATAATTTCCAATTTGGCTTAAAAAGCTTGTTGAGAAAGGCTATTTTGCATGTGTTATCAAAGGAAGCATTGGGGAGATGTTTATATTGTATTATGTTCTGTCAGATTGAGAAATCGAGGGTTCCTTATCTGCATAAACAGAGGGGCACTCTGGGAGATAATCCAAAAGTTTATATTAGGCACTAGAGTATGTCTCATTAATCATGATAGGATAAGTCAGTGTCACATACTCCCCACCCCAACCATTACCCATTGGGCCAATGGAATTCTACAACATTGAAACATGCCGGGTGGTGGGGTCAAGTTGATTCATGATGAAAACTAGGCCACAGGTTACTCGCCCAGAAATACTGAGAATTAGGGACTGCAGCTGTCAGGGTTTTTATGATGAGATGCCAGTGTGTGTTTGATTCCATGTCAGAATCTGCAGGGCATGATCCATGTACCATGTTGCAATCATGAGGCTCACTCCACAAGCACCCTTTAGCACTCACTGCCTGGGGAACACTGTCCCATCCCTGCCCTCATGGAGCTTACTGTCTACAAAGGGCCTAATTCTATACATGAATGGCTATACTATAAAATAACACTACTGAAATAACTTCTTTACCAACAGATTGCTTGGATACTAAATGAAAAAGAGTCTGAGGAAAGCCTTTGAACACTTTTCAATGACTCATTCAGGATCATTTCCAAATCCTGGATAGAAGGGATTTATAGGAATGAAAATATCCACAGCAAGTTACTACTAAGCATCAATGTTCTATTTTACCAGTTTTTCTTACTAAGCTAAACTCTTTTGAAAAACATGTATCAGCACCCTCTAGATATGGCGCCCTAGGGCAAAGTGCTGGTTGTCTTACCTTAGTTATAGCTCTAATCCTACTGAAGTCAATACTCTTTCAAGTGGCAGAAATTGGAATCCACCCATAGCCTCCTATAAATCTTCCACAGGAGGGTCAACAAATATTACATACAGAGATGAATTAAGATCAACAGCCTTCTCTCTACATACAGGACCGCCATTTCCTAAATGCCTCCAGCTTGTCCTCATAACTTCCTTTTCTAAATTTCCCTTCTAAGTAATAAACTTCTGGGGAACACGACTAGTTCAGGTCAGGACCTTATCCCCACCAGCAATCTTGTGTTCATGTTGATTTAACCTACTAGTGAACTCCTTTCAACAGTATTAACTTTCTCTTAGGATGGGGAGAGTAAGAATAAATATGAAGTCTAGAGCTCACCGAGAATCTGACTCCTCTCACTGCATTACTCATTATGATTTCCCCTTCCGGGGAAGCTGATCTGAAGGCAGCCCTGGCTTTAAACCTGGGAGAGAAGACACTGCCCCATCCCCAGGAAGCTGTTGGTGAAGATGAAGAATGAAAACAAAAAGAGCAAGACTGGGAAATTGCATTATTAGGTTTTGTTTTTCAGCTCTACCTGAATTAGACTTCCATAATGAGGTTTTGTTATTTCGTACACATTAAAGCAACATTGGCATAGTGGTTAAAGGACTGGCCTCGGAGTCAGAGGGATCCAGGTTTGAGTTCTGCTGCTGAGGCTAAGTCACTTGAAAACTCTCTAAGACTATTAAGCTACAAAAAGGATGCCAATGTGGCAATGTAGGAGGTCCCCCATAAATTAAAATCGCAGGTCTGAACCAAACCAAAACAAATCGAATTCCCAGGGCATCAGAATTACCCATATTACATATAAAACACACATAAAAAAACAGGATATATCCCAAACCAAAGGGAACCTTTTAAAATTATCTGCTATTCCCAATAAGACAGTGTCTCCGTGGGTGCATTAACTGACTCTACAAGATACTGTGCCAATGACCAGCATGTACCGGTGACTTGGAAACCCACAGAATCTCCTTATGTTGCTATCTTCTATCAGCAGCTTTTGATCAAGCTAAGTCCACATCCTCTTGGACCCAAACCTTTATAGAAGTGGGTCCCTGTTTTTAGGTCTTCTGTGTTTGTTTGTCACAGTTAAGAAACTGTCCATAAAAGGAATCATTTTATCACATTAAATTTGGGTTTTCAAGTGTCTAGGCCATGTCAAACCTTCACCCAATCCATCCTCACTGAAGGTGTTTTAATTTGCATTTCTCTTGTTGGTGATTCAAGGCATTTTTTTTTTAATGTAGTTGCTGACTGTTTGCATTTCTTTTGTAGATTTCCTATCTTTTGGCTGCTTACCTATGGGAGAATGATTCTTGGTCTTCTATATTTATATCTAATCTCTACAAATCTTGGATATCAGACTTTTATCAGAAACATTTTGATGCAAAACTTCCCCCCAATTTAGTCAATTAGTACATAGCCCAGTGGTGGGGATACAAAAAATGGCAGTTTCTAATATATACCAAGCCGCAGTCATTTGCTTTGTGGAAAAATTTGATAGAAATCCCCCCCTTTGCCATTGCATATTTTGTGGGGTATTCCTGGACTTCAAGACAAAAACACCCCACCTTACAAATGGGTTATGTGGCTACCATGTTGGGAGTAAAACTCTGATTCTCAAGGCCAGCACAAGGGTCGTAGTGGAGGGGAGGGGGTGAAGGGAGCAGGTCTCTCTTTCAATCAGATCTATCACTTTATGAGGAAACCTGTTGCTCTTCATCAGGCAACTTGACTATATCCAAGCAGCTGCACACGGCCACATATCTGATGCCAGAGAAGAGATAAGCACGTTCCTGTAACTGGAGGCTACCAGCTGCCTGGACAAAAAAGCCCTGGGCCCGTCATTTGCATTAGGGAGCACTTGGATACAAGCTCTTTTCCCCAAGAGTTTATGACTTAAACAGCTGTATTACTTGCACACGGGGAGACGGGAAAGTCTGTCTCCCCTTCCTCTTCTCTCTTGCTTGTGCCCAGTCCCAGGGGAGGAAAAAAGGTTCTCTTATCACTCCGGCTCTTTCTTTCTCTTTCTGCTGGTTCCCCCACCTAACACTGTCGTGAAGAATGGAAATACATAGTCCTGATTCTCAAGATGGCAATAATTCAACAATGTTATCAGTGACTGCAAGCTGGGGAACAAAAGTGTCACTGTGGAATCAATGGACACCTGAGCTTCACCTGAGATACTGCAGCACACGTGTCACTCAATGAAAAATACTAAAAATACCTTCTAGCCTGGAAAACAGAAATTACATTGTTATTTCAAAGAGCAAGGATTTGCCTGTTATCTGACCCTTCCAAAGCAGTTCCTCCCCTCCAGGGTTCAAATCCCTAATTTGCTGGGTAGAAGATGTGAATGGAATCTTCCCTTCAGCAGGGCATCAGGGAGAAAAATGTTACAACTGGTCCAAAGGCATCTTTCTGGGAAGGTTGTTGGTTTTAAGATTCTTAAAAGTCAGTAGATCTAAGTGTGTTGCTTTCTTTAGCAACAGCAATGTAGAGGGTGATGCAGAAAGATAATCACTAACTTTCTGTCCTTAAAAAAATAATTGCCTCAGTCCAAGCACATCCATTCAACAGCTAAGGCAATAATTTAAAGCCATTCTGGGGTATTTTGTAGAATTTCCACTCGTATCATTGGAGCGTCAACAGTTTCAGAACCTGAAAACAGACCAATGCTGACTTTGGCACAATTACGTTGGCATGGAGGTGAAGGGGTGCATCGAAGGATCAGGAAGACCCAAGCCCAACATTGAACGCTAAAGACATAAAATGGTAAGGCACCGAAAGAAGGACAAACAATTGAAGAGGCCTAAAAACTCATCAAGACAATGACCAGCCATGGTTCCGGAGGGCTGATGCTCCCCATGGCCTGACAAAGAGGTGATGGGCTCGGTGCAGAATGAGACCTACGGTTTTTGGACATGGCCGACGCAAGACTCTGTTTTACTTGACTGTGTGTATTTATTATAAGGGTTTTTTCCCTTTCTTTTTGTCTTCCAATGGGGGGTGGGGGTGGTTAAGAAGATGGAAGGAAAAAATACTTACTGAAAAAATTTTAAAAAGCCTTAAAAAGAGAGAGAGGGACCTTCCTGGCAACATTCTGTAATATAAGCCTAAAGCGATGGTTTGGGAACCACGGCTTCATCATGAGCTGGTCATGCCAGACTGGTCTCATTTCCTCTTCTGACACCAGCAACCAGACCCTTATGCCACAGGAATGCCAAAGACACAATTTGCTTAGGCATGAACAGACCATTAAGAGAGTTACGCTCTCCTTGTGGATGACATGGGAAGTTGTGGGCTGGATGGAGGCATAATTGGATGGATTTGGGCCGGGCTGAATTACTGGCTAAGGCTTAGAGAGTTGTAATGGGGGTCAGGGTCAATGGAGATGGTGGAGGGCCACAGGAATATGGCCATGTCCCTTTTCTGATTGCTGGTTTTTACTGGAGGAAGGTACAGAAAGCACGCTTGGCAGACTGACAGATGATGCAAGGCTGAGACGGACAGCCATCACACTGGATGACAGGATGGGCTGACTCAGATAGGCTAAAACCTTGAGAGGGAAAAAGTTGGACACTCGCTGAAAAAATCAACTTCCCAAGCACAGGCTGATGAGCTAAGGTTAGACAATAAATGGTTTTGGTGAAAAAGATCCAGGGAATTGGGAGGTACAAGTCAGCAGTGTGACATCGGAGCAAGATAAGTAAACACTCTCCTAGGCTGCATGAAGGAGACCTAGTGTTCTGAATGAGGGATGTTCCTCTCTCCTCTCCCCTGCTTAGCCCACGGTGGGTGGACTGTGCTTCCATTCTAGGAAAGATATGGACCCAGCGTCACAAGAGGGCAACCCAAGTGATGAAAAGACCCGAGATCATGCCATATAAGGATAGGTCAGAGGAAACAAGGAGGTTAAATCTGGAGAAAAGAAGACTCAGTGGGGACAGGAGAGCTGTCTTTGAGCAAGTGAAGGGCTGTCCCACAGAAGAGGGATTAGCTCTGTTCTGCTCGGCCCCACCCAGGGCAAAATTAGTGGGAGGATTTAGGCATGAGGTCAAGAAAAGCTTAAGATAGAGCTCTCCTAACATGGAGTGGGCTGCCTCAGGAGCTCTCGGCCTCCCCTCCCTGGTGGTCTTCAGGCAGAGACCAGAAAGACGATGACTTGTTGAGAATACAGTAGAACTAACCCTTGGGTCAGACAAAGGGCTGGATTAGGTGACCTGTGAGGTCCTTTCCAACTCTGAGACGATCATCTTTTTAATAAAAACAAATCTATGCCCACGTGACCTTTGACTTAGTGGAATCATGATTGGCCATGGACTGAAGGGGCGCCTAGAGAATGGTCGTGTACCAGACAGGGGCTGGTTCCAGACACACACTTCCAATCACTTTTCAGTCTTGGAAGATCATAGATTTATGGCCGGGAGAGATGTTTCACAGATCATCCAATCATTTACATATAAGGAAACTGAAGCCCAGAAGAGGGGGCGCAAGGGGCTTACTAAAGGTCACACAGGTAGTAAGTGACAGTGAATCCAGGCCCTCAGACTCCAAATTCACAACAAATTCTACCACACTGTATTGCCCGTCCAAACTTAATTTTTACAAGTCATGTCTATATATGTGTATCTATGATTATGGAGGTGAAGATGCCTGTTACTTTTATCAAATGAACATTTCCCAGAGAGTGGGTGACAATTCTAGACACAGAAAAACTTATGTCTATGATTTCATTAAAGGTTTTTGTTCCATCAATCATTTCAACTGAAAATCCACATCTCTCCTTTTGTGCTAAGTACAACCAAATGGACCTAGGACATAAAGAAGACAGAGCCCTATTTCTCTCTCCCCCTGAATGCTGCTTCTTTTCTAACACCTCTTTCCTTCTGCCCTGGTCAGAGACCAAGGATGGGTTATAAACGTAAAATGGTAGGAATACATGAACACGGCCAAAGCAGTCAAGTTAACGTGGGGCAATGGGCATTCTGTGCTTACTGGCTCCCCTTGTGAAGCCCTCTTAAAAGTCTGCAGATGATGGGTTTTACCAAACCCAAGGGTGGAGGGAGGGGCAGGAGAACTGGTACTGGCCAAAAGCTCCCTCAAAACATCCAAACGCAGGGTTTTCCTTCCTTCAAGTAGGTGAGGTGGCGGAGCGAGGGGCAAGAGGCTGACTGACACACAGGAGCTGTCCGCTGTCGCTAAAGTGGCAATGCATTAGAATCCTCCGTCGGGTTATAACGGGCCAACTACCGGGAGTTCATCGGTGAAACTGTGCCCACTGAGTCCAGTTTTACATGCTCCAGAGTCAATGCACTTGGAAGGGAAGGCAGGGCGCTCCTCTTCACCTGCAGAAAAGAAAGTAAAAAAATGATGGGGGGAAATGACTTGGCCTTTCCTGATCTGTGACCGTGTCACTGCTCTTCTGTCTCTGTATTCCCAGCAGCCAGAAAAGTATCTGGCATACAGGAGGTGCTTAATGCATGCTTGCTGAATTTTTATTGCCCTCCCCCACCCCCTCCGGATTACTTTGTATATATTTTTTACGGGGGCACATGTTTTTTCTTTCTAGTAGACTGTAAGCTCCTTGAGGGCAGGAACTGTCTTTTGCATCATTTGTATCCGGACTGCACATAGCATGTGCTTGACAAATGTTTAATGACTGACTGCGTAGATTGGAAGTTCTCTGAGGGTCATGGCTCTTTTGTTTCTGGTTTGGCACCCCTATTTCCTAGCTCAGTGACTGACAGGAGTAAGTACTTAGTAAATTCTTGCCAAGTTGAACTGATGCCATTTAAAGAATGCTGGAATTGATATTCTAGACCTGGGCTCAAATTTATCTCTGGCTCTTACTAGCTGTGTGAACATGAGTAAGACCCTAAACCTCCCAGAGTCTCAAGTTTTTAAATCTGTAAAATGGGGATCATAATATCTGTAGTATCATCTGCCTCAGAGGGCTGCTATGAGGAAAGGGTGTTACAAACCTTAAAGCTCTTTAGAAGTGTCAATGGATAGGGATTAACCTGTAATTTCATTGATATGATAATAATAATAATAATAATAATAATACCTAACATGTAACACCTACTGTGTGCCAAACACTTCATAATTATTGTTTCATTTGATCCTCACAACTCTGGGAGGTAGGTGTTATTATAATGCCCATTTACAGATAAGGAAACTGAGGCAAACAGAAACTAAGTGATTTGCCATGAATCATGCAGCTAATAAGTGTCTGAGGTGGGATTTGAACTCAGGTCTTCCTGACCCCAGGCACTGCGCCATCTAGCGACCTTACTGAGCACCAGGTACTGCGAACATAAAGATAAAAAGGGAGCGAGGTCTCTGACCTCAAGGAGCCTCATCCTAAACGGGGAGTCACGATGTTCACAGATAAGTACGTGACCAATTAAAATAAATTTTTTAAAAGCAAGCAAACCCCACAATGTCCAGTACACTTGATTTCTGACCTCTGGAATGAGCTGCAATGACGGAGCAAGAGAGACTATGGAAGAGGCTTGAGTGGGCAAGCAGGGAACATGAATACCATCCTGAAAGAAACAGCTCCGAGTTTACTCAGGGACAGTTTGAGGGGATGCTGAAACCTTGTGGCGTCATGCTCAGCTGCACACATGCATGCACGCGCACGCACACACAGGCACACCTACGAGCACCGTCACAGACTCCATCACGGGAGGATGCAGTTCGTTCCTCCCAGGCACCCTGTGACAGACGTTAACTATCCACAAGGAAATGCAGACTTCCTCCACACCCAGGTTCCCAGTTCAGAAATCTCTGGTGGCTCCACACCACTTCAGGATAAAAATCCATCCTCATCACTCTGCTGTTTGCAAAGCCTTCCACAATGTGTCTTCTATCTAGCTTTCCAGTCCAATTTCCTATTAGTCCTCTTCCTGAACCAGCCTGCCGCTTCCTCTGCACGACAGCCATTTTCCCACCTTCCTGCCTTTGCCCAGACTACGCTCTGACAAGAATGCATTCCCTCTGGCTCCAAAGCACAGCTCAGTTACCATCTCCCAGGTATATAAAACCTTTCCTGACCCTTGCTGCCATAAACTGCCATAGTTAATGCTCTCCACTTACTGACGTTGGGGCAGTGAGGCAGTGCTGCAGCGGATAAAGCACTGGGCCCGAGTTCAAATTCAGCCTCAGACCCTTACTGGTTGTATGATCCTGGGCAAGTCACTTAACCCTGTTTGTCTCAGTTTCCTCATCTATAAAACGAGCTGGAGAAGCAAAAAGCAAACCACTCTAGAATTTCTGCCAAGAAAACCGCAAATGGGCTCACAAAGAGTCGGACATAACTGAAAAGAGTCAACAACAACAAACTTGAAATTAATTTTGTATTAGCTCATCTCCCTCCATACATATCATTTCCTCCCAGTAGAACGTAAGCTCCAGCGATGCTGGGGCTGTTCTGTTTTTCTTCCTGTACCCCCAAAGTCTCACACAGTGCTATGCATGTTTGGCCTTCATTTTTTTTAAAGGCAGTTGGGGTTAAGTGACTTGCCCAAGGTCACACAGCCAGGAAGCGTCAAGTGTTTGGTCTGAGGCCTGATTTGAACTCAGGTCCTCCTGACTTCAGGGTTGGTGCTCTATCCACTGCACCACCTAGCTGCTCTGCCATGCATGTTTGGGAAAGTGGAAAACCAGACTTAGGATTTCACTGGGGGTGGGGGAGCTCCCAAAGTGGAAATTCCCTTCAACAACAGGTCAACAACTCTTGTGTAACTTACAGGGTCAGAACTGACCGTGGCAGGGGGAGATGAGTGACTTGCCCAGGGTCACACAACCAGCCCGGATCAGCAGCAGACCTGGAACCAAGGTCTTCCAAATCAGAGGCCGGCCCTGGAACCCCTGCACAAGGCTGACTCCCTATTTTGCCTTGACGTTTGACAAACTGCCACTTACCTAGGCCGGAAGAAGAAGACATGCTCCCCGTGATGGAGGAGGTTTCCATCTGGTCCATCAAAAGCCCTTCCATCAGCGGCAGCGATAACTCTGACGACGGCACGGAAGAGTCATAGATGCCGGAATCCCTCGGCACGTCGGGGGGACCGAGCGCCTTCACAGCGTGCAGCAAGGGCCGCAGGACGCAGCTGCCGTCGTGAGCGTACTGGCAGTCCCCGTCTTCTTCCAGGCTCAGATGGGGCAGGACCGAATGGGGGTCTGCAGCGCCAGCGCCAAGGATGGGGGCTTCCGCCTGCAGGCAGAAGTCGCCTTCAGCCGCCGGCTTGCAGGTGACATCGTTCAGCACCAAGCCAGAGTCAAATTTCTCCACGATGGGCTCCTGGTAATGGAGCGGGGGAGGAGGGAAAGGAAGGAACTGCTTCTCAAACCAGTCGGGCTCCTGATCGATGAGCTGGTGCATGTTGCAGATCGCCACGTACAGAGACCGGCCAGACTTGCTCCGGAAATAATTCCTCTTGCTGAGGGTGACGGGATAGAGGTCCGGATCCTGTGGGCTGAGGCCTCGGGAGTGCAAGTGAGAACAGAGCTGGGGGAGGTGATCCATAAGCTTGTACTTGGTGCTCAGGTCCAGCACGCCGGGGACGTCGCCCTCGCAGGAGTAATCGAAGTAGACGGCAATGTATTTGCCCAGATCGGCCGAGCTCCGCTTGGCCTGGCGGAGCTTCTCGGCGATGGCGGCCACGGCCACCAGGAAGGGCTCGCCTCCGTCAGCCGAGCCCCACTTCCCTCCCCCGCGCTTACAGCCCTTCTTCTCAACAAAGTACTTCATCCCCTTGGAGCACACGACTATGACAAAGTGGGACTCCCGGATCTGCCGGACCACCCACTCCTTCTGCCCCTCCCGGCACGGCTTGAAGTCTTCCCACAGATCCAGGGCAACCTACAGGAGACAAGGGAGCCTTGGTTGATGAGAAATGAACCTCGATTGAATGGCAGGAATACACAGCACAAGAGGAAGAAGGGAAAGGGGAGACGGAAGAGGGGAAAAAGGGGAGAAGGGAAAGGGAAAAGGGGAGAAAGGGAGGGGAAGAGGAAAGAAGGGGGAGAGGAAAGGAAAGAGGAGATAAGGAAAGAGGAGAGAAGGGAAGGGGAAGGAGAAGAGGGAAAGAGGAAGGGAAAGGGGGAGAAGGAAATCTGGATGGAAGGAGGACAAACCCATCTGAGACTGTTGTGTCCTGTGCCTGGCACACAGTAGATACTTGCTGGCAGGCTGACATGTCCCAGGTTGGCACAGACCGGACAGTTTTAGATCCTGGACAGAAAACTACTGAATGTTTCAAAGAAAGCCAACCCTGAACTTGGATATCAATACCTACTTGAGTTAAAAAAAACTATCCAGTGGAAAAAAATAAAAATAAAAACTGTCCAGCACAGGATGTATGATGAAATATACCTATAACGATATCAGGATCTACTTTGATATCGAGATAGATGTAGATAGGTATAGATATCTAGATATCAATATGTGTATGTGTATATATATACACATATATATATATATATATATCTGTATGTACGTATTTTTTTTCAACATGGCCAGTGAAAACATTTGTTTTGCTGGACTATACTTATTTGTGGGGGTTTTTTTTTTTTGGGTTGTTGTTTGTTTGTTTTGGAGAGGAAAAGAGGGAGAGAAAATAAATGACTGCTAATTAAAAAACAAAAAACCCAACCTAAGTGCTCAATATCCACCAAGAACTGTGCCAAGTACTAGAATGATCAATAGAGAAAGTGAAGACAGGCCCTGCCCTCAAGGAGCTTACATTCTAACAGGAGTAGACAAGAAGAGACATGGATGGGGTCGGGGTCACTTGCTGACATCACTTAATTGGAAGGGACTTCACTGGCCGTCTGAATCGTGGCCAGTTCACACCTGCGCAAGGCTCCCTCCCCGCCAGCGGGTCACCCAGCCCCTGGCCGAAGACCTCCAGGCAAGGGGATCCCTACCCCCTCCACGATGTCCAGACTCCCAGACAATGTTGCTGCCTCCCCTCCCCCTCCCCCGATGCAAACTTCGGAAAGGCCTGGGCCAAGCTGGAAAGGCTCTGAGTGTGGTGTCACGTGGTGGGAAGAAGGCTGTGTTTGGAGTTAGAGTCCTGCCTCGGACACTGGCTTCCTATGCTGCCTTGGTCAAGTCATTTCTCTGACACATGAAAGATGAGAAGCTGGAGTAGACGTCCCTCTGAAGTCCCCCATCTCTAAATCTAGGATGCTGTTTGTCTGTTGTCTGAGGGCCAGCCTCGGCAGAGCTACAGTGGAAGACCCTCACCCTCAGCTTGGCCTCAGGGTAATGGCTTTTTTTCAACTAGACACCATTCGGAATGACAAGAGAGGGGCTGCAATCTGAGTCAATGGAGGGAGTCCCCATACTGACATGCAAAATGTTGATTTAACTATGACAACTTTTCTTAGACTTCTAGGAACTCCTCATGAAGAAAGTCCCCCTCTCACTACAGATGGGCACTTACAGCAAGAGACTTGTCCAGGGTCACACAGCAAGGATGTTACAGAGGCAGGATTTGAACCCAAGCCTTCACGGCTTGAGGCCACCATGCCACACTGTCATATTCCTTCAGGATACAGAAAATGCTTGTGTCGTGGTACCTCATGGTGTGTATTTAGGAAAAAAGAGGCATGACCGGGAGTCACCTGTGTTTGCTTTTCCAGCAGGAGGTGGTAAAGAAGATCTGATCCCGGTCTCTGTTCCCACAATAAACTGTGACCAGAGATAGGCCACTAACAGCCCAAATGCACAGCTTCCACCCACTGCTCCCTCTACATGCAGAAGACACAACATGTTCAGTAACACGGAGCTATCTTAGGGTATATTTCTCTCTCTTGCTATTTTCACACAAGTCAGATGAAAACCCAAAAATGGAGGGGGAAAAGTGAATCTGTGATGACAATCTTGCCAGATCCAGGGGGCTGTGAGCCGTTGCTCCAGGAGCAGAGACAGCCGGTCAGGGATCCGGCCACCGCCGGCTGGCTCCCTCTGTGACCCCCCACTACACATCTGTGAAACAGCTGCCCAGGATGCAGAGAGCTAATGATGCAAGGCCTGGAGGTCAAGAGGCCGTGTGTGTTTGGTGGTCAGATGGGGTGAGGAAGAGGAAGGAATGTTTGCTGAAAGGGGCCAAAAGGAATTCAGCCCTGCCACAGACTGGGCTCCATAAACCAAATCTAGGAGGGGAGAAGATCTCAAAAATAAACAGGAAAATGGCCAAGCCTTGTAATTAATTATCTGAACACAAGGGGGCAGTCTTATTACATACAGTTTTAAGAGGGAAACACCAATGTCAGGCCAGGACTTTCAAGATCTTCCCGAGTCAACGCTCCTGGAAAATCAGTCTTGAAGGGTAGAGTTAAGGATGGGAAGCAGACAACTTAGAGTGTCCAGTGAAAAGGGCCTGGACCGACTTCAAGCCAAGAATCTTTCCCCTTCTTCGTGACACGGCCCCTTTGGTGTATGGTACAGCCAATGGATGCCTTCTTAGAATAATGGTCATACAATGCATGAGATACGACAGATGGCACCACAAAGGAAAACAACTAGCGAGACGTCAGTCATCAAGATATTTAAAGAGCCACGCTCACAGGCCTCAGGCTAAGAGCCCCTGCTCTAGATAAATGAGAGTGTTTAACACAGAGAGGGGCAGACTCAAGAGGACGCGAGAGCCATGCTAGAGTATCTGAAGGAGCGTCTGTCATGGGGAGGAGGCAGGATCGGTGCCATCTCTACAACTTGGGCTCTCAGGGTTTGCCTGCGCATGGAAAGAGTGAGTGACTTGCCCAGAGTCACACAGCCGTTGCGTAGGTGGGATCGAACCCAGGTCTCACGGGGCTCTGAAGCCAATTCTCTGTTCACTGATCCATGCTGCCTCTCATTGATAATAACCACCACCATCATCCTAACAACAAGAAACAACTGACTTTTACACAGCGCGAGGTACGTCACAGACATTGCCTGGTTTGACTCTGGATCCCACCTGGCATGAGACATCTCCCGCCCTCCCCGAGAAGGTGCTATTTTCAGAGAAGGGTACGCAGCACTGGTGATTTCAGGAAGGTCCCTCCCGCGAAGGCTGCACCCGCCCCGATCCCAGCTGGGCAGGGGCAGTGGCATTGCTCACCTCGCAGCCACAGAAGTCCTGAAGGAAGTAGGCGAAGCACTGGATGACGGTCATGTGTTTCTGGCAGTCTTTGCTGGAGTAGCAGATGAACACTTTGGGCCGAGGATGGAGCCTCTCCCCAGGGGCCGTGGCCACGTACGTGGATGACTCTGAGCTCTCCTCATCTAAATGTGAATATATATTTTCTAAATTGAAAAAGAAGATACAGTTGGCACCCAACAGCAACACTTCTCCTTTCCCTAAGGACTGAGAACACAAGAGCTTGTCCGTGCGTGTTGAATAATACGTGTGTTTTCAGACTTTTTCCATGCATTGATCAGTTATACTCATTTTTTTCCTCTTTTTTTAATCTTTAAAAATACTATTTGTTACATGGGAGGTCTCCGGGACGGAGAAGAAGGGTGGTAAATCATGGCGATGAAAGAAAGAAAACCTCAATAGAAATGTATTTTAAAAAAAGAGAAAACAGCTCAGGTTTTTCTCCCTGTGAGAGGCATCCCTCCACCCACACCCCACAAGCCTTCACATGATCCCCACTGGTTAAGGGGCTGGTGTATTTGGCAGGTAGAGGAGAGGGCAGCTGGGCTTGAAAGCAGAAAAGAATGCAAAGACAGCTACTGACCACCAGAGGGCGCTGGCACCCACCACTCTCTACCCTAACCCCTTCAGGCTGAGAACTTGTGCGAGGTGGGAATCCTTTCTTCCCTGAAGTCAGTCACATGGGGGCCAAGGTTCCCACACTGGCTCAATCTCCACTCCCCCCATGCCAGGATGAGCAGCGTCTGTGCTGACAGGAAGCTGAAGCTCCGGACCTCGTTTTAATCACGCCAACCGCCACTGCACAGCTGCCCCATCCAACTGCACTTTCATTTAATGCAAAAGGCATTGAGTAAGCACCTACTGTATGCCAGCCACTGGGGTTACAAAGGCAAAACTGAAGCAGTCCATGCCCTCCAGAAGCTTACATTCTCCACCCCCTCATCTCATCCTCTTAAAGTTTGGAACTTTCTTCAAAATTCAGTACAGGGGTCACCTCCTCTAGGAAGCCAACTCTGATGCTCTCCCTATCTCCTCACCTCTCCATTTCAGCATTCTCTCCCTCCTGAAATAATCTTGTATTTCCTCATCAGAGAGCATGATTTTGTGCCTAGAGGAAGTTAGATGGTATAGTGGGTAGAGTGCTGGGGCTGGAATCAGGAAGACCTGAGTTCAAATGGGGCCTCAGACACTAGCTGTGTGACCTTGAGCTAGTCACTTAACCTGTTTGCCTCAGTTTCTTCTTTCGTAAAATGGGGATACGAACAGCATACGGTTGACGTAAGAATTAATACTAACAAAATCAAAACTCCAATCTTCTTTCCCTTAATATCAATAAACATTTATTAAACACCTACTATGTGCCAGGCACTGTGCTAAGTGCTGGGGATACAAAAAGTGGCAAAAGACAGTCCCTGCCCTCGAGGAGCTTACAATTTAATGGCACAAACTTAAAGTATTTATATAAATATTAGCTCTTATTTTTATCATCCTCTTTAAAGAAGAGCAGAGACCAGTTCTTTTTTGCATCCTGGGGCCCACCACAGGACCGTGCCTTCGTGCCCTTTTTTTGGTCCGAGCCTGTGATTTCATTGGCCTATAGAGTTTCCCGGGAAGGCAATCCCGTGACCAATGCAGACACTACAACATAAGTTTTGCAGCTTAGAGTCTCGGCATATTTTGCCTGGGGCTCTCCTAGTGACCTGCCCAGTGGTCACCCAGCCAATAGGTGCCAAAACTGGGACTTCGAACCCAGGTTGCCCTTTCTCAAAGACCAGCTCTCCATCCCCTAGACCATGCTGCTACTTATTAATTACAAGCTAAATAAACATTTATTGAATTCAATTCTTCCTGCGGGTGGTGAGAGAAGGCACCGTAGCTATTCAAATAAACAAAGAAAGGCAGAAAGTTGTGTTGCTGTCAAGTTGTTTCAGTTGTGTCTGACTTTTTGTGACCCCATTTGGGGTTTTCTTTCTCCAGCTCATTTTCCCAGATGAAGAAACAAGCCAACAGGGGTAAGTGACTTGTCCAGGGTCATAGAGCTCATAAGTATCTGAGGCCGCATTTGAACTCAGGTCTTCCTGACTCCAGGCTGGGTACTCTGTGCCACCTAGCTAAAAGTAATAGAAGCCAAAGAAATTTCCAGACAAGGTGTGCTAAAAAGACTAGCAACAGGAGAAAACACTTCCCAGGGGAGGGCTGCAGGAAGAAAATAACACTGGAGCTATGCTTTGAAGAAGTTTCTGAAAGTGGAGACAACACACGTGCCAAACTCAGTGATGGTTGATGTGTCTTGTGCAATGCAGGAAGGGCAATCATGCTAAATAAATAAGCCAGAGTCAGACGATGGAAGGCCTTGAGTGTCAGGCTAGGCAGCCTGTATTTTATCCTAGAGGCAATAGTGGGCCACTCAAGGCATTTGAGCACTCTCCCGAGGGGCATGATCAGACTTGTACCTTAGAAATGTAACTCTGGGAGCTACATGAATGTGGATTAAAGAGTCGGAGGCAGCCAAGAGATGACTGGGCGGCTATTATAACAGCCTAGGGGAAACGCAATTAAGGTCTGATGTAAGTTACTACCAGTGGGTAGAGAGAAGGAAATGGGAGCCAAGGGTGTTGCAGAAGGATAGTTGCCTGATACTGGCAACTCACTGGGTGGGGAGGGGTGGAATAGAGGGAAACATCCCCCAGGTGCTTCTAGTCCTTGGGACGTAGAACACCCAGCTCTGTGTTAGACACAAAACTAGGCTGCGGGGCACTCAGACTTCTCATTTTCAAATGTGTTTCCCGTTTTTAAAAGTTCATGGTGCTTTTTTTTTTTTTTAAACCATCAGTGTTCTACTGGGATACTGAGCCCTCCGGCCCCTACTGAACACTCTCTTAAAACAATAAGCCACCAAACTAACCACAAAGGCAAGTCTGCCCAAATGCACATACACAACTTCATGTCCACTGCCCCCCCACCTCTACACACTGGGATTCTACTTTTTAAATTGATGACGGTGATCACTTCATATTCCATCATGCCTTATAATTTCACAGCACTTTCCTCACATGAGATGGATGGTGCACAGTTTGAGTTTGTTTGGACCTGGGATCTCAGGTATGAAAACTCTCTCCACCAATAAAGCTCAGCAACTGAACGTCTTAAAGGACTCTCTGTGGCATTGACGGCCTAAGAGCCTTGCCCACGGTCACAGAGCTAGTGTATGTCGGGGCCGGACTCAAGCTGAGGTCATCTGGGCTCTAGGCCTGGCCTACTATCTACTCCACAGGGCCGTCCCTGCTCTTCTGAAAAGGAACTCAAAGCTGAGTGACGTCTGCGCCTTCCCAGGGCGAGCGAGCAGCCAGCTGACCTCCAGGGCAGCCCACCAAGCTCAGGGATCTCTCCAGCGCCCCCAGCGCCTCAACCCAAGACGTACCTTGCTGCTTCTTGCGACACATCACGGTGAAGAGAGTTGCGAAGGCGGAGATGACAACCAATGGGACCGTGATGGCGATGGCCCGGATGGGCCCAGCCCAGGGAGAATGCACTAGGGTTCAAAAAGGGAAGAGAGCCCTCAGATAGCGGACATGCTGCCGAGAAGATGTGCGCGAGACCGCCCTTGGCTGCACCACCACCGCCATCAAGCCTACCCACTTTCTAAAGACCTTCAGGCCCCCAGAGCACTTAGCTCCTCACAAACCAGTGGGGAAAGTGGTGGTTATTGTTATTATCATCATCACCATCATTACTGTAATTATCACCATCATTATAGTAACTGTCATTATTAAAATCATCATCACAATTATCATCGACATTATAATTATCATCATTATAATCAACATTGTTTTCACCAGCATTATAATCATCATTATATTACCACTGTAATTGTCATCATTCTATCATTAACATCATTATGATCACAATCATTATATCACTATAATTATCACCATCAATGCCATCACCATTATCATCCTCATCCTCATCGTTCTAATTTTGTAGATGAAGACGACGAGACTCAGTGTGCTAAATGGCTGGGTTAAGCTAGCTCCCACAATCAGACGAACTCCGCTATCCCACTTGAGGCCACCAGATGGCAGAGTGGACTCAGCGTTAGAAGACATGAGTTCAGCCACTGGCTATGACCCTAGGAAACACATTTAACTTTTCAGCCTCAGTTTCTGATCTGCAGAAGAGGGATGGGGATCGGATGGGGATCTTATGGGCATCAAATGAGATAATAATGACAATAATGTAATGATTTTAATAAAAATCGATGAGATAAGGGACTTTGCAAATCTTTAAGCGCATCTGTGAACATCAGGCCCCACCACCGCTATTGTTGTTGTTATTATTAGGACTCCCCACTCCCTTGAAAAATAGTTGGCAACATTTTTACCTATTGGCTCAAAGCGCTAGAGGTGAACAGGACCAGAAAGGCCATCAAATCCATACCCTCAGTTTGCAAACAAAGACACAGAGAAGATGAAGTGGCCAAGCAAGGGGCAGAGCCAGGATCTGACCCCAGGTCCCTGACTCCAAACCCATCGCCCTTTCTACTGTGCCGCGCTACTTTCAACTTATTCAAAAGGATTTACAGAGCTCCTTCAAATTCTTTGATACAGGACCAAAACAGCTCCCCAGGGGGATCTGTTAAGACCACAGGTAACTTTGGGGAGATTGTCTTAGAAGTCCAGAGCCAGAAGGGAAGCCAAGGCAGACACGTGCCCCAGCAGACAACCCTGTGTTTACAGATGGAATGTGACTTCCCCAAGGTCATGCATGTAGTAAGTATCAAAATCTTTCCAAAAACCAAATGGGGTTTGGTGGATATTTCTCAAGGGTGATCCAAGGGGTGGGGCAGGCTCAGAACACCTAAGATGCTTTGTCTTCTAGGGACCCAAAGCAGGATTCCTCCGAGAGAAGAGACTGCTTACCTGGCTTGAAGGCATAATGCATCATTTTTCTGGTGGTATTTGTGTCATCCACAAGCTAGAAGGGAGAGAAGCCTCATCTTAATAAACTCCATTATCCAGTTCTGAAAATCATAGCTTCTCCCTCCCAGTCTGTGCCCAAGTGAATTGAGAGCCTGAAAATAAACAGTCATCTTAGCCAGGATGAAAATGAGGAGGGTGAAAATGTCCATTACGTGGGGGCAGGTAAAGGAAGAAGAGGTGGGCGTTGGGCTTTTGAAATGGAAACACCAAGACTGTTGGTTGATAAGTGTTGGGAGGTCATTCAGACACTGAGTTTAAGTCCTGAACAGAATGATAGAGACCACTGGAAAAAGAAGGGAGCTCGGAGCCTAGTGTGGGCAAACTCACATAGAAATGATGCTCCTGCTACCACACACTGACTTAGAAAACCACAAATTAATCTTATCTATGTCCTAGCGTATTTCTGTTTATTTTGTTTAACATTTCCCAATTACATTTTAATCTGGTGAGGGCTGTACTCTGTGAGTTTTACCGAGAGCATGACACCTGATTAGCCCATCATTTGACAGATGAAGAAAGTAGAAAAGCCCACAAAAGGTCCACCTTTGGTGTATTATCTCAGAACAAGGCTGCAAGCCTTTGAGGACACATGGTTCTCATCCATGTGGGAACTTCCTTCCCCCTCCTGGGTCTATTACCCTTCTACAAATTAAGTAGGAAATGCTTTCCACAGTTTTCTGTGGCTGGAAGAAAGTCCAAATTCAAAAAACCACATTGCCTTCACCAAGTCAAGAAACCCCTGACTCACAGAACAACTGCGTATCAGCCAAAATCTAACATTTCTAAGACTAGGAAAATCTATATAGAAGAAAAAAATATAGAGTTGGACTGTAGAGGTCATTGAGGCCACGATCCCCTCATTTTAAAGATGAGAAAACTGAGACCCAGAGGAGGGCCTACTGTTACATGGCGAATAAGGAGCAAAGCCAGAACCTGAACCCAGGTCTTCAACCAGTCTGACTCTTCTGACACCAGGCCATGATGCCTGACATTTCTGATTAAAATTAAGCCCCCTTGCAAAAGTTTTGTTGTTGCTTAGTTATTTTCCATTGAGTCAGACTCTCTGTGACCCCTTTTTGGATTTTCTTTGGAAAGATTACTGGAGTGGTTTGCCATTTCCTCATCCAGTTCATTTCATTTACTTATAACTGCAAAAAAAGTGATGAGATCTGGCCTTAGAGAAGAGACAGGAGAGGACGCCTTTTAATCCTTCTAGGCAGACATGGAGGAGAATGGCTGGGGAACGTTGCCTTTTACATAGGCTGCTTAGATCTGCTTTACTTTTTTCATTTACAATATTAGAAGGTGTGGGGCAGTACAGGGAAGGGCAAGAGGACAGTGGGAAAGGTGGGTGATGGAAAACAAAAGAGAGAAGAAATATTTATTTTAGAAGATTAAACCCATTAGTCTGCCTGGACTCCAATGAACAGTTTCAGCAATTTTTACCTCAATTATATAATCCCCTGGAGAGACATTCTGAAGAGTGCAGCTGGTTATCTCTGTATTTTGTTCCTGCAATACAATAAAAATATGTATTTAGAAAATTTACCTTCTTAAAAAGAGTATCTAAGATTCCTCCAGATCCGTAAGGCCCGTCCCGCCCTGTGCCCATAGCAAACACCGTTGGGGGAGCCTCCAGATTTCTCTTTGGAAGAACAACCAAACAAGTCTTCACCTCATGGTCATTTGGGCTGAGTTGTCCTACCTGGCCACGTCCAGCTCCAACGTCTGGAAATAGTCAATTCTAAGGAATATTCTCACTTGAGGCCAAGGGAAGACCACTGAGAATAAATTAGGGCAGGGGTGGGGGCCCTTTGGGTCTCCCATATTGGGCCCTCCCATATTGGAGTTTTATCACTTTATGAGGCTTTAATTTAGGTCCATCTGCTTGGAAGATGAAAAACAGGCAGGAGACACAGGCTTTCAGAGTCTCTGGCTTCCTCCAAAGCTACCGATGGGAGGCCTTCCCAGTTCTTAGTGCTACGCCCATCTTGAAATTCTTCTGTGTACCTCTGTAGATATCTGAGTATTTGCCTATCTGTTTATGTGATACAACACTGCCCTCCTCCCCAGAATGTAAGCTTCTTGAAGGCAGGGACCATTTATTTTTGCATCCCCAAAGCACCTAGTAGGTGTTTAATAAATGCTTTTGTTGTTGTTTAGTCGTTTCGGTAATGTTTAACTCTTCATGATCCCTTGTGGGGTTTTCTCGGCAGAGATCCTGGAGCGGTTTACCATTTCCTTCTCCAGCTAGTTTTACAGATGAGGAAACTGGGGCAAACAGGGGGAAGTGACTTGCCCAGGGTCACACAGCTAGTAAGCGTCCGAGGCCACATTTGAACTCAAGAAGATGAGTCTCCCCAATTCTAGACCAGGTGCTCTGGGCACTATGGCGCCCCCTAGCTGCCCCCAACAAATGCTTCCCTGAGTCAGATGGACGTCCTTCATTGGGCTTACCTGCCTGCACGTCTTTCGTTTGAAGGGACCTTGGTGCTTGAGCTTGTAGTGAAGATAGTAAAAGCGAAACCCGAAGTTATGGGGGGCGTGGTCGAAGGACACCTGCATATTCAGCCCCTGCTGGGTGATGTTGAGGTTCCTGGGCTTCCAGACTGCGGAGAGGGGGGAGGGAGAATGAGCCCCGCCCAGCAGCCACCCGGCCCCAACCGATGAATTCCTGCACACGGGTCAGGCGAGGGGCCGTTAGCGATTCTACTTACAAGGTTTACAGGCCAGGTTGTCCGGCTGGAGCAGCAATTCACACGCTATCAAGTGAAAAGAAAAATAAAAAAATTCAATCAGTCATTTACCTGCTACCAGCATCTCACTGTGCAGGTGAAAACAAACTGCTTTCATATATTCATTCAACAAACATTTGAGTGTATTGCTGTGCAAGGTTTTGTGAAAGATATAAAGACATTAGGACGTTTCTCCCCACAAAGATCTGATCATCTTTTGGGGACGGCATATGAAATAACTGGCATAATAAGATTAAATAATATGGAGAGGGAAGCATGTAGTGGTGAATAAAATTGTTGGGCTTGGAGCCAGAAAGGCCTGGGTTCAAATCCCGCCTCTAATTAGATCTGTGTGCCCCAGGGCGGGTCACCTCAGCTCTGCGGGCCTCTAACACAGCAAGGTGGCACCATAGCAAATGGAGGGCTGGGCGCTTATGAGCTGTGTGACCCTGGCTAAGTCACTTAACCCTGTTTGCCTCAGTTTCCTCATCTGTAGAATGAGTCGGAGAAGGAAATGGCAAACCAGTCTGGTATCTCCGCCAAGAAAACCCCAAATGGGGCCACAGAAAGTCAGACAAAACCATTATATCGAGCGCTGAGCCTGCACATGGCTTTACCTGCATTCTCTCTCCTGATTTTCACAGCAACCTCATGAGGTAGATACTATTATTCTTCCCATTTTTCAGATGAGGAAACTGAGGCTGAGGGTAAAGTGCCTTACCCAGGATCACACAGCCAAGGTGGAATTTAAAGTCAGATCTTCCTGACTCCAAATCTAGCATTCTCCACCCTTTTTTGGTTTAACTGAAGCAATATTTATTTGCCACTTGTAATAACGTGAATATTAGGTACCACAAAATTAGTGACAGGCATTTTACAATCCCATAGGACTGGACACAACCAAAGGTACAAGTACTAGTGATTTATTACATCTTATAATAGCAACAATCTCAACACAATTTTACGTCAGAAGAAAAAAAGTACCTCCTACAAACATTGCCTCATACAAACACCTCCATGCCTTAGAATTGCCTATGCACAGAGGGGGTAAGCCTTCCCCAGGGTCACGCAGCTACTAAGTGTCTGAGGCCAAATTTCAAATCAGGCTTTTCTGACTCCAGGGCCAGAGCTCTACCCACTGCACCACCCAGCTGCCCAAGGTTTTTGGGGGTTTTTTTTTTTTGCTATTTTTTGCCTTCCTCTGTAACCTCAGCCCTTAGCCCACTGCAGACAAACACTGGCTCTGCATAAATGCATGCCAACCAAACTTGAGGAAACTCTCCAGAGCAGATCAGTGACTCTTATAATCTAAGAGCACTGGCCGAGGCCCGTGGTCTGCAGAGGGTGCGTGTCAGAGGCCGGACTTTGTGAACCCAAGACCAGATGCCTCCCTCCTCTCCATTCATTCATTCATTCATTTAGGTGGAGGGGTGATTTGGATGGGTAATTTAAGTGGTATAGGGAGATACCATGAGGAAACCGCTCTCCAGATCCATGAGTACAAGAATCTATTAAGAGCCGTCCAGGACACCCCCTAACCCATCCATATGCACACTTTTGTCACACCCTCCAATAACAGTCCAGCTGAACCCCACATTCCGAACGGAAGAACCCCATCCTCGGACTGAACAGTGGGGAGGTTCCTACGTTAGCTCACTGGCTCCTGGCCCTCTATTCTTTGCCATGAGCCCTTTGCCTTGGAACAGAGAGCCCATCTCCACCCTCACTCTGGGGATCAGTCCTGGGTGCAGGCTTGTTCTCCAGAGTGCTTCATGAGGCGGTGGGGGGCGTGTTGCTGGCTACCACCCCCAAAAGGACCCTCCGTGGACACTGGGGGCAGGCCGTACTTACGTCGAGTCCGGAAGAAGAAGGGGTGGTAATTACTTTCATTTTTAATGGAAGGAAAGGGGACGATCTTGACAAAGTAGTCAGTTTCAAATTTCATATTCAGAAAAGGCTGAGATTCCATGCCCTGGAAGAAAGGAGAGAAAGCAGGCTGGGGGAGCTAATTCAGTGAGTCACGCAGCCAGTGTTGGCTGGGACCCATCACGGGGAGCTTCTCACAGATGATGGAGATGGGCCATCTGTGGCCCCCACCCCCCATCCCGGAGAGGTCCAGACCAACTTCTGGTCTTTATCCTAAACACCTCTTAACAAATCGAGTCAGGCGCCAAGACTGCTATTAGTTTGGGGGCAGTAAGATGCATCAATTATTAACACGATAGTTCAAATGATCACATACACAGCCTTTCTTTCTCCCCAAACCATACTGGAAACACCCTTATGCTTTGCAATAAGAACATTAAGAATTTTGTACCCAGGATAAATACGATTTGTGTTGACTTGAAGAAGCGGCAAAGAAAAAGATGCCAAGGCATCACAGCAAGGCCACTTCTTGGGCAATGGGGAGGATCCTCACTCTTGCCCAGCATCAGGTAGCTTCCTATTTTAATGATTATTCTTGCTACCTAGGTGCTAATCTCTAAAGTTTTTGCTCCACCGAGGGCCTCAGAACGCTGTGAGCCTCCTCCAAATTTAGCACCTCGGTGCAAAGCCTCAGCTGCCTCACCCTCGTTAGAGCTCTGTGATCACTGGCAAAGAAGGGGTGCTGAGGCGTGTGCCCAGGAGGACAGAGGCAGCTCACTCGGCTGTCTTAATTGCTTCTTTCTGGATAGCCTGGTGGGACTCCATAGGCCCGTCCTTTCTCTTGACAAGGCCACACTGTCACTGACATGCAACTTACGGTTCTTTTAAAACTACTATTGAGCTGCTTGGGGTCCTTCAGGAGCATCTGCTGGCACCGTCGCCCCTCTGACTTCAGTTCCTCCAGGATGACCCGAAATCCTTTTAGGAATTCGATGCCTGCGGGAAAACCAAAGGCTCCCATTAAAGGCAAAACCGGTTACTTCTGAGCACGTGTCCTGCTCCACGATTGCACGCGGCCACTGCCCCGTCCCAAGCATCTCTCACCCCTCACACATCAGAGTTAAAGGAGTTGTTACTTTAGCTGACGAAGTAGAATAGAGGAAGGAAGGAGAGATGGGATGGGGGGTGAGGGGCACAGGGCTGGGGGAAAGGTAAAGGAGACAAAGGGCTGGGCTTCTAGGCAGAATGTTCTGAATATGATTTCAATATTCAATATTGAAGAAATCTGACATACCACAAGTCCACGTCCCAGCCCAATGTACAGAGGGGTAACTGAGATGCACAGAGACAGTGACTTGCCCAAGGTCAGGTGGATATAAGGAGCAGATTCAAATCCAGGCCACCCATAATGAGGAAATGGAAATTGGTGTGAAGGCTGCACACGCCTTTCCCTTCTCTCCCCCCCAAAAGCAGGCTCCTCTTCCCTTCTGGATCACCCCCACCCCATTGTCACTTTTTATACTGAAATGCTTGCCTTAGGTTCCGTTCCTCTACTAAGAATATTACTTTAGAAAAACAGTATTTGGGTAGCAGGATTCAGCTTGATTTGGCTGACAGTTCACCAGACCTTTATTAATCTGTGATCTAGTGATTAGAGGTTTCTAGAACCCAAGATCAAGTGACTTGGGATAATAAGAATAGCGAGCATTCATACAGCATTTGAAGGTCTACAAAGCACTTGCATATATTATCTCGTTTGACCCTGACAACAGTCCTGAGGTAGGTGATATTATTTCCACTTTACAGATGAGGAAACAGAAGCACGGGGGGGTTAAGTGATTTGTTCAGAGTCACACAGCTAGTAAGTGACTGAGGTCAGATTTGAACTCAGGTCTTCCTGACTGACTCCAGGTCTAGTGCTCTATCCGGCATGTTATCTAGCTGCCTATGTGATTTTTACACGATGGTTTTTTTCTGTAATTCTTCATGAAAAAGACATTCAGAATTCAGCTGGTAAATGTTCTTAACAGACCACTCAGAGGGCCCCAAGTGTAAGATGCCAACCTACAGAGGCCAGGAAAGAGGGGTCACTGTCACCTGAGCTCCCGTGGCACGCCTCACTACATGCTTCCCCAAGGATTAAGCTCAGATCCCCACCAAGGTGAACAAACACACCAGGCTTTGTGTCCTGGGGACACCTGATCCCAGGCAAACAAGCTCTGCTGTCTGATCTGAAATTCCTGAAGAAACAGTCCGATATGCTTTTCTCTTTCTTCCTTTCTGCTGAGGCAATCGGGGTTAAGTGACTTGCCTAGGGTCACACAGCTAATAAGTATCATGTGTCTGAGTCTAAATTTGAACTCAGGTCCTCCTACTCTAACCACTGCCCCACCTAGCTGCCCCCCCTACTCTTTTCAATCTACTCTGAATATTCACCTGATTAGCTTCCGGAGGGAGTGGGGGTCCTGAGTCCTCCAACACTATGACAGCAGAGAGTAAAGTGGAGAGGCTTCTAGGGCAGACCCAGTAGCGGGCTCCATCCATTGGCATCTATCTAGCCCCCAGAAATTTTGTTGTGTCTGAAGCCCAAGGACCATCCTGGCCACGCTCAGAGAGACCCATCCCCATATCCCATCACTGGGTAATGGATTTCCTTGGGGGAGGGGTGGCACAGTAACTCCACATGCCCCCTCAAGATTTCCACTGAGTGGAAAGAATGCCTACGTGGATATAATCACGGCTCCTCAAAGCGTAAGAAGAGAAGCAAGAGGTTCACATTCGCACACACTCCCAGGATAAAGAAACCAGCTGAACCTGCGTGCACGCCTCTAGAGGCAGGCATAGGGCTTTTCTTACCGCTAAAGTAACTGCACAGCATGCAATTAACCGGGGTGGGAATGTGATAGGAAAGGCCCTTTTCTTCCTCTATCATGTCCTGTCAAGCTCTCCCATCCTATGCCGCCGGATCAAAGGAACTCAGAGACAGATGGTCCCTGGAGGTCATTTAGTTCAGGTGCTCATTTTACACATGAGGATACTGAGGCCCAGAGAGATAATCTAACTTGTCTGAGGTCACGCAGGTAGGAGCGAACAGAACTGGGATTTCAAGCCAGATCCCTAACTCTTCTTCTCACTGGGCTATGCCAACCCCAATGGCCATAATGCTTAGTCCTCGTAGCCAGTGAGGGGAGGGGTCGTCGCATCTCCATCCTTCCTTTGTGGGGGTTACTCACAGGATCACAGATTTAGAGACAGAAGGGACCTTAGAGGCTAGGGTCCAACTCCCTATTTTACCAACAAGGAAACTGAGGCTGAGGAGGTCCCAGGGTCACAAAGCTAGTAAGTGCCTGAGCAGGGATCTGAACTATCACAATATCCATCCCTTTTAAGCCTCTAAGCCTAGAGTTCTTAACCTGGAGTCAGTAGGTGCTGTTATTATCCCCATTTTACAGACAATGAAACTGAGGCAGACAGAGATTCCGTATCTTGCCCAAGGTCCCAGAGCCAGTTAAGTGTCTGAGGCAGGGTTTGAACTCAGGTCTTCTTGATTCCAGGCCCACTGCTCTATCCACTGAGTCACCCAGTTGCCATTTTAAAACATTTTGAGAAGGGGTCCATAGGCTGCCAAGCTGGAGACCCTCTATTCTAGAACTCTGTAAGGAAATCTGTGTTTATATGTAGGTGTCTGCATGTATCCTAAGGTTATATGGGGAAAAAATTAATAAGAAGTAAATATAAATGGCTTTCTGTCTAGCAGCACCATTAGCAGGAGCGTCCTGGCTATATCCCACTGCAGAGTGGATAAAGCACTGGGCTTGGAGCCAGGAGATAGGACTTTGTATCCCAAGCCAGATATTAACTAGCTCTGTGGTCATGGCTGGTCATTCTATGCCTTGCAGCCTCGGTTTCCTCATCTGTAAAATGGAGATAATATCACGAGCACTATCTACCTCACAGGGTTGTTGAGTAGAAAGCAATTTGCCAACCTTTGAGTGCTAGAGAAATTTAAGCTTTTATTCTTTAGAAGAAAACTACATTTTCTGACTGTATTTAAAGAGAGAGACTTTCAAGCCTTTGGTAATTAACTATCCTGGAGTGGAACGGGATTCCCAATCATTAGCAGTTTTCTAGTAAGGTTGGATTGACCACTTGTTGGGAATTCTGTAGAGGGGATTTTCCCTAAGGTAAATTAGATTAAGTGGCCTCAAAGGTCTCTGAGATTCTGCAAAGGAAGGATCCTAATTAAATAACATGCCTGGGAACTATATCAATAATAAGAGGCAAGGTTATTGGTAATACCAAACCATGTACCTTTCATACAAAATTGAGCTCAACTCCATAGTTAAGAGCCTAATTTCAAGCCAAGTTGCCACCAAGGCATTCTCCACCAAGCCCTCTGTAAATATTTCTAAAAGCTCCATGTAATTTTCCTTTATTGCTCTTAAGAGACCATAGAGGGCTGTACACGCATCAATCACCCGCCATAACCCTTTCTGAGCAATATTGGTAAAATCGACAGATGTTCATAAAACAACGTTTCAAAAAAAAGTGTGCCCCTTCCTCCCCACTGCTTATTCAACAAGAGTTCTTTCTTCCAATTCACCCGCATCTTATTTTACTGACCACAACTGAGATGAGCCAACTCACAACGAAATGCAAGCATTCTTTTTCCTAATAAGACTCGGGATCTCAGCTAACTGGCCTTTACTCACAGAGAAAGACTTCCTTCTACGGTTCTCTCAAAAGGATCCAGAAACAAGGTTCTAATGCCAGGGGAGGTCTGGAAAACAGCCAGTTTCATGGACACAACTCGGCTTATCAATCATCATCTCCCTACTGATCGTTGCCTGGATGTCATCTACCAAAGTCATACGGGCAAAACGTGCGACCAATGTTTTCTCCACTTACCCAGGGCACCCGCTGTCCAAAGCACGGTGATGGCCACCTGGTCATAGCAGGCATACTGGCTGATGGTGATATTCTGCACATCAGCAATCACATGTTTTCCCACTGGATTCAAGTAAGTTGTACAGTCTAAAATAAAGTATAGAATGAGAACAATTAATTTTTTTAAATGGCATCTTATCGGTGCCTTTTGTTTTTAGTGTTATTTGGAGAGACCACTGCTTACGCGTGAATGTGAACCCTCCCCCTGGGAAAACAACAATGAAAAAGTTAGGCAGAAGCAACGGACACGATGACTGTTATCTGGAAGTGTATTCAGCCCTCTCTACCTGGGGTCCCCCTTCTCTTCACAGAGAGGAAGGAACGGTGTTTTATGACCATTCCTCCAGTCCTGAGACCAGGCTTTACAGTTACTCAGAGTTCAACTTTCTCTTGCTACTATTTTCATTTACATTATTGTGGTTCTCGAGTACACTACTGAGAACAATTAAAATTCTCAAAAATCCCCCAGATTCGTTTTACTGAAATCCTACAGAACCATGGCTAGGGAAGGGGCATCTCTGGAGGTGGGCAACTCTGCCAGACTTAAAAACATGTGTTTCCAATGCCCAGCTATGACGTCACGGGGATAACACGGAGGGAAATCGTATATGGGAGCTTTAGTGTTATTGACCCCTTGGGGTTTACATTACCATCCCTAGAGGAGGGGGTGGGCAGCACTGGGCGGGGCAGCTGCTAAGAGTGCCAGGGCTGAGAGGCTCTCATGTGCTCAGTCTGGGTTTCTTGGTGTGGAGTGTTACGTTTTTATGACTAATCCTTTACTCGAGTAGCAATTATTCACACTGATCCCCACCCCACACCCTAGTTTTCCATATCACAGAGCAGACAAAAACAGCTGGATTTCATGAACTTTTCAGGAAGAAATTTGGGGACTGAGTCAAATAAGTGAACGTGGCAAGCCAGGGGGCTAGCTAGCAAGTCTTAAGAAGGTATGACTCCTGGGGCTGGTACGTGGTGCAATGGATAGAGCCCCGGCCTTGGAGTCAGGTAGAACCTGAGTTCAAATCTGGCCTCAGACACTTGACACTTACTAGCTGTGTGACCCTGGGCAAGTCACTTAACCCTGATTGCCTCACCAAAAAGAAAAAACCAAAAAGAAGGTATGACTCCATGACCTGTTTGCTAAAGGGAATATTCTGGGGAACTACTAACTAATAACAGTAATAGGTAACATTTAATTATCCCTTTAGGGTTTGCAAAGTACTTCACATTTATTATTCAATTGATCCTCACAATAATCCTGAGGTAGGTGATATTATCCCCATTTTAAAGATGAAGAAACTGAGGCCGAGATGTTCAGTGGCTTGTCCAGGATCACATAGCTAGTAAGACTTCACCCACGTGGCTAAAATCTGGACCAGACACTCAGACCATCTCCTGGTACAGAACTAGGGAGACCCGAGAAAAGCTTCCAGCCACAAGTTAGATTTGCTCTGCTCATATGCCTCAGGATTGGATGACACAATAAAGAAAGTGAGGCCTGGAAAGGTATGTGACTTGTCCAAGACCACCCAGCAGCACGTGGCAAAGCCAAGCCATCATTGAAACCCAGGTCCTCCCACTTCGAGACTCAATCTTTTCACTATGCCTTGAAAGCAACATTCTTGGGGCCTGTCGGCGAGTGATGGGTTATTATTATCTCACTGCCTATTTCGTAGGTCCAGTCAAGCTTCTTCAACTCTCACTGACAATGTTAAAAAAAATCATCTACAAGGAGAAACGGAGACACAGGGATTTAGCTAAGCTTCCATACTCTAGTTGACTGGTAAAGTGCACCATGGAATCCTGAAGCTCAGATGCAACCTCTAAAAAGCTCAACAATCTTTTTTACTCTTTTTTTTTTACCCTTGGCTAACAATGTCATCTTCAAAGCACCTGATAGAATCACTGTTGATTAATGTCTACGGCCAGAAAGAGAAGCACTGTGGCGCTAAAGTAGTTAGGGCGCTGGGCCTGAGTTCAAATCCTGCCTCAGACAACTAGTTGGGTGACCCTGCGTAAGTCACTTCATCCTGTTTGCCTCAGTTTCCTCATCTGTAAAATGAGCTGGCACAGGAAATGGCAAATCACTCCAGTATCTCTGCCAAGAAAACCTCAAACGGGGTTGTGAAGAGCCAGACACGACTGAAAAATGATCAAACAACTTCATTGCAGGGTTTCATGTTATTTTATTTTTTAGAAGGCAAGCTGGTTACTTACTGTCATATTTAAAGGTGACATTAGGCATTCCACTGTTCCTGCTGACTGGTACCACTCCCTACAGAAAAAAATAGAGAATATGACACTGAGGAAAACTAAGGAGCTTTTGAGGTCCAGTTTCTCCCTTTAGCACAAGAACCTCAGCCCCGGGAGGCCTGGAAGAGGCCCCAGAGACATCTCGGCTCAGCTCGTACACCACAACCAGAATCCCCTTCCACGCACACCCAGGAAGTGGGCCACCAGCTTCTGCTGGAAGCCGCGGTGTGGCCCCTTCCAGGCAGCCCATCACCTGATGGGCATTGCAGCCTCCTAGGAACACACCCTTTAGAACTTCCCCTGATGCTCCGTGTTCCATTCTGTGGGACCAGGGGAATAGGTCTCCTCATTTCTGACACAACACAGCCTTTCCAACCACTACTTGAAGACAACCTGCATATTATTCCTTTCTCTAATTGCCTCCATCCCCAGGCTAAGCACCCCCAGTTTCTTGTGGCCTTTGCCCATCAATCAAGCAATTATCTCCCAAGTGCCAGGCACTGTGGAGGCTACCAAGACAGAAATTAAACCATCCCTGCCATCAGGAAGAGGAGACAATATATTCATATGTTAAGCACATATATTAAGCATATTTAACACATGTATGAAGTGAATACAAAGGGATTCAGGGATCAGCAAAACCTTTATGTAGTCTAAGGGTGTGTGCGTGTGTGTGTGTGTGTGTGTGTGTGTGTGTGTGTGTGTGTGTGAGAGAGAGAGGAGAGAGAGAGAGAGAGAGAGAGAGAGAGAGAGAGAGAGAGATACAGCCTTTCCCAGAAGAAGGATTATAAATAATCGAAGGAAACGCTAACTTTCTGTTAGAGGTCAGTGAACACAGAAGGTGTTCCCCCAAGCTCCCTGGTACCCCGAGATTAATCTGTATCTGGAGCCTTCTTGGGGGGGGTCTGTGGAGCCCAGGTTAGGAAGCCCTGTCACAGAAGGTAGTACCTTCTTGGAATCTGGCTTAGAAGGGAACTGAGGACCCTGGCTCCCTCCCAAACCGTGCATCCTGACGGGGACCCCCTCCTCGAACTGTGCTTGGTTTGACACCATTAAGAAAGCCCCGCCACATTGCCCTCTGGAAGCTCATGTCCACATCCTTTCCCGTCAGGTTACAGAACCTTGCTCACTCTCCAGCGGTCTGGGAGCAGCCCCTCCTTCTGGGTTTGCCAGTTAAAACAACAGTCTCCCCCAGACACTTGGAGAATGGCGGCGGGGAGCGGTTCCAGCTGGAACCGACTTCACATCCTGCTCTGGTAGGAAACTTTTTCCCCAGACAACCTGGTTCATAAAGAAACCATCAAAGCCACAACAGAGAAGAGGTTCCCCAAAGCCAAAAATACAGGTTTCTTGTTCCAAAGGATAACGACCGAGAGAAGGAATAAACCATTGCACTTAATGAGAAAATACTTCATTGCTTCCCCAGCTTTGCCTTGCTCAGGATATGAGTGACGGGCCCTAAAATGCAGGCTTTCAAGGCCTGCGCTCGGGCCTCCAGGCAACGCACCCGGTTCTGTATTTCTGCTTTAATGGGGACAACTCCAGCAGATTTCCCCTGTAATTACAGAGTCTGCCCCACAACGGAGGGGCTTAAGCCTCCTGCGGAATATCCTGTTCTCCAGCATACTCAAGTCTTATTCTCGGTAATCCCCTTCCACAGTAATGGCATCTAAAAATTCACGCTTCCTCTAATGCGGATAAATGTGTCTGAGGACGTTTATCTGCAGATCCCCCCGAGTGTGAGAGCCCTCAAGAAAGGGAGGAAGGAAAACCATGGAAAAACCATGCCCAGGGCAAGGCTCGTTTCCACTCCACTGGGGCAACAGCAAGCGTGTTTAACATGCAACTGGTCAGGGGAGGAAGCATACACACGTCTCTAACATGAGACACCAATTGCCAGCCGACTCCCCACTCCCACCTCCGGGAGGGTGGGCCAAGAAACTGGAGTTATCTTGATGCTAGCGGCTTGTAATGAAATTGTATCCTGGAGCTCAGATACCCAACTATGATTTCTGCAACACACATGGACATCTGGATGGCCCAACTGCAGAGAAAGAAAACACAGGGCTCCTGCAAGGGGGATGGGGGAGTGGGTGGAGGACGGACATCATAACCACTACCATCATCACCATCATCATCATCATCACCATCACCATCATCATCATCACCACCACCATCATCACCATCATCATCATCACCACCACCACCACCATCATCATCATCATCACCATCATTACCATCACCATCATCATCATCACCACCATTACCATCACCACCATCATCACCATCATCATCACCACCACCACCACCATCATCACCATCATTACCATCACCATCA
>NW_020954595.1:1355979-1368479 GCF_900497805.2 Vombatus ursinus | reverse complement strand
TTCATTCTCTGGGAGAGCAACGAAAGGGCTGTTGTTTCCAGCCCCTCCTCCTTTTGGAGCTGGGGGAAAAGGTCATGCCTAGGTCTCAGAACTCTACCCCAACGGCCTTCTTTACAAGACGAAAGTTTTCTCTGTGGCAAGCCCTGGAACACAGCCAGGTCCTGACGACGGGCAGCCGGCCAGCCCCTGCTGCATTCAGATTCTAGACGGTCTCCATGGGTTCACATCCAAACTGGCTAAGAGATTCTTTTTCCCATTCCTCAAGCCCTGAGTGGCGGACAGAGTTCAATGGAAAAATGGCCCCCCATGCAGAAGTTCTGAGGGCCAACAGCTCATAGGATCATGACTATTTGGGAACAGATTCAGCAGAACTGAGGACCCAGCCTCACCTGGCCAATGGCTCCCTGACAGGCTGCACATCCACCTGTTTGTCCTGGAGGGTACAAGTCTACCAGGACTGATGCCTGGGGTGGCAGACTCTCTAGATGGCCGCCACCCTTCTTCCGTTGTGAGCCACTGGCCGTGGTGAATTGGAAAGCCGGGTACTATCTGATCTCCCCACAAGAATAAAAACGTGGGGCGGAAAGAAGGGAAAGCCGAGGGGCTTATGTCACATGGCTTTGGTCTGGTGAGAAAAGCAGACATCAAGGTCAAAGGGGAAAAGAGACAGGATCAGGGACCTGAAGAATGGAGAAAGGGCATAAGGGGAAGTAGTATGGCCCAGACGACTGGGCACTGGGCATGGATGCAGGAAGATGTGGGTTCAAATCCTGCCCCTGAAACTTACTCTCACTGTGACCATAGGTGAGGTACTTCTATGAACCTCAGTTTCCTCACCCATAAGATGGGAATAATAGCATTGCTACTACCTGCCTCATAGGACTATTTTAAGACTCAAATAAAATAATTCATACAACCTCTGTGCAGTCACTTAACCTCAACCTGTGGAGCAAATGGATGCTATAAGATGACTTTTGAGGTCCTTTCCAACAGCGAACTTAAAGTGCTCTATTGATGCCATTGGGGGAGGACTGGGGAGGGCCCAGGCCTATGATTTCATTGGAGGACGTGCTTCTTCACCTCTGCTTACAGTCTTAGAAAGGTGTCTGGAGGACTCACACAACCCCAGGCAGAATCTGGCACAGACTCTCCATTCACCTTCTCCATTGTCTCCCATGTCAGAGGATACTAGCTTGGAGCCAGAAGGGACCTTATAGCCCATTAAGCCTCAATTTACAGATGAAGAAACTGAGGCAGAGAGAGGTTGAATGACTCTAGCTTCAGGGCTCCCCAATAGGCAGCCTCCAACTCTACAATGTTATTTTCCTTTTACATCTCTTCTTTTAAACTTGGAATGTATTTTCCCCACGGAAAGGTAGCTGTGTTCCCAGGCTAGTCTGGAGACCCTATAACACGGCTGGACTCTGACGGCAGCGGTTGATGATTTCTGATACGAGGGCGACGGGACGCTGCGGCTAATGAAGAATGGTAAGGCATGATCTGATCACGGGGTCTGAAACCCGCCACAGAACCGGCCCAGGATCATCAAAGCCTCAGCCCATTCCTACGCAGGAAGGAATACAGCCCCTGGAAGAAGCCTGGAACGTATCCCTGGTGAGATCCTGGGAGGAAAAAAAAAGGCTTGGCGAGAACCGTAAGTACGGCCCCGTGGTCAAGGACTCTCAAAAGGGCGCCGGATTCAATAGGAATGGCAGAGAATGCTGACAACGTAGCAGCAGACGAAGCCGATGAGAAAGAATGGGAGAAACACAGTAACCACCGATGGGCTGCACAGGGAACTCTCTGGGGAGCTCTGCTTTTACATATGGATATTCTGTTTCGAAGTAAGAGGAAAGAGCGGCTAGGCGGTGCAGTGGATAGAGCACCAGCCCTGGAGTCAGGAGGACCTGAGTTCAAATCCGGCCCCAGACACTTGTTAACCGTGTGACCCCGGGCAAGTCGCTTCACCCTGACTGCCTCCAAAGACAATAAAAGTAGGAGGAAAGATATGCACGCAAGAGCAGATGTAAGAGTGGCACGAACGTGTAAGAGCAGTGCCAGGTGGGGAAACACGTCTCCTCCTCTTGGCAGAAAGATGATGGCCTATGGGTGCAGAATGGGGCGGGTGTCATCGTCAGACATGGCCCACGGGAAGGTTCGCTTGGCTTCAATAGACCTCTTTGTTGTAATGGAGGGTGCTCTGGGGGAGGGGAGGGGAGCGTCACAGGGAATTGAGAACAATGTAAAAATGCATCAATATTACTTTTTTTTTCCTCTTTAAAGAATAGCAGCAGGAAGGCTCACACCTAGAATGAGCTAACACTTGTGGAGGAAATGTTAAGGAGACAAAAGGGCCTTTAGAAATTATATTTAGGATAAGAAAAGGGGCAGGAACTGGCCCAGTGCTTGGGGCAAACTAGCAGAAAACATGGCAGAAAGCTCTTAACCCACGCTTGCCTCCCATCTCCTCTCTAAGGAGAAGGACACCCAAACATTGGCTCACTCTGAAAGGCATTTAAACCTTCAGATTTGCACAGAAATAAGACTGACTGCCTGCCCAAGTGGTGAGCTCCCCACTGCCTGGGATACTCAAACAGAGGCTGTCTCCATAGCATCCATGTGGAAGGTGATGGAAGGAATTTCCGTACTGGGTGGGAGGCTGGTAGGGCGACTTCCAAGGTCCTCCCACTACCGAGATTCTGTAATTTTATGACACAGAGTTGCTGCTCTTCATTTGTAGAGAGAGTTTCCCCATCAAGAGTTCCCAATACCAGACTAATCACAGGTCTGGTCCAGATAATTTATAGCCACTTTCCCAACTGCCTTGGATGACTCAAGCATACCTCCTTCACAGAATGCTTATTCGGTTCTAGCCACTGAAGTTGTGCTACAGGTCCTACATCTCTAGGACCTTGTAATCGAGTAGAGGAGAGGACATTCACAATAGCTAAGTTTTCAGAAGTCATTTAATAAGGAGTATGAAGTTATTTACACATTATCTCCCTTGACCTCAGTTTCCCCATCTGTAAAATAAGAGGGTGGGCCTGGATGGCCTCTGAGTTCCCCTTAAGCTCTGGATTTAGGAGTCTGTCATCTGACTTGGGTCTCACAAAAAGCCTACAAGGCAGGTACTGGGGACATCACTATACCTTTTTTACAGATGAGGAAACTGAGGCTCAGAGAGGAAGTGACCTGCTTATGGTGTCATAGGCAGGATTCTAGCTCATGTTTCCTGACCTCAAGTCCAATATTCCTTCCATTACAGGGCATATAAGCTGCGTGAGAGTAGGGACTGTTCTACATATATTTTTTTCATCTGTATACTTGGTGCCTGGAACACATTAGGTACTTAATAAATGCTTGTTACTTGAGTGATTGAGAAGAAGTATAGGGCAGGGCCAAAATGAGTACTAGAAACAACTGAAATAACACCACTCCTACAGCAAGCAGGTCAGACAGTAGAGAGCACTGTGGATAGCAGAGTCAGGGGTGGTCCTATGTCTTACATCTGAATCATTCAAGCACAGTCCGGGGTCTCCTCCTCCTCTGTCCAGCCCAAGGTGTCAGCTCCCTCCTCCACACGGAGCCTACTGCTTGCAGAGGGTCCCCTTCAGGGATCTAGGTCTCACTCCAGCCTTTGCCCTGGCATTTCTGCACTGTATGTGGCATTGTACTTTTTTTAGTTTGTTTTTGGTTTTTTGCTAGGCAATGGGGTTAAGTGACTTGCCCAGGGTCACACAGCTAGTAAGTGTTATGTGTCTGAGGCCGGATTTGAACTCAGGTCCTCCTGACTCCAAGGCTGGAGTTCTATCCACTGCTCCACCTAGCTGCCCCCTACACTTGACATCGTAAAGACAAAGATCTCAGATTTCTCAAACTCTGAAAGTGTTTTTCAAGTACACTGGAAAGGAAGGTATGGCTTCAAGAGCCTTCCTTTGAAAAATGGCTCACGGACACTGCCCAGGCAGGAGGAAACGTACCTCCCTGCTTCCCTTGCTTGTGGCTAGGAGACTTCAGAGTCCCAGTGCAAAAAAACCTGGTGGACAATAACTGAAGAGCAGAAACTTCCCCAGTGCTGAAATCTAATGGCGCCAAACAAGATGGTTATTTGAAGGGGAAGCAAGAGCTGAGTGACCCCCATTCTATGCATTTAGTCCTATGGTTGGAGGGGTTGTGGCCTCTGCAAAATGACTGCTCAGGAGGGCTGGGGGAGCAGGGACTGACACATGGCTAGCCACAGGGTAGCAAACAGAAGCTCAATAAGACTGGCTAATCTCAGGCAGTCTGTAGCTGGGGCAGCTCCTTCTTTCATCTGTCTGTCTTCTCCTGGGGTAGCTGGGTGATGAAGTGGATAGAGCACAGGACCTGGAGTCAGGAAGACTTGAGTTCAAATCCAGCCTCAGACTCTTACTCACTGTGTGACTCTGGGCAAGTCATTTAACTTCTGTCTACCCCAGTTCCCTCATCTGTAAAATGGGGATATTCATAACACTTACTTCTCAAGGCTGTTGTGAGAATCAAAGGATGTCATCTTTGTTAAGCCTTCTGCAAACATTAAAACACTATATAAACGTTAGATATTATTTCTTACCATCATCATCCTTGAGAACGACTAAGTCACAGAGAGCTTGGAATTGTTTTTATGACATTTTGTTGAGTTGTGTCTGGCTCAGTTTGGTGTTTTGTTCTGTGAAGTCTGGATTCAAAGGGCCGCACTTGAGGACCTGGAGGACCCAGGTTCTGCACCCCTGCTCTAGTGTTATCTTCCAACTCTGCCTGTCTTTCCTCAAACTAATACTCCTTATGGTAACTATGATACTGTTAAGTGAAAATAGGGTTGCACCTGAGCCTGGAATTAACTTTAGTTTATTTGCTACAGTGGCTTTCTGTGGGCTAATTTCTAATCATCTTTGAGGGGCAGTAGGGCATGGTAGAGAGAGCTGGCCTCAAATCCAGAAGGACCCACCTCTGATTCCAGTTGGCTGTGAGACCCTGGGAAAGTAACTGCTCATGATTATTAGCTGGAGACCTTGGGAGAAGGAGCTTGCCTGCCAGGATTCCCTCTACCCAAGGAATCCCAAGGCCAGTTTCCTTACCAATCATTTAAAATATCATATTCTCCCCTCCCCCAGCCCCATTTGTAACAAAGACAAGCAGTTCAGCAAATCGAATTCTGACCGCCCAGACAACATGGCTTACCTCTACCCACTCTGGCCCCTTTCTCCAGAGAAGAGGAAGACGATATTAACTTTATCGTTGGTCCAGACCTATGATTTCCCCGGCGTGGGGAACTCCTGTTCAGAAAATTCCCTCTACTCATTCAGCTCAGCTAAAATTCTGCCACTTAGAGTCACACAGAGTCACCTGTCTGGTCACACAGCCTTCTGATGCCATGGCCAGAGCTCTATCCATTACAGACCGGATTTTTTCATTTTTACTGCCATCGTATTTTCACACCAAGGTAATTCCTGGATGTACAACCCCCACCCCCATCTCTCATCACGAGCCCTCCCTTGTAACAAGGGAAAACAGTTAAGTAAAACCAACCTGAACAGTGACTAAGTCTAACAGTGTATCACAATCCCCCACTCTTCTCCTGAAAAGACAAGAGGTTCTCTCTCATGTCGATCAGGAGTAAGACAGGCCAATATAATTACTCAGCACTGGGCGTTTTACTCAGCACCATCTTTATATTGGACCCCACTGTCCTATTAGGATGGAAATCAGCCATGGGAAGAAGTCATTTTTGTAATGGGGACAGGGATCCTTATCCCCACTTAATAGATGGGGAAATTGAGGCTCCACACAGAAGGTTTTCTGGTTTACCCATTTCAAGTTCCCAGAATCAGGGGCCAGAGTATGAAATAGGATCAAGGTCATGCAGCGCTCATAAAATAATACAACACTTAGCCAGTACAATGACCTGTAAACGAGAGGCCAGGTTTCATTTTCACAAGTCCCACGTTAAGAACCCGAAAGACTGGCTTAGCATCAGGGGAGATTTGCTGGCTCAGTCACAGAGCCCACAGCCCAAGGAGGCTGAGATTGGACTATTTACCAAACCCAGTCAACAATGCCCACAAACAGGGCACGGCTTAATAAAATTCCCTTTTCAGGAAACATTCCCAAGCTTTTAGCAACCGAGCAGCTCTGATATTTAATTAGCCAACAATTAAGAAGCCTTGTTTGTCATGTCTAACTTAAGAACGATAAATATGATCGCCATGGCCTCCGGGTCCCACATTCTTACTTAATTGATCCCGAACATCTGCTGAACAGGCCGCTTTTAATTTGTTCCAAGCCCGACTAAGCAGCAAGCCTCTGCTGCCTGGAGCTTTGCTATAAAATTCTTTTGGTCTGCACACTCCTAGGAACAGAGACAGAAACAGTGAATGAGGAAACATAATGGAGAAAACATCTTTTACTAGGAAAGAAGAAAGATAAACTTTAAGTGTTCCAAAGCAACAAAATTCAAAGTAAAAAAACACAACACACCATCTTCTGGTCTTCCAAGCAGAGGGTGACAAGCAAAAGCCTAGAGCAATGCAAGCCAAGCTATAAGGTTACTGCACGAAGGGCCCCCAAAGCCCCTGACCATTGAGGGAGAGCAGAAGAGGAAGCTGGAGAAAGGGAAAAAGTGATGTTTGTCTGAGGAGCCCTTTAGAGTTCTAAGATACTTGAAGGCACTGATTTCACCAGTAAAGTACTTTAACTGTCCTGCTGATCACTTAACTTAACTGTGACTCTTTGAGCAGCACCTGTAATTTTTGCTAACTCCAGTTTGTATTGTTGGATTTTGAAATAATGATATTGGAGCCTTTTTTTTAAGTGGAAGGTGACTAAGAGACAAAATGAGGCATTTCAATTTTGTTTAATAATGTGGATTAACTGCAATTCTCTTCACTAGATGAAGGTTACAAAATTTCAACTTACTAATTTTAGTCACAGGAACTTTGGTTCAAGAGACTTTAATTTCTATTCTGGAAAAAAGTTTTCATTTATATCACGAGAGGCAGAACTGCAGAGACTATAAAAGAAAGCTCTTGGCTCACTGCATCAATGAACAGACAAGCCTTTATTCAGCACCTACTATGTGGCAGACATTGGACTAAGTAGGGATACGAAGAAAAAGCCAAATGGTCCTGCCCTCACGGAGCTTATATTCTAATGGGAAGGACAACATGAACCTACAGAAGCACACACGAGAAAATAAATTTAAAGTATCTTTGGAAAGGAAGGCACTAGCAAATAAGAGAAAAGGGGGAGGGGGGAAGGAAGAGGTCTCCTCCAAAGCTGAGTCTTGAAGGAGACAAATTCGTAGCCCGAGGGCTAGAAGGGTCTTCAGAGGGCACCTCGATCAAGAGCCTCATTTTACAGTTGAGGAAACTGAGGCTCAGGGGATTAAGGAGAAGGAGGCGTAGTAATAGCTAGCATCTACAAAGCTTAAAGTTTTACAAAGTGCTTTATGAGCTTCTCCTTGATTTGATTAACTCATGGATGATTTAAGTGATATGTCCAAGAATACACTGGGAGGAAAAGTTACCAAAGGCAGAATTTCTAATACGGTGTGGGGGTCAGGGTGGGGGGTTCAATCTATTCTTGTGGAAGCACTACGTGCCCAGATCAGGCAGCATGGGGAGGTGCGGACAGAATGACACCTGAGTTGGAGCTGGCAGATACTAGCGGCGACCTTGGGCAAATTCCAAGCATCCGGTTCCTGCTCTCTGAAATGAAGGTAGTAATTAGAGATCACCTTTACTCCGTGCTTTAAAGTTTGCAAAGCCTGTTACAGACATTTGCTTCTTTGATCCTCAGAACAACTCGATGAGAAAGGTTCTATTATCATTATTGCACACAGTAGGTGCTTAATAAATGTTTTACTGACTGACTGACTGATTGATTGATCTCCATTTAATAGACAAGGAAACTAGACTTAGAAGCCAGGCAACTGCCAGCTTCCTAATGCTTTGAAGTATCACAGTGGTAGTTTTCAAACCCACTTCTTACTGATTTCAAAGTGTACTTTAAGATTTCAAGAAGAGTTTTTTCTGCCCCCTTCCCCAGCTTTAAGGAACTATAGACATAAAAGTTGTTGTTGTTATCATTATCCTTAGAAGATCAATCGAGGCAAGGAAATAACACAGACTTGACAGCATGGAAGTCGTTTTACTACCCAGGGGCTCTCCTCTTTCAGTGCAAACCCTCAGCCTACAAGAAATTCACTCTGGAGAGCAGAGAAGGCCAGACCAGGTGCAGTAAGAAGAGAATGCCGCTTCTAACTGAATAAACAGGTTAAACGAGGCAAGCCGCCGACCTGGGGCTCAAATCCATTTCAGATATCCCTTTGACATTCTGGTCATTAAAAGTGAGACTTTACAGGAATACCAGAGTGGGGACCCATCTGGCAATTACTGTGTCTGTCCCTGGGACCGAAGGATCTTTAGCTAATTAGAGAGATCTGGTCAGGGAGGTAAGAAATCACTGCCCCCAGAGGCCAGCCTTGTGCATCTGACCACATCTGTAATCACCATTCATTTCTCTTGCGTTGCTAATCAGCACACACATGGTACCAATTTCATGGTCCCCAAAGGCAAGCTGAAGGAACAATGGTTTGGGAGAAGGAGGCCTGTTGACCATACAGCTCTTATCGACCCAAGGGCTTCCTAGCTGGCATCTGGGCCTCAAGGCCCTACTTTCTAAGCTCAAACAAATCTGAATAAACTAGCTCTGCCTCATGACTCAAATACAGGACATTGACATATATTGGATTTGTGTGGAGGGATTATTTCCCAGAGAATATTAACATGTTCGATATGAATTGGAATTGTAAAAAAAAACGTTTCCCCCCAATTCATCATTTTTTAAACACCTATTCTGGACCAGGCACTTTAACTAACAATAGTAGCAACTAATATTCTGATACAGCTTCAGAATTTACAGACGAGCTTAGCCACACTGTCTCATCTGAGGCCCTAACAAGTCTGTGAGAGGGGCATCATAGGCGATCGTGGAATCGGGTTGAACCTCAGGGGGCCATCTATCCTAATCCCATTGTTTTAAAGAAGCAAGATCTACAGGGCAGCTAGGTGGTGCAGTGGATAGAGCTCTGGTTTTGGAGTCAGGAGGACCCGAGTTCAAATCCAGTCTCACTAGCTGTGTGACCCTGGGCAAGTCACTTAACCCCGATTGTCTCACCAAAAAGAAAAAAAAAAAAAGCAGCAGCAAGATCCAACACCAAGAAGGATGAGATTATTTGTCCAAGGTTATGGCCATGTGGAGATTCAGGTTATCTGACTCCAAATCTACTTTTTTTTTTAATTATGAATTTAACAGTCCTCAGCCAACACAACCATTTCCAATATATAAAGAACAAGAAAGAGAACTGTATAAGAAACCAGCATTTTCCACTGCACCATTTGGAGAAACTGAGGCTCAGAGCTCATGAGTGGCTTGATTAGGGTTATGTAGCCAGTGTGAGTCCAGCTGAAAACCCACATCCTCCAGGTACCGCATGCAGTCTTTTTTGGTGCCTGACCTCCCCGGCCCTTGCCACTGGACAACGGGCACATAGCCAGACCTTGGATACACCCCCCCCACACAAGCAGGAGTCAGCCAATCTCCCTTCCCACCCCTGAAATCACCCTCTAGCCACCTCGGCAGCCTTGATCTTTCTCCCACAGAGGACAACCTGGGCCTTGGTGCCATTTCCAGCAGGGCCCCAGTGAGCACACACGTCCACGGGACCCATCCTACAATGAGAAGGGATTGTTTCTAGGTCTCACAGCTTTAAAAAGTGAGCTATAAAATGGGCCTGGAGAGCCAGAGCCAAGCTGTGCTCGCTGACGCACACACGCAGCTTCCATCAATGTTAATGAGAAACGTATGCGGGCGCATACATGCAGAGCATTTCCCAAGTGAAACCCTTCGTGAAGGAACAAACTATCACATCCGTTTCTTGGCTGTTTTTTTTTTTTAAAGGCACAGAACTACTCAGACACAAATGGACCAGGTTCCAGTAAATAGAAGAGAAGGAAAAAACAGAAGGAAGAGTAATTGGGCGGGGGAGCACCACAAGAAAAAAGGCCAACAAGGTAACAGGGCATCAATTACAGACAGGAGGACTTCGCAGTTGGGGGTCCAGGTAAAAAGTATTCGTTAGGCAAGCCTAGTTTGGTATCTCTTGGAGAGAGCAAAATAATGATTAGACAAGAGAGGAAAACGTGAGGCTACAAACCCCATCGTTAGGACTAAGCTGGGAGGAAATGTTAGGATCAAACCATGAGCGCTAACAAAAAGCCTTCAGACCACACAGAAGGAAGGGGCGAGCGGAATTGTTCTGACTTCAAATACAGTGAGGCATGGCCCGGGAACAGGATATCCAAAGACTGTATCACATCTGGAATAGTGCTTTTATAACACAAAATGCCTTTGAGAAATTGCAGGGCGATGGGGGGGCCCTTTCCCCACTTTGATGTTACCATGGGAACCAAACTCACTCCAGCTTTTGCTATCCCGTGAGTCAGGTGTAAGACATGGGCTTTCTCCAGGATGGATTTTATGAATTTGGGAGTTACCAAAGGCATGGGGGAGAGGAGGGGTGGTGAGGCTAATCACAGCATCTCAGAGGCTGGCTGGAACGAGCAGACCCCCACTGGAGAGCAAGGCCTGAACTTTTTAGCCTTTTAGCAAAAACTTAGCTTTTCTTGGCCTCAGTTTCCCCACCTGTAAAACACTGAGGTGGGGCTAGATTATTACTATTATTCCTTTTTAGCTGTAAACCTCTGTGTGTGTGTGTGTGTGTGTGTGTGTGTGTGTTTTAGAGTTTTATATATATGTAACATAAGTTGTGCCTAAAAGTTCATGGTTTTACAGATGCTCAAGAGTAGAGCAAGGGTTGAATTGGCACAGGAGGACCGGAGTTTAAACCAACAAGCATTTGTTTCTCCTCTCTGAGCCTCAGTTTCCTCACTGACAAAGTGGAAGTGCCAGAAGGGATGGCCTCAGCAGCCCCTTGCATCTCCCACTGGCTCCAAGGCTGGCTGTCCCTCTTCCTCTGAGACCACCTCTGCTCTAACTGGCTCAGCGCTCAGAACCTGGGCTGGGAGAATAATACCTCCAGTCCTTTCCCATGAGCCCCTGGGACAGTTCTGCATTCAGCAATGACCGTTCTAACAGGATCCCCGATTTAAAAGCTGATGGAGCCCTGAAGGTCATGGTGTCCAGCCCTCTTATTTTACACGTGAGGAAAGGGATGCCTGGCTCCCTAGACCCAGGGAAGTGACTTGGTGCCTAAGCCGTGGCCAAGTTCTCTTTCCTAGGAACGCTGTCTTGGGAGCCATTAGCAGCCATGATCTTCTTCTTCCAATTTCCCCTTCTCAGTTCTCCCACAGATTGTTTTCTCCAGCAGCAATGACCATTTAAGCCTGAGCCCACCCTTTTCTCAACAAGGCTCAAAGCCTTCACATCCGCTTTCACAGGGAATGAAGGGGAGTCCTCAGGGTAGTGATAATACCACTAGTAATAACACCAGTCACTAGGCAGGAAGAATCCCGGCCATGGAGTCAGGGTACTGGGTTCAATTCCCAGCTCTGCGGTTTGCTGTTGGGTGACCTTGGGCCAGTCATTCACACCCCTGGGCCTCAGTATCTGGATCTGTAAAAGGAAGGGGTTGGTCTATTTGGACTCTGAAGCCCCTTCCAGATCTAAATCAATGATCCCACAGCCTCTCTGTGCCTCAGTCTCCTCACCTGTAAAATGACAGGATTCTGAGGTCTCTCTCAACCCTAGATCTCTGGTCCCCTTACTATCTCTCTGGAACTCTTTCGCTGTGAGATTTGCAAAGTGCCTTAATGATGTTATCTCACTTGAGCTTTGATACAATCCTGCGGGGCACTTTTGTTATCTTTCCACTCCCATCTTACACAAGGGGACACTGAGGCTAGGTCCCAGAGGCCGGATTTGAAGTGTTCCTGCCTACCTGACTCTCCCTCTCCAAGTTCTGGGTTAGCGGCAGAGCCGAGCCTGGCACAGTATTCATCTGGCTCAGCAGCCCTTCCCTGGAGTCCGGCTGGGCTCCCGGATGGATGGGGCCAACTCTCGTGTCGATACCCTGGGAGGCTACAGGGAGTCCTGTCTGTGACCTCTGACACCCCCAGAGGCAGCACACCCACCCACCCTCCTCCCTCCAGGTGCTCCTATTTACAGGGCTGCCCCCCACGGCCTCCCTCCCTAGCTTGTGTATTAGCTTGTCTGGAAGGCCGGACGTGTCAATTAGGCCCTTCCTCCGGCCTGGGGAAGCCTTTGTGGCCGTGCTAACATCAGGAACGGTTTGACTTCCTGAGCACAATAAGGCCCGACCAGGGGGTAAGCTGATTGCTGACCCGGCCGGGTCACTGGACTTCCTTTAGTCAAAGGGCCTCAAAGGTTAAGCAGCATGAGGAGATGCTTATGGTCACCTTCCCCTCCCACAGTCACGGACCTCTCTGTCATCTCCCAGCCCC
>NW_020954595.1:1317318-1355969 GCF_900497805.2 Vombatus ursinus | reverse complement strand
ACACTTGTGTATATTTATTTAAATCTATATATGTGTGTGAATACATATGTATATATGCATATATATATACACATATATATACATATACACACATATACACATACACATATACACATATACACATACACATACACATACACACACACACACACACATATATATATGCCTTTCTGGGAGCATTATAGTCATTTCCAGCTGTGCCCTCCCTGGCCACCGCCCAGTGATCAAGCCTTCCCTTTGTAACAAAGAAAAACAAGGACCATGCCTGACAATGTATACACCATTCTGTTCCTGTAGTACCTGACTTATCTGCTGTGACGATTTTAGATGATTTTAACTTTAACAAATACCCCTCAAGTTCCTTCTCAGTCCAAATAGATTTAGAATGCACATCTGGCCTCGGAATAACACAGTAATTTGCAAGATTTCAGGTGCCAAAATAAACCAGGCTATTTTCACAGTGAAGGATACAGTCTTGCCTGGATAGAAACACTTTCAGAATACATCAGTGACAGTCACCTGTATATTGTAACACACTCTTTTTTTGTTTTTGTTTTTTGGTGGTAACACACTGTTAAACCTCTAAGAAGTGGCTCCGACGTGTGCATACGAGAAAACAGTGAAATAAGCCAGAGAAGAGAAAACCTTTGGCAAGTGGTAAGCAGAAGAACAAGAGGGAGATGGCACCATAGTGCACTGAGTTCCAGGCCTGGAGTCAGGAAGACCTTCCTGAGTTCAAATCTAGCCTCAGATACTTAATAGCCGTGTGACCCTGGCCAAGTCATTTAATCCTTTTTGCCTCAGTTCCTCATCTGTAAAATGGGAGTACTAATAGCAATTACCACTCAAGGTTGCCTTGAGGATCAAATGAGATCATATTTGTAAAGTGCTTAGCACAGAGCCTGGAACATAGGTGGCACTATATAAATATTATTATTAATAACAACCATTATTATTATGATCATCATCATCATCATTATACCAAGGTATGCAACAACTCAGTTTGAGACAGTTCATTTTTCTGATGCTGCTCTGTCTAATCATATAAAAAAAAGAGAGAATAACACAAGCCACCCAATACCAGCGTACTCAGTCATTGTTGGTGGAATTGCTTGTACACTATTTTGGAAGAACAATCTGGCAGTCACCACACAGTAAAAACCATAAAACTAATCATACCCTTTGACCATAGTAATTCCATCAGGTAACCAGGTAGCTCAGATGATAGAATGCTGGGCCTGGAACCAGAAAGACTCATTCCTTAGTTTAAATCTGGCCTCAGACATGTACTAGCTGGGTGACCCTGGGCAAGTCACCTCACTTTCCTCATCTGTAAAATGAGCTAGAGAAGGAAATAGCAAACCACTTCAATATCTCTGCCAAGAAAACCTCAAATGGGATCATGAAGTTAGACACGACTGAAAAATAACTGAACAACAATTCCATAATTGGAAATATACCTTGAAAACATTATCAAGAACAAAAAAAAAAATCTGTTCAAAGATTTTCCTATTAGTGATGTGGGTAATTGGGGAAAAAAAGCTGAAAATGACCTAAATGTCTAACAACGACTTGGTCTTTGCTTGTATTTGATTTCCCAGTACTTAGTATGGTGCCTGGTAAGTGCTTAATAAATGTTTATCTATCTAGCTGTAATAGGGGCATTAAGACCAATTACTCTGAGAAATGCAAATAAATCTGCAAAGAGCAAACCCATAAGCTAATGAACATTAGCTGCAATCACTTAGAAGGAAACGTGAATAAGGAGAAATGGACAAAGAATGGTGACGGAGACTTGGAGGAAGGGACCAAAAAGATACTCAAGCATGGAAACGAATTAATTTAAATGTAAATAGTTACTAAATAACACAACTAGGGTCGCTATTAAGATTTTTTTTTTATAAAACAATTTGAAATTTTAAAAAAATCATTCCATTTGAATTGTGAAATTAAAATTGGTCTGTGGGCCACGGTACTATGAGAAATGATGAAGAGAAAGATTGCAGAGAATCAAGGGAAGATCTAGATTAACTGATGCAAGGGAAAGCTGGAAAACGATGAGGTGTACACAATGGGTTCAGTAACATATATGGAAAGAACCCAATGAAACTGCCCTCTGAAAATTATGAGCAAGCTTGGCCCTGAAGGGGAGCTAAGAAAGTGTCTCTTCCTCCCTTCATTGCAAAGGTGAGGGTCTATGGCTGAGGACTATTATACACTCTATAAAACGTGGTGGGTGTATTGGTTGGTTTTGCTGAACAGATTTTATTCCCCCTCTTTCTTTTCTTTTTCTTTTTTTTCTTTTTTTTAGGCAATTGGGGTTAAGTGACTTGCCCAGGGTCACATAGCTAGTAAGTGTCAAGTGTTTGGTCTGAGGCCGGATTTGAACTCAGGTCCTCCTGATTTCAGGGCTGGTGCTCTATCTACTGTGCCACCTAGCTGCCCCCTCCCTCTTCTTTTAAAAAAAAAAACTTTTGTGCAACAGTGGATAGTGAGCCTGCCTTCAAATCACGTCCTGCCACTCCTCCATAATGGCTGGGTTATGGGGAAAGCCACCTAACTTCTCAATGCCCTAAACAACTCTCTGGGACTATACATTGCAAGGGAGGGGTCCACCTGGGTTGGTAGAGGAGTTGCCTCTTCGGGGAGTTCTCTATACACAGGTGTCAAACATGAGGTCCAGAACACCCTGGAGTACAGCCCAAACCAGATGAAAATGTAATTGGGAAACATTTAACCAAATAAATAAAAACATCATAGAACACAGACAAGGTTACTATGTTCACAGGTCAGTACGAGCACTCGGGTATGAGACCCTTAGGTATGGTTTAGTGGTCCTGTGGCTATTTCCAGCCTTGCTGTGCAAAGGATGGGTGGAGAGAGAATTCAGAAATGAGGGGGATAGAAAAATCAAAAAGCTTGATTAATTAGTTAATAAACATGATTAATTTTTTAAAAGAAAAGCAAAATATCTGTGGGCAGAATACAGTAATTCCTGCACTTGGCTCCATGTAGCTTGAAGAAGTCTAACACCTCCTTGACCACTTCCTGGCCCAGAGAAACTTCTTTGAATGTAGGGCTTGTTTCATTCATCGGGCTCATAGTAAGTGTCCCCAGCTCCAAGCACAGTGCTGGGTACATAGCAGGGGTTTAAAAATACTTGATTGGTTGATGGAAAGCCAGAATAATCTGTTCATCTCACACCATCGCTACCAGGAAAAACACCCAAAAACTTGAAAATCACTCCGGCGCTAAAGTCTGTTCAGCTAAGACAAGACAAGGAGAAAGAGAAGGTCCTTTTACTATTTCAAACTCATAAACTTCTCTGACAATTGGGAGTCTGGGACTGGAAGGGTGGGAAGCATCCCCAAAGGGCTATTTTCCCCAGCTTCATTTATGGCACTACCCAATTAGAAGAATCTGCTCAAACATTTATGCTCCCTAGAATTTTTCTGAGTCTCCCGGTTCTTGGATGGAAGCCAAGAACCTGCCCTTGGAACGCTAAGTAATAAATCTAAGAGGACCTCTTTCCTAAATTTCCCGTGATGTCATGTTGAATTGACTTTTTTTTCCCCTGGACATGGCCACACCAATTAGGGTCCATAAAAAGAACAGGAAATACTATGTTTGCCAGGAAGTATTGTGTTGTATTTTACTTTCTTAGAAGAACTCAAATGTGATTCTGAAGTTTGAGGAGGGGAGAGCAGCGCTCGGGGAGGGGGGAGGAACCCAAACAAATGCCAATGTCGTGGTTAATTTCACTGCCTTGACATGTGAGCTCCAACGCTCCAGTTCCCAGGGCTGGAGGGAGCCCTTGTTCTCCCCCGAATTTCTGGCACAGATTGGGGGCAAAGCACTAAATGAGAGGCTCAGGCCATGGCGAGGGGCACACAAAGAGACACTCAGCATGACCCGAGAGATGGATTCTCTAATTAAGAAGGAGGCTGAGGGAGGTTGGAAGGGGCCAAGCGGGGCTAGCAGCGGCCCAGCCTCCTGCTCTCATCAAGGCCAGATTAAATATCTCCTGCTTCGGTATCAGGCTTCCTGGGGACGACGGTTTACAACAAGCACACAAGGGTGGAAATCAATTCAAATCTTACAACAATATAGTTCCCATAGTTCCCTGTGGGGCAGATAATGTAGGCTTCTCAGGAAGCAGATATGGCTTGATATCTGTCCATATCTCTTTCCTGAAATACATAAACACACATGTATATACATGTACACATATATGTGGAAAGAGGGAGAAGAGGAAGGGAGGAGGAGAGAGGGAGGAAAAAAGAAAAAAGGAAAGGGGAGGGGGATAGGAGAAAAAGAGAGAATATGAGGGGGTGGAGAGAGAGGAGGGGGGGGGGGGGAGAGGCAGAGACAGACAACCCACATTTGTTCTAAACTCATGCTTACTGAAAAGACAAGGGAAAGCTGAAAGGATTTCTAGAATGGTGAGTGGCAGGCCCTGATGTCATAAGGAGTTTGGACATCAAAGCTGGCACTGTGCTGAAGAAGAAGCCTCATCGGCTCCCCATTACCTTGAATCAAACACAAATAAAGTCCTCTGGCATTTCGAGCCCTTCACAAACTGGCCCCATTGCTCTATCCTTTCATGCATTCTCACATACACACTTGGCAAGCAAGTTCTGGCCAAATTTGCTTACCCGTGTTCTCCCTACAGGACATGGCATCTCCCACCTGCGTGCTCTGGCACAGGCTGCAAGGCCCTCCCTTCCCCTCCCTCCTCACCTTGTAATTAGAGAAGCCCCTGGCTTCCTTTGGAACACAGTCATCTTTTACAGGAGGCCTTTCCAAATCTTCTCCCTTGCCAGCGCCTCCTGAAATGACTTCTACCCTGCATCTATTTTGTATTTACTAAACTGAGCACTCCTCATCTCTGCCTCTTAAAATCCTTTATTTCCCTCCAACCTCAGCTCAAAGGCCACATTCTGCATAAGGCCCCTCCTGATGCCACCATATCCTTGTCTCTACTCCCACCCAGCTCCCACCCAGTTCTGAGCCTCATCGCCTAGCACCTGGACTGGTGCAACATCCTTCTCTGAGCTCTCTCTCCCGCTTCCATCCATCCATCCATCCATCCGTACTGATTAAGCACTTCCTCTGTGCCAGGCATGGGGTGTGTATGCAGCTCCATTTTACTTTACATGGGTGATATTTTTCCTTCTTTGAACGTAAGCTCCTTGAGGGTAGGGAATGTTTCATTTTTGACTCTGCATCCCCAGTGCCTGGCACATAGTAGATCCTCGAAAACACTTGTACCCTCTCTTCCCTTTGGAGGTCTCCAGTTATGAGGCAGATCTTGGGTCTCTCCAGGCCACAAGAAAATCGTGGGCGAAATGGAAAACCAGAATGAGAGAAACATTCTAAGCTCTCCTAAGTACCATTCAGCTGGGGATGAGTCACTCTGTTTTGTTTTGTTTGTATCCAATAAATAAACCTGTCTAATCACCTTCCCCTAATCAAGTATTTCTGAACTTGTACTCTCTTGTTAATCTTATAAATAAAACTCAAAAAAACCCACTTTGCGGTCTGGAGTGTGTGGTGAGGAGGAGCACGAACACAAGGTAGAATTGGGCATCCAGTTACAATAGGAACAGCAGAAAGGGAAAAGGGAATTAGGGACGTGCAGGCGGCTGGCGGGCAAAGCTCCTTACCGCTCCCTCTGAGGTCCAGAGAGAAGTGTGGTGACAAATCAGGGGCATGGGATTTGGTAAGCAGGGGTGCTGGGAGGTCAGCTAGATCAGCTGGGAGAGGGGCTTGGCCCAGTGTCACACAGGCAGCTGACTGGATCTTAACCCAGGCTTTTGGACCCTAAACTGGGGCCAACGTCATGAAGCTTTGATTCCTAATGAAGCAGACTCCTGTCTCTGGTCAAGTCCTTGGACAGTAAATGTGTTAAAGGGGTTACAAGGTCTAAATTGGATTAGATTAACCATTTATTAAATGATTTCCACATTTCTATTATGTGGTTTCTATAGCAAATCTACTTCTGTATTAGATGATTTCTGTAGTACAGTAGAAAGAATGCTTCAGATCCAGAGGATCTCGGTCTGAATCCCAAGTCCACAAATTAAGGTATGTCTATTGTGCCAAAAAAAGTCCCACAGACTTGGACTTATTCCCTTTCTGAGTTAAAAAGTAGTTTGGCTAATCGACATTACTATAAAATCACAAACGCCCTAGACATTTGTGTCATGTAACTTTGGTGCTCCTACAGCCTTACCCATGGTTAGGCCTTTACTAAATGGATGGTAACAGAATGCTCAGCTGGGAGCCCCAGTTTTAAGAGTGGGAATAATGGCCTCTTCTCAATCCCCAGCCTCTTTGGCCCTGCAGCATTTGACAGTGCTGACTCACCTTCCCTCCCGGATACTTTCTCTTCTCTGGGACTGCATGACCCTGCTCTCTCTCTCTCTCTCTCTCCTGGTTCTCTTCTATTACCTGTCTGATCACTCCTTCTAAGTCCCTTTTACTGATTCATCGTCCCACATCACTGTCCCTAACACCTGGAGGGGTTCTTCTCTGGTCCCTCTTCTCTATACATTCTCATTTCATGATCTCACCAGCACCTATGAGTTCAATTATTATCTCTACACGATGACTCCCAGATCTCTACATCCAGCCCCATTACCACTCTTGAGCCCCAGTCCTCAAAGACATTTCCAACTTAGCAACTCAAACTCAACATATCCAAAGCAAGAGTCACAATACCCTTACCCCTTACCTTCAGCATTTCCCTGTTACTGTCAAGGGAGGCGCCATGCTTCCAATCACCGGCTCTGATATCCTCCTCTATTCCTCACTCAACCCATATATCTGATCAGGTGCCATGTTTTTTCACTTCTATCTCCACAGCATTTCTTGGACATGTCTCCTCTCCTCTCACTTGGCCACATTCTTTGCTCAGGCCCTGAACACCTTGTGAGTGAACTCTGCTAGAGCCTTCTAAACGGTCCCCTTACCTCAAGTCTCTCCCCACTTCAATGACCCTCCACTCAGTCGCCAATATGACTTATGGAAGGTGCAGGTGGAGCCATGTCACCCTCGGTGGGGCCCAATGACTCTGGCAGCTCCCTCGTTACCGTGCCTCTTTCCACGGCCTCTACTATCCAGTCACATTGGTCTTCCTGCTGTTTCCCATACAAAGCCCTTCATCTCCTACGTCCATGCCTTTGTTCTGGATGTCCCCTATGCCTAGAATGCTTCCCTCTTCCCCTCTGCCTCTTAAGAGCCACTGCCTTCCTCAAAGAGCCCCTTCTAAAGGAGGCCGTCCCGTCCTCCCATCTACACCTGCCAGCGCCTCCCTTTCTCAGATTACATCTACTCGGTATGTGTCTTCTGTACACCAATAAAGCAGTACATGAGGCGTCTCCCGTTAGAAAGAAAGTTCCTGGAGGGCAGGGCCTGTTTGTTTTGTGTTTCCGTTGTATCCTCAATGCTTAGCACAATCACCGGCCCATAGTAAGCGCTTAGTAAATGCTCTTTGATAGATACCACAGGGAGGACCGGGAATGAACACAAAAGGGCGGCTGAATCGATGTAATCTGGGGATTCACTAATGATCCCTAGAGAATCACTAATTCCAAGAACCCAGGCCTTCTCTTTATGATTTCCTGAGACCTCAGCATGCAAGTCCTGCCTCCAAGGAAAGAGAGCAAGACAAAAGTGTCAAAGTTCAGAAAGGTTAAAAGAAAACACTGAGTGGTTTCTAAAGACGCCCTCATCTTGTTTTCTGAGGAAGGACAATGAACCAGAATTAATCAATTATCAACTGTGAGGCAACGGGACGTGGAGGAGAGAGCTGGACACAGAGGAAGAAAGGTGGGTTCATGTCGTAGGTTGGTTCTAGGCTGGAGGGAACACCAATATCGATAAAATCAGAAGGGCTTCATCAATTTGAATCCAGTTGAATCTTGGGTTTGAATCCAGTTGAATCCTGGGTTTGAATCCAGTCTCAGATGCTTTTAGCTGTGAGACCCTGGTTACCAGTTATCTGTAAAACGGGGATAAGCTGTCTCCCAGAGTTAGGAGGGGCAAATGACAGGATGGATGCAAAGTGCTTTGCAAACCTTAAAGCTCTCAGTAAATGTGACCCCCCACACACACCATTTTCCTCCCCTGGAGTTCTCGTATAAGATTCCCCCTTCTGCAAGCCTTCATGCTCTGACTCACTGCATACAGCTCTGCATCCCGCCACCTCCAGATGAGGTCTCCTCATGCTTGAATAATCTGTCCGCATCCTGGCAAAAACTCTCATACTGATCTAAGGCAGCAATGGGCCATATGGCCTACAGAGTCTGACAGAGGCATTTTAAAGGGGGCACTCAACGAATTCTATTGGATGGTAATGAGGCTATAGCCCCTGTTAGACCCTTACATTCTGTGATCTAGAACCCCCAAATCTGACAATGAGGAACCTACTTGTGTCTTACATACTTGTTCATTTGCTTCAGTCATGTCCAACTTTCCACAACCCCATTTGGGGTCTTCTTGGCAAAGACAGTAGAGAAGTTTGCCATAGCCTTCTCCAGTTCATTTTATAGATGAGGAAACTGAGGCAAACAAGGTTAAGTGACGTGCCCAAGGTCACAAAGCTAGTATGCATATGAGGCTGGATTTGAACTCAGGATGATGAGTCTTCCTGACTCCAGGCCTGGCACTCTGCACTATGGTGCCACCTAGCTGTCCATCTTATATACTAATGAATTCCAATTCTACCCAATCAGGCTAATACAATGATGATACCTAACCTGAACTTCTATCTTCAACCTCCCCTTAGCAAAGAAAGCACCAAGGAGAGTGGTTCAGGGCCCTTAGGAATCCTGCAATCCCTCCCAGTAACTCCCTAAGGTATGGAAAGACACAAGGCATGTGATTGAACTTGAAAGGCAACACAGAAGTGGGGGCCTACAGGTACAGAATGGTGCGCCCACTATGATAGTTGCCATATTGGATAGTTTCCCAGAGTGGTTTTCCTTTTGGGGGAGGGATGTGCTCATTTAGTAAGTAGGTGGGAATATACACAGAAATGACATCTATAACAAAGAAGTCTTTTTAAAATGAAATACTTATATTTAATATGAAAGTATAAGTAGAGCCTATATCAGATTGCAGGTCATCTTGGGGAGGGGGAAAAAATTTAAAACTCAAAAACTTATGGGGGGCAGCTAGGTGGCACAGTGGATAGAGCTCTGGCCTTGGAGTCAGGAGGACTTGAGTTCAAATACGGCCTCAGACATTTGACACTTACTAGCTGTGTGACCCTGGGCAAGTCACTTAACCCTGACTGCCTCACCAAAAAGCCAAAAAAAAAAAAAAAGCTTATGGAAATGAACGTGGAAAGCTAAAAATAAATAAATCATAAAAAAGAGCAGTCAGTTTTTCTATTTAAAAAAAAGAAATATTATTTTAAGAAAAGACTAGGATGAAAAGCAACTAATCTACTTTGAATGACACAAAACACAGAATTGTCCCTTGAAAATTTTACTTAAAATATCTTTTTAAAAACTACCATTTAAAGCCAAGAAAGTTGTTTCAGATTTTATACATAAAGATAAGAGCCAACCCATTCCTTCTGGGAATTCAGAGTAAGAGCTTTGCAAAAGAGTGTCCAGATGTGCTAGAAATTCAGCCTGTTGCTTTTACATGAGGATCGGGGAATAACAGAGGAGAAGCATTTTATTACAAATGGAAAAAGGTTATTGGCTTGACCCAGCTAATAGATCATGCTCCTCTTTCACCAACGATCCCAGAGTTTTAAGCAGCATCCAAATCTGCCCTAACTTTGGCAGACTGTGGACAGGGTGTGGAGAGGAGTAGAAAGGTAGAGGGTGTAACATTTCTCCAGTCGTGTCTCAACTGCTGCTGGCATGGGGACCCTGTACTAAACAAATATGGCTGTAAATGCTGGAAATACCTGAACTGGCCCATTTTTTCCCCTTCCAGGTGGTCATGGCTTTATGGGGCAGAGAAGGTAGAAAGACTAAACCACCCCCCAAATTCCAACTTGGCCCAAGCATTTCCACTTTGAAAACATTTCAACAGAAACAAAGGTTCTTGAGACACTCCCAGTTACCATGTACGATGCCCCAAGTGTTTTGTAAATGCTGCTCTCAGGGAGGGCAAACGAAAGATTCCTGGCATCTCTGAAGATTCCTAAGCTCTGATGGAATCAAGCTATGGTCATAGGATCCCAGATCAGACACTTAGAACTGAAAGAGACCTTAGAAGACATCAAGTCCAACCTCTTCATTTTACAGAAAAGGAAACTGAGGCTCAGGTAATGAAGTGATTTGCCCAAGATCATACAGCTAGAAAGTGTCAGAGGCAGATTTGAATTGAAGTCTTCCCAACTCCAAGCCCATGAATTTATCCACTAGACAACACTTCTTAGAATCCAGGCATGTTTGATATGTACCATCTGAAGACCAGTTCCAGCTAAGTTTAGAGAAGTCAGTCTCCAGAAGGGTGGTTACTGAAGGGGATAAAGCAGCTCATGGAGCCTTCCTATCAATGTGTGGGCTTTCCAAAATTCATGGGAGGCGATTAATAAGACAGTATGTGGAAAGCTCTTTATAAATCTAAATGTTCATTACTACTACTACCACTACCACCACCACCACCACCACCACCACCACCATCACCACCACTACTACCACCACCACCACCACCACCACCGCCGCCGCCACCGCCACTACCACCACCACTACTACCACTACCACCACCACTACCGCCACCACCACCACCACCACTACTACTACCACTAGTACTGTGAATATAGGGGGGAGGAGGAATAATCACATACTGGCAGGAAGCATGGTAGAGTGGACAGAGCACTCCTACTGGCTCTGTAATCAGAAGACTTGGGTTCAAATCCCAGTTTGGATGCTTACTACCTGTGTGACCACAGACAAGTCATTTAACCTCCCTGAGCCTCAGTTTCCTCATCTGTAAAATAAAGTGGTCAGACTAAACAGCCTCTCAAGTCCCTCCCAGTTCTAAGTCCCACAATCCTCCATGACCTCTGAGGGCACTCCAGCCGCAGATCTAAGCTGTTCTCCTCCACCCGACTTTGATACTAGGATGAAATCTTGGCTCTTGGGAAATGCGGGAGAACAAAGTCTTTTTCATGTAGACCCCACTTACTGCAAATTCGGTGATAGCCACGTTTACCTTTCCACTCGCTCCAAACAAAAGCTCTGCTGGTCACACTCCTGGCATAGATAGGATTACGGAGAGGATATTTAAGGGAACTGCTCTGAAAACACGCTCGGACACTTGAAAAGTAGGCATCTGTATGGCTGCGGAGTCAATTATGAGTCACAAATCTATTCGTGGGAGCGTTTTCAGAGAAATGCTGTGAGCTAGAAAAACTCCACAGTGCCACTCTAGCAATTTAATGAATGCAGATGAAAACGTCAAGGCTCTGTCTATGAATATACCCATCCACTGAACTAAGAAAAAGACAAATGAGACATTTAGACGCTGGCCGGCCCATGGGGAAAGCAGCACCACCTGCTCAGTGCTGGTGGCATCTTTCTGGAGGGCAGTTTGGCCACATGTAACAAGAGCTACCCAAGTGTGCATCCCCTTTGCTCCAGTTAAATCCACTGAGTACGCCCCAAGGAAATCACACTCTCCACAAAGTGGTATGTACAAAGAAGCTCTGTTTGCAATAGCAAAAGAGTTGGAAATGACCCAAAAGCCCAGCCGAGAATGGCTAAGCAAACTATTGTGGATTAACCCGATGGAATGCCATGGAGTTTTAAAAAATGATTAGTCTGGGTTTGGACTATGTCAAGATATGGAACTCCAGAAACTGTGTCCCAGGCCCAGAGGGAATTAATTGACTCCCCTTTGGACCTCCCAGCCTTAGGCTTGATTAGTGAATCAGTGAGTACAAATTTACCTAGCCCATTCTATGTAGCCAGTCCCAAACCCTACTATGCTTACAGCGCCAGGCCCTGCCCTGGCCATCCTGTCCTAGCACATATGGCCCTCCCCTTTCCACCCTTTGCTTTAAACACAGTCATTCTAGAATGGACACATCCATCTGCTCATGGACCAAGTCACCATCCTTATGACCCTGCAGACTAAAATTCCCTTCCCTGACCCATTTTTCCTCAATGTGTTATTTTTTCCTATTAGGATGTAAGCTCCCTGAGGGCAATCAATCAATCAATAAACATTTATTACGCACCTATTATATGCCAGGCACTACGCTCAGCACTGGGGATACAAAAAGAGGGAGGGATTGTCTCACTTTTAAATGTGTAAACCTAGGGGGGCAGCTAGGTGGCACAGTGGATAGAGCACCGGCCCTGAAGTCAGGAGGACCTGAATTCAAATTTGACCTCAGACCAAGCGCTTGACACTTACTAGCTCTGTGACCCTGGGCAAGTCACTTAACCCCAATTGCCTAAAAAAAAACAAAACAAAAAAACAAACAAAAAAAATGTGTAAACCTAGCTCCTAGCACAGAAATGGTTAACTCGCTGAGGGAAATATTAAGTTTAAAAAAAAAAAAGAGGGGCAGCTAGGTGGCACAGTGGATAAAGTACTGGCCTGAAGTCAGGAGGACCTGAGTTCAAATCCGGCCTCAGACCAAACACTTGGCACTTATTAGCTGTGTGACCCTGGGCAAGTCACTTAACCCCAACTGCCAAAAAAAAAAAAAAAAGGACTCCTATCCAGTGAAAGATGGTGTTCCCCCCCCCAAAGCCCATGTCCTAGGATCTCTTTTCTCCTGCTCTCACCCTTGGGGAATTCATCCTCATCTGGGTTGAATCATCACTTCTACACAGAGGGCTGCCAAATGGATCAATCCAGTTCTTATCCCCCTCTCCTGACTTCTCACCCCAAATTATCAAGGGTTTATCAGGAGGATGCAAGCTTCTTCAAGGCAAGTCCCATTTTCCTTTTGAATTTGCATCCCTCGCCCCACCAAAGCACTTCCTTGCACATAAGAAGTACCTAAAATTGTTTCATACACCTTACATCCCAGCCAAAATGGCCTAGAGAAGAAACCGTCTTTCGGCTTTCTTTGTTTGTCCACACTTGTCTCTAGCACATAGTAGGTGCTCCATAAATGTTTGCTGACTATTGAAGACCTGCTCTACTGTGAGGGTTGTTTCCTGTCTCCGAGTCTTTGTACAGGCTGCCCTCTTCCCCTCAGTACTGCCTCAGGTGGCATTTCCTATGTGAAACCCTTCCAGATTCTACCAGCTAATCAGCCAGATTCTCCCTTCTCTAATAATCTCAGGGGACAATTTTTTAAATTAAATTTTATTTTCATGAAGATCCACTTTCTCTCTCTCTCTTCTCCCTCTCCAGTCCCAATGAGAAAGCAAGAAAAAGAAAATCTTTGTACAAACATATATAATCAAACAAAACAAATTCTCAAAATTGGCCACAGGCCCACAAAATATGCCTCAATCTGCACTCTGAGTCCATCATCCCTCTATCTGGGAGTGGAGAGCGTGTTTCATCATGAGTCCTCTGGAATCATGGTTGGTCAATGTGTTGATCAGAGTTCCTAAGTCTTTCAAAGTTGTTTGCCTTTACAATATTGTTGTTACTGACTAAACTCTTTTCCTGGTTCTGCTCACTTCACTCTACAACAGTTCATACAAGTCTTCCCATGTTTCTCTGAAACCATCCTCCCAAAGCATTGTGAATGGCCTCTCCCTTAACCCCCATCACTTCCTACCTTATATTATACTCTCGGTATAGTGTGCATCCCTCTAAAAGACCCTAAACTTCTTGAAGGAATGAAAAAGCACATAGTAAGTGCTCATTGTGGGCCAAGCCTTATGCTAATGGCAAGGGATACAAACAGAAAAGAAGCAAACAGTCCCTGTCCTCAAGGAGCTTACATTCTAACATAAGGAGATGACACACATAGAATCATTGACTGTTATAGTTAACTCCAGATCTAAGAGTACTTGAAGTCCTATTTTGTTTCTGCCATTTGATACATGTGTGGACTTCTGGCAGATCACTTTAACCTCCCTGGGTCTCAGTTTCCTCATCTGTAAAACGAGAAGGTTGGACAAGATGGCCTCTCAGTTTCCTTCTGGCTCTAAACTATGCTCTTCTGCCTTGATTGATATTAATATAAACAGCTTAGAATTCATGAGGTTCTTCTTTCTTTAAACTTTCTTTAAAAGTTACTTAACATCTTAATCATCAGTAACGACTGCCTGGTTTTTGAAAGGCTCTCTAACCGAGACCATCTTTCTCCTGCTGGCACACATTAATGAGGTTTTTTCCTCTACTATATACACTCAAGACAAGGTATCCACCTTCTGTAGATGATTATGGCTAGGCACGGTCAAGAGCGTTCCAAGATGAGAAGGCAAGGAGAGGTGGCTATTTGCGCTAGGGGAGGTACTACCGTTGCTGGTAAGAACCATAGTCAAAGGCAGTTTTTGAGGAGAGCCAAGAACTTGATTTTGAATAGGAAGTGAGCAGCCCTGCCACACCCTACCCCCTGGCCTGCCCCCTTACACCGGATTCTCCCCGTGTTCATCATTTAGCAAGGCTGTTAGAGAACAGAACACTCTCAAGCCCCAGATTCACATCCTACACATTCAAGCTAACATCATTGGGTTTCTACCAATAAAACGCTGCCCTCCTCTCTAGGATCTCATAGCTTTATAATGCATTTGGAAAACCAAAGCCATTTAGGACAATATAAATCCTTAGGCAAAACAGGTTTAAGTACATCTGAAATGTGGCCAAGACAAAGGTCATGTGTCCAATGTAGAACATGAGACTGGGGGCTTAATTGCTGTTTTTCTACTATACGGTTACAAAAAGGCAAGAACAGCGATCCTGCCAGGTTCTTTTATCACATGAAGAAGGATCTGTCCAAGCGAGAGACTGAACACCACCCCCCACCGGCCACTTCATAAAGCTGACCACCTGGCCTTTCCAGTCTTGGCCTTCACGCAGCAAATGGTCTCTCCATTCTGGCATCTGGCACAGCTATTAAACAGTACTGATGGCTGACCAGTGAACTTCTAAGGCTTAGCTTTGGCAAGTGGTTGTGAATGTGAGGCTCACTGTGATTAGAGAGACAGAGAAAGCATGGTCTCCATGAGACCATGCTGGCTGGGCCTAGAGTCAGGAAGACATGAGTTCAAATCCAGCCTCAGGCACTGATTAGCTGTGTGACACTGGGCAACTTCACCTCTTTGTCTGCCTCAGTTTCCTCATCTGTAAAATAAAACGGTGAGACTCAATGCCCTCTCAGATTTCTTCCAGCTCTAAATTCCTGATTCAATAATCAGTTATATGTGCTGGGTAGGGAGAGAGAATATGGATTCTTCTGCATTGAATCTCCACATGATTCATCTCATCAGCCTTCCATAGAGTGCAAGATGGTCCTCACCAGCCACACTCCTCTACCCTGCTTTTTGGGTCTATTGTAAGGACAGTCACTGAGAGCTACCTTAAACCCTCCTCTCCTATCAGCCAACTTCCCAGACTCACAGTGACAGAAAGCACCTCAGAGATCCATTAGTCCAATTCCCTCATTCTGCATTAGGAAAATGAGGCCCAAAGATGGAGGGTGACTCACCCAGGTAGTAAGTAGCTTAGTGGGGATTTGGGTACACGATGTCTGGCCCCAAATTCAGGGCTCTTTCCACACTGGGTCAGACAATCACTCAGCTCCTAGGATATTCTCTATGGCATGTTCAGCTCTGCTACAGGCAAAGACACAAAGAAGCCTTGGTCCTCGCCCTCAAGACATCCTTTCATTAAGAAACAAGAGTAATACAGGGGAAAGAAAGCCAAGACCTCTCCTTTGGCCTGATCGCTTCTCATCACTTCAGGCAGGCTGACCCCAACACCATCCCTTCACTCTCTGACCTTCAGTCTTTACCTGCGTCCCGGTTCCTCCATTCCATGCTGACTAGAGACATGGTCGCTTCTCCTGACCCTATCACCCCCTCAATCAGTCATTCTCCATCTCTCCTCCCATTCAATGCTGAGCTCAGAGAAAAAGCCACTACTCTTGTGGCCTCCATGGCCTCTCCTCTTTCTTACTTCCTCACTCCACTGCCCTGTGGGGGCAGCTAGGTGGCACAGTGGATAGAGCACTGGCCCTGGAGTCAGGAGGCCCTGAGTCCAAATTCGGCCTCAGACACATAACACTAGCTGTGTGACCCTGGGCAAGTCACTTAACCCCATTGCCTAACAAAAGCAAAACAAAAAAACAAAACAAAATAAAACACCCTGTGTAATCTGGCATCCGATCTCATCACTCAATTCAAATGGTGAGTAATCTTCCTAATAATTCCAGACAGACCGGGTCTTGTCATCCTTCTGCTCAAAAATCATCCAGGATTTCCCACTTTCTACGGATGAACGCTCAAACTCATTTGCCTGGCATTCAAAGCACCCTACAATCGGGCACCACTCGATCTTTTTTCAGCCAGACTGTGTATTACTTAGCTTTGCACTGTCGGTTCTGGCCAAACTGGACCAGTCTGCATGTTAGTGCTTATGTGATTTTTGTATCATTTCCCATACCTAGAAGGATCTACCTCTCCTACTCTTGGTCTATTCCATGCCAACCTACCTTTTAAAAGCCAATGCAAATGCCACCTTGGTTTCCTCTTCAATGCATCAACTAAATTACAGAAGCATGTGGCCTCTGTTGCATTTTCATTTTATCTTTTTTTTAATCACACATCAACATTGTTCCCTTTAAATTGCACCCTAGCAGAGAGGGGGCTAGTGTGGGAGGAAGGACTCTTGCAGCTAGAGTTTCTGGTCTGAAACTCCACTTCTGAGACATGTGGCATATTGTAATCCCCCTCTGACTCTCCTCAGCCATGGTATCCTCATCTGGGGGGGAAAAAAGTAACCATGGCAGAAATAATATCTTCCCTCTGAGGCATGTCATGAAGATAATGTAGGTAACACATGCAAAGAGCTAGAGCAGCTCTATGTAAACACCAGGTAGTAATCTCTATTTAAAAAACAGGACTGTCTACTTTCCGGTTGTTTGTTTAATGGCTAGAGGTGGAAGATTCAGATTCACAATAGGCTTTGAAGGCTTTAAAAAAAAAAAAAAGATTACAATATTTTTCCCCCACGGTTCATACCTTCCTAAGGCAATACACCAAATTCCATTTTAGAATAAGGCAAAGCTTTAGAGAACGTCATCTCAGAGAGTCTGGGCTGCCTGGAAAGTCATCAAAGACGACGAGCTGGTCCAACACTTCCTTTCGCTATATCACACCAATGTTCCCCATTCTGCCCCACTGACATTTCTTGGAAAATGAACTTTCAGAGGTTGCTGATGGTGAACACCAAGAGAAGTGAAGCAAACAGAAGAACACTTATCATTTACAGATCCCGTCCCTTCAGTCCTATCAGCCCACTCACTGATCTAAGATGCTCTGAAAGGCCCAGTACGGAGCACTTCATGTGCTAAAAACGCATTCATTAGTTCCCTTGATATTCACAGGGACTTTCCTGAAATCAGACACTTTTGCCCCAGACCAGATGATTGAAACGATTTGAAATGAAAATATTTCCTGTCCCCTCCCTGCCAGTTTCTGTTCCCAGAGTGATCTAACAGATGACATCCAGTACAATAAATTCTTTTATTAACCATAAATTTGAGACTGCTTTAGGGATTTGGAGTATTCAGTTTCATGCTGAAAAAATGTAATGTTATCCACAGACCATCAGCAGGCAACAAAAACAGAGGCACAGGTTAGGGGGCTTTGATCAAATCAGAGCAAAAGACCATCTCTTGCCTTTAAAGTAGTCCTCGAACTCAAGGCATTTCCCCCCCCCCCCAGAGAGCACCACAAAAGTTTCATCATCTGTCTGTAAGAGCTTGATTTTTTTTTTTTGCCCCAACAAAAAACTTCTTTGACTCCATCCCAAATACAGGTTCCTGCTCACGGGAAGCTGGGTTAAACACACAGGAAGCTGGGATTGTGGAAAGCCTGGGGCAGCTTCAAAATTCAAATGTGAAGATTAGAAGTCTAAACCAAATTCCATGCTTCTTGAGCCAACATGGCTTGACTTCCTTTAATTACCACCAAAATGTAAAAGCCCCAAATTAAACCTCCAATGCTGAACAAAAGATACGGTCTATTCATACCGCATCTTTCAGAACCTCCCTCTTGCTAGAAGTCTGCAGACCGGGTACCTCTGGGTAGGGGGTGCCAGAGGCAGCGCTAGCCTTCCCTTCCCTTCACCCCAACGCTGCTGCTAGGACAGGAATCTCGGGCCAAAGTGGAAGCGAGCCTTTCCTCTGCTGTGACCCAAGCAGGGCAGATTTAGGAAAATCAACAAACCAAACCTTCTGACCCACTTTGCACTCACTTCCCCACAAAGGCTCCAGGCCCGGTGGCCACTGTCAAATTTGCATACAATGACAATCTGCATTGCGGCTCTCGAGGCAAAATCCACCCCAAACTAGAGCCCAGAAGTGTAGACGCATGCTTTCCGGCCTCATCTGATCTGGCTGCGGATCAAAATCCGATAGATTTGATGCCAGGAAAGAAAAAAGCAAAGTTGAGTCTTTGCAGTTCATTCTCTGGGGTGCTGAAAGTCCCTGTAGGAAATCTCGGAGGGAGATTTCACGGCCAGTGGTCCCGGATCAAAAAAGGAACCGAGTGAATGGGCCAGTCCCTGGAATTATTTTTACCAATACAGCTCTTGCCCCAGCCTAAGCCCCAACGACTTGCATTTTCCCCTAACTGATGAATAAAAGATGAGAGGCTTTGTTTCCCCGGGTTTGCCTGGTGTGATGTAAGAATAACAACTTGTCACTTGTTGACATTTTAACTTACCCCCCCCCAACCCCCAAGAGCAGCATTAACTTTGCTTGTTTCTGGGCATTTAAATCCTGCCAAAAAAAAAAAAAAAAGAAGCCAGAAATCCGGAGCAACCTCACTTAGATTACTAAAAAGGGGTGCTAGGAAGGGCTTCTAGAAAATCAGCTAATTAAATAGTGAAGGAGCCAAGAGTGCACGAGGGGTGGGGGTTGGACCTGTCTGAACTCAACTGGAAGGATTTCTACTGTCCTAAAAGGTTTTACTCATTGGAAAGAAAGGTTTGATTACACCCACCGGAGCACTGGCAGAGGGCAGAGGAGAAACAAGGCACTGCCCAATAAAGATTTCAGGCAGAGCTGCATTCCAAGCCCCAGACGGTGAAAAGTTGACAACTGTTTGGAACAACCCTGCATTCTTGACTTCCTCCTCATTTCTAGAAGGTACCAGAGACTTTTGAATGATCTTTAAAAGAGGAGATTAGGAATCAGCAGGACAGCTCTAATGCAAGGCTGTACTTTCTTTAGGCTTTTAAGAAGGAAAAAAGAGAAAAGGTTTAATAAAAAAAAATGCCCATTAACAGCAACACACACACACACACACACAACCTCACATACAATGGACAAATTGCCCAGCTCTAAATAATGCTGAAAGATTAAATGGGCTCCAAGCATTAAAGCCATCTTTTAATGGATGTAAAGAAGGCTCTGATATTTATTAGCTAGAAGGACAAAGACTCCTAAAAGATAAGTATACTGAACAGTCTTCCCTTGAACCACAAATACTGTATTTAGAAATCTGCAGTGAGGCTGTGTGGGAGTTATGTGTAAGATCAGGTGGCTGCTATCCTCTTAATCTTTTAAAAATCACCTTTAAAATGTCCCCCTTCCCCAGCCCCATTCCCCCCCCCCCCCCCAAAAAAATTCATCAAATATTTTATGTAAATCTTGAGAAACCGGAAAAGGGGGATGAGTACAAAAATGCAGAGATGCTAGGGAAGGGTAAAGAAAAAAAGGTCCTTAAGGGAAAACTGGGGTTTGGTCTCAGAAATCTGGCCTGTCTAATGCCAGGCCAGAACAGAGCCTCACAAGGGATTTGCACCCTGGATCACCTGGGGGTATTTGAGGCTGGGAACCGCCATAGTCTTCCCTTACACAAAGGCACGAATCAGCAGAGCAGAACCAGATGTTACATTTTCTTTGCTTAATTTCTGTAAAACTCCATGACCTCCCTTCTCCAATTAAAAAAGCAATACCAGGTTTTTTTGTGTCAGAGTTTTGTTGTTGTTGTGGGGTTTTTTTTTTAAAGCCACAGGAGCCATCTTTAGTGAAGCATTCTAAGGATTTTCATTAATTCATAGTCAGCCAACCAGGACCTTTCCCACAGTCTCCTACAAAAAAGTCAGAGAAGTCACTGATTGCTTGGCTGGATCTGAATATGATCACAAGTCAGATCAGAAATATCTCCTTCCTCCCACAGGGAGGTGAGAGATTAAAAATCAAAGCTGCCCAAGCAAGGCTGGCTGAGCAAACGGATGCCTGGATGCTCGCACTGCCCACACCCCAGCAAATCCCCAGTCCAGAAAAGAAAGCCAGGGCCATCTTTGGTTTTTCTGTCTATCCTGAAGTGACTTCAGAAAGGAAGATCTATTTAAGAAATAAAGGATGCTATTGTTCAGTCATTTTTCAGTTGTGTCCGAGTGACCCCATTTGGGATTTTCTTGGCAAAGATGCTGGACCGGTCTGCCATTTCCTTCTCCAGCTCATTTTACAGATGAGGAAACGGAGGCACACAGGGTTTAAGTAACTTGCCCAGGGTCACACGGCTAGGAAGTGTTTGAAGGCCAGATTTGAACTCAGGAAGATGGACTTCCTGCCTCCAGGCCTGGCACTCTATCCACTGTGCCACCTAGCTGCCCTAAGAAATAGACGGTACTTGTACCAAATGATCAAATCGTTTTCTTGAAAATCATGACTATGCAATGCATGTCCTATTGTTCCATTTGTTGAGTCTGGTAACAAGAACATCAGTGCTCAGGGAACACTGGGTCTAAGTTAGAAAACTATGCTGGCTACTTAACGACTACTCAAAGAACTAAAAGCTAGAGCAGAGTTGTAACCAGGGAAAGGTGACTGGGCCTTTGGATCAGGGTGCCAACACAGATAGGAGCACATTTCCTTCCAATGAAAGGATCCCCACTAGAGGGGAGGGGAGCTCATGCCCTGCTGAGATCCATGCAAATAGCTTACTCATTTTAGACACTCAATTAGCTGAAGATTTTCTATGTACTCCTAGAGTCTCCAATAGTCCCCTTTCTACTTTTTGATTAAATAGCACGATGCTTAGTCTCTATCATAACACCACCAACAACAGATGAATTTCCCCAGGGTCAGGAATTCTAGTTACCGCAGTGAACAGCATGCCCAGCACCAGCCTACATCTTGATATACACTGACTTTGGCAGTTAATACTATGCACAGATTACAGGATCCCAGACCCGAGGAGAAGAGATCATGGGGTTCCTCACTTTACAGAGGAGGAAACTGAGACACAGGAAATGGCTGTGACTTGCCAAAGATCATACGAGTAAGGTTGTCCGATTTCAGAGCCCTCACTCTTTCTACTATAACTATACTGCCAAGAGGTCCAAGAACCAAAGATGCCCCTTAGAATCCTGATCAGAACAGAAGACTCGTAGCAGGACATCAGGTCTCTGATCCCTCTGTCCCCCTACACACACACACACACACACACCCCACTACCTTTCAGAAATCTAAGCAATAACTCTAGTAATTTAGGAGGCAGTTGGGATTTGGGTAAGGGCCTTCTTCAGGAAAGGGCCTCCTCATTTCAGAATAACTCCAAACCCATTAGTCTGGCATCACTGACTATGACCCAATTCTTAATTTGAGACAACTGAAACATACATTTAAGGGGCTACTATATGCAAGCCTCAGGCTTGGGGGGTTAGGGGAGCTCATAGTCTAAAAGAGGGAAATTATTTGGCATATTTTATGAATAATTATATTTAAGGCAGAATGGGTTAATTAATCAATGAGCATTTATTAGGCACCTATGTGCTAGGCATCATTCGGAGCATTGATACAAAGAAAAAAATTAGTCATTCTCCGCCTTCAGGGAATTTATTGTCTTGGGGGTGCTGAGAGACAAGCCAATCAGCAAGCATTTATTAAGCACTTACTATTTGCCAGACCCCGTAAGAGACGACCTGGACACAAAGACCAAATGAACTAGCTGCTGCCCTCAAAAAGAGCTTCCATTCTATTGGGGGAGACTATATAAGAATAGACAGAATATGTACAAGATAAATTAGGGTGCAGGAGAGAAAGGCGCTAGTGATTGGAAGGGATGAAGAAAAGGTTCTTGGAGAAGGTGTAGATGGAGCAAAGTTCTGAAGGAAACCTGGGATCCTAAGTGACGAGAAGCCCAGATCTTGTGTTATGGGGAAACTGAGGCACAGGGAAATATTACTTTCAGTCAGGAAGGAGGAGGAGATGGGGCTCCTGAAGGAAGAGGCTTTGGGAGGCAGAGATGTGGACAGGGTAAGGCTGGAGGAAACAGAGGTAATTGAGGGAACCTGGGACCTGTGAAGATCTGTAGGAAGCCTGCTTCGGTACCTCTACAATCTACATATTCCCCTCTAATGGTGTTTTATCTCTTCCTGGGCTCACATGTTGAATTCTCCCACTAGAATGTAAGTTCCCTGAGGACAGGAGCTATTTTATTTGTGTATTTGGTTTTTCCCAATGCCTAGTATATAGTCAGTGCATGAATTTACCTACTTAACGAATCCATGCAGATTGATTCTCCTTCTACCCCTTCAATATAGCTCCCACCCCCCCACCCCCTCCACCACCTTCTCCTTATACCCCCTACACTCCTATAACTGTAACTATCACTTACGTCAAGGCACAGGACTTTCCAGCTTGCACCATCAGCCCATGCCTCTACAAGGTGAGCTAGCTCTTCATTTCTACCTGCCTAGTGAATACCTAGATCAGGGGTCATAGCTCTACCAGCACCTCCAAATTCAACACATCCTGAACAACTTGTCATCTTCCCTTCCCCTTAACTTTTTTCATTTTGTTAATGGCCACACCATCTTCCCAATGGGGCTGCAATCCCAGAGTCGACTTTGATTGTTTTCTCTTTCAAATGCCTGGGCCCCCAACATCTCATCAATATCCATTTTACCACTAATAATTTATATTACACCTAACATTTACGTAACACTTTACACACATGATCTTTTTTTACAGATGAGTAAACTAAGGCTTCAAGAGAAGTGACACAACTAACTAGGCATCTGAAGGCAGGATATGAAGTCTATAATCCCTCTCATCTTTGCTCTCTTCTTTACTGACCATTCAATAATTAACTCAAACAGGATGCCAAATAAATTCATGAAAATCACCAGCATTTCTGTTACTCATGAAAACCAGGAAGAGGAAGAAAGAGACCTACCATTGAAAATAACAAAGTCCATTAACTATCTAGGGGTGACCCACACAAGACATACAGAGGACTTATGCAAAGACCATTGGATTTAGAATCAAAAGAGTTGGGCTTGAATCATGGCTTGGACACCTGCTAGCTATAAGATCTTGGTTAAATTGCTTTATCACTCTGTGTCTTGATTTCCTTATTTGTAACGTGACAAAGTTGGTCTAGGTGGACCTTCAAGGTGCCTTCCTATTTTAACTCCACGCTTCCAGGTTCCCTATTCTCCAACCTATCCCATATTATCACCACATAATCTTCCCGATGCATGAGTGAGGACTTTCTCACTCCTCTACTCAAAAGCTTTCAGCTACTCCTCATTGCCTGTCAAATAAAGTATGAACCGTTTAACGCAGCCATAATCTCGCCCCGATGTCCTTTGTTTGGTCAGACCTCATCTAGGGTCTTCATTCAGTTCAGGATGTCTCATTTTAGGAAGGATTTTGATGGGCTTTATGCAGAGAAGATAGCTGGAGATAGACCTTGAGTCTAAACCACATGAGAATGGATTGAAGAAACTGGGGGTGTTGAAGCTGAAGAAAGGAAGTTTGGCTAGAAATTGGCTAGAAGTTGTGAAGGGCTGGCTCAAAGAAAAGGGATTAGATTTGACCAGTGTGGCCCCAGAGGGCAAAACAAGAAATGTGGGGCAGAAGCTGCATCCCAGGGCTTTAAATCAGGAAATAGCTTCCCAACAATTCCACTGCCCAGATTGTGGAATGGACTTCCGAGGGGGAAGCTTCCCTTTCCCTGGAGGTCTCTAAGACAATGCTTGTCAGGCCCTCTGCGTCTTTGGGTCACCACTCCCCCACCCCCACCCCCACCAGACTTGTAAATACTGTAAAAAAAAGGGACTGGGTCTTATCTAAAATTTGTATCTCCCTCAGACTTCAGGACAACTTGGAAAAAAGTTTATTGAAATGAATTGAAAATTTGGAGCTGATAACTGCTTCTTCAACTATAGCGTTTGTCTATTCCACGTATTATCACATGATGCCTTGTTATCTATCCATAAGGATGAGGCTCAAGGCTCATAAGGTTGTTTGGGGTTTTGTTTGTTTTCATCTTCGGGGCATCTAGCACATACCATGGTACCAGGCATGGTAGATACTAGGTTAATACCTTGCTGAAAAGAGGCTCTTTGGCATGGCCCAGTAGAAAAAGAGCTGGCTCTAATATTTGAAGACCTGGATTCAGATTCCCACTCTGTATGGGCTTGGGCACACAAGCCACTTAACTCTCTGTAAAATGAAGGGGTCCATCTAAAGGGCGTCTTGGGGCCCCTTCCAGCTTTAGATTCTATAACCTGGCAGGGATCAGCTCTCCTTGGGGTTATTCTGAATGACTGCCCTCTCCCCCCTCCCCAAGCCTGGAATGTGCTTCCTCCTGCCTTCTGCCTTCTGGTCTCCCCGGATTCCTTCAAATCTCAGATAAACTCTCACCTTCTCCATGCTGGTGCCTTCTTTCTGAGATTTCCTTTCCCCTTCTTTCTATATTTTGTATGGACATGGTCACTGCATGTTGTCTCTCCCATTAGAACGTGAGCCCTTTGAGGGCAGGGAATGTGATTTTTACCTTTCTTTGTACCCCTAGTGATTAGCACAGTGCAAAATGGTGTTTTCTAAATACAATGAATGTTTAAACTTGAAGAAACAGCATGGTGGAGAGAGCATTGGATTTGGAGTCCAGAAAATCCTACCTCAGACTCTATTAGACATGTCACCCTGGGTTCCTCTGTTCTCTAATCTCTTCAACTAGATGACTTCTAAGTTTCCTTACATCTAAATCTATGGCCCAATGAGTTAGAAAGACCTGGGTTCAGAGGTTGCCTCTGACCCTCACTAGCTGCGTAATCATGTGCAAGTAACCCAACTATTTTCAGCCTTGGTTTCCTCATCTGTCAAAAAAGGGATAATCCCCACAGCACCGACTTCTCCGATATTGTGGGCTTCTCTAGCATGATGTGTATAAAAGCCCTTTGCAAACATTAAACTGCTAAACAAAAGGCAGTTGTTGGTATTCACTTCCAGGCCTCTGGGTTCCCTCAGCCTAAAGCAAACATGTTGGTTTATTAAAGAAACACACTTTCGAGACATGTCACTGATTCTCAAGGCCTCGGTCCCATTGTCCTAAAAGGAGGTAGAGAAAAGGTTTCAGGCAGCCCCAAGAGGATGCTGCCTAGGAAGTGCATCTGGCAATAATGTAAAGTAAGGTCTAGTTTGGACTTTTTCGTTGTTTTGGTTTAAACATTTGGTCTTGACTGCACAACATTTTCCTTGGATAACGGGGGGATTGTTCCAGGGGAGGAGACCAGGAATCACCTGGACAGACTAAAGTCATGGGGAAATGGTTTCTAGCCCATATGGTCCTTTTAAATAAAATGCCACTCTTCATTCCAGAAGCACTCAAGGAAATCCTCCCTTTATTCTAATAAACTCTCACAAACTGAAAATGGAAAGGGGGTCCATCACTTCAGGTTGGAAACTTAATGAAAATGAACTATGCCTTTAAAAAAAAAATAATTCTGAGGGAGAAGTAAAATATAAACACACAACACCTGGAGAAATGTTTAAGCCTGTTTTTTTTTTTTGGTGGGGGAGGGATAAACTGCATTTTCACTTTTAAGGAGTTATATTTAAATTCTAATCCTGGGTGATTTCAAAGGAATTCATTCCAAGTATTCATTTTAAGTGTGAAAGGTAAATATCAATCTAAACATTTTAATTAAAGCTAATAATTTCTGAGTCTCCTTAAACATATATACACACCAGATTTACATCGTTTTGCTCTAAGTTCTAACTGGTTTACCAACAATGTTATGATTTTAAGGGGAAGCAGCGTGAGGCTTCGCTACCCTAACACACTGTCTGCATGGAAAAAAGGAAAAAGAAAAGTTACACTGTCTAACTTCACTGAAAATACTTAGCCTCCCTCAGCCTTCAGACTTTTAAGGGAGTTTTAAAGCAGCTGTTACACTGTTAAGCTGTTAAACAGAAGGGCTGTGTCTGCACTGATGAGATTATTTCAAATTAAACTGGGTTTCTCAGATACACGCAGCAAATGTAGTTTTACTTTGGTCTACGAATCAGAAAAAACGTAACAGGAAATTTCAGCTTTAGAGGCGAATTAAGTGTTTACATCAAACCTTTGTTTTACCATCTTCCAAATGATTTATTAGAAGAGACAGCTGGTACCTATTAAGTACCCCTTCTAAATGGTGCACCTTTAATTAGCTAAAATTTACATTCCCACTAACAAATACCAAGGAATGAGATTAACTGACAATGCTTTAAAAAAAAAAAAAGTTTTTTTTATCCATTTTGTTTTTTTTTTTAAATCCAACCCATCAGTGGTTCAAAAACATTAAAAAATCTTTCTCCCTAAGAAATTACAGTCATTAACTTGTTCAGGCCCCCACCAGAAAATACCAAAGCAAGGGTTTGAAGGTTAGATTTTCAGCCCAGTTATTATGTTTTTGAAGTTTCTTGCCCAGGGTTTAGATCTGCGGGCATTTAAGAAAACATACCCTGGGGAAGAATAAAGAGTATCATCTGGTCCATGATTTTCTTAGTAACCTTTGAGTAAGTAAGACCCGCTATCCTAACTCAGGATTCTAGAGGCAATAAGGAGCAGATGAAATGTACCAGTAAACAGAGCTCAGAACCAGGGATGAAATGTACCAGAAAAGAAAGCTTGAATTTCAGATGAAATTTACAAATGAACAAAACTGGCCTCTATGTAAATGACATTTCACCCCTTCCTAACCAAGTGAGAAAACCTCATTTGGGAAAATTTTTCCTCATAGAAATTCACTGAGCTCAAAGAAATATTTAGGGGAAAAAATACAAATCAAAAAATTGAACTTGTTTGGTAACATATCCCTTTACTAGAAAAACACATCTCCATCCACATACTTTGGAGGAGGATCCCAGGTCACATCCAAAGACTTCACTTTAACCTGCACTAAGAAGCTCTCTTTAAATAGGGTATGACTACTCCAGAGCTTGTGTCTTTTCAATCAGTTAGTGTCCCTGCAGTGTTTAGAGTGGCAGAGGGGAAGTGGCCTGTGGTTAAACAGAGGAATTTTAATAGAGCAAATAGTCTCTTTACTTCCTACAGGGTAGGACTTCAAAGGCAGCCCTGCCCCAGAGGAGACAATGTGTTACAGGGGCCATCAGTCACTTAATAGTATGTCAAGTCTATTCAAAACTTACACGGAAGCCAAGATAAATACTACACAAGGAAGACAATATCCAAAACGGGTCAGGCGAGTTAAACTCGCTGGAAATGGAAAAGCTGGGCCATCGGAAACAGATCAACTGCTCCCAACTGTTTGTTTAGGAAAGGAGACCCTTAAAAGTTTACGAGAGACTTAAAACCGAAAAGATCTTCAGCCATCTGTGGTTAGCAGGAAGAGGGGAGCTGAGAGCACGAGGCTAAACCTTGGGGAATTCAGGACAACACATTCATGGTGGAAAGATTCACTAAGCTGGATTTTTTTCATGGTGTTTGGGGGAGAAACAGCCAGAACTAGCCTTGTGGGGCCCTGGGTCCATCAAACTGGCTCTGCTTGGCCCCCAAAGCAATATTAGGAACAACCGGTGAAAAGTGCAAAAAAACAGACTTACACTGGACATTAGGGGAAAACCTGCTAACAAGCAGACTGTGCAAAAGAATGGGCCGCAGCCTCAGGAGGTAGCTGGCGTGGAGCTTTCTTAGCGATAAGTTCAGTTGGCCTAGAAAATCCCTGAACAGCCTTCTGACTCTGAAATTCTGTCCATTCTGTAGTTCTCTAAAACAAGGAAGCCGGAGTTTCCAAATGTCCAGCGATGCAAGAGCAGGAGGGAGATGACGGGCTTCAGAAAGCAGAGCAATGAGACTGGCCTCAGCGGCAGCAGCAGCAGATTTGAGGGCCATGGGCATACCATATTGGTGAGACCAAGATCATATCAGAAAGGAATATTACAAACAATAGGAACAAAGGCTCTATGATTCCATGAAAAATTAAGTGAAACAAATTGGGTTTAAAAAAAAAAAAAGGAATCCCCAGGCAAATTCCAGCTTATAAAAATCCTCAAGTCTTCACACTAAGGACTGGATAGGATGCCTATGGAAAAAGGAGGGGGCTGAAAGAGATGAGCTTTAGGGGCCCTTCGAGCTCTAGAATATTAAACCCTAGTAATGGTTCCTTTTTATGATTCTGACTCTTAGGAATTTCTCTTCTTTGCAGATCTTTTCAAAGAAAAAAGGGTGGGACTGCTAGGAAAATGTGGAGGGGGGAAGGCCAGTGGGATGATGGCTGAAAGAGGAAAGACCAGCAGGAAAGCCAATGCAGCTAGCAGAATCATTCCCAGGAAACGTGTCTAGAGGCATCAAGGTATCTTTCACTGATTGCCAGGAGGGACACCACCAGGCAGCCTGCTGGCAGCTAGCATGGCAAAAACACTTGTTTACCCAGCTCAAAGAACCAAATGTCTGCTGTAGAGAGATGAGCTTTCAGTGAATGAAAACAAATCCAATTCAAAATTGAATAAAATTCCTCTGGGCCTCCAGCCAAAAGACTATTCTTGGGCTAGACTTTTTATCAAGTGCCCTAAAGTTTAATCAGCTGGAACTTCGTTTTTGTTTAAAGTTTTCGACCTGTGGAAAAGAAGCATTTTGCTCTCAAATGAGAAATTGGGATTTCACCAAAAAGATGGCTATCTTTAGCTTAATTGTTCTCCCCAGAACAATGAATTGTAAGAGTGTACTGAGTTTGAAGGCTGAAGACTTGGGTTCAAATTCTGACTCTACTCCTCACTAGCCAGGATAAGCCTGGGCAAGGAACTTAACCTCACTCAGACTCAATTTCTTCATCTGTAAAATGGGGGATTGGATTAGATAACCTTTGAGATCCACTTCAGCTCCAGGATCCAATCAATCAAAAAGCATTATTAAGCACCTACTATGTGCCAGGCACTGTGCTAAGAGGTGAGGATCCAAAAAAGGGCAAAGGATAGTCCCTGCCCTCAAAGGGGGAGACCACATCCAAATATGTTTGAAGCAAGTTACAGATAGGATAAATAGGAAACAATGAACAGGGAAGGCTCTAGCATTAAGAGGGGTTGGGAAGACGTCCAGTAAAAGATGGTATTTCAGTTGGAACTTAAAGGAAGCCAAGGAGGTCATTAGTCAGATCAGAGGAGGGAGAGCTTTCCAGGCATGGGAGATAGCCAAAGAAATTGCCTGGAGCTGAGATGCGGTGGAATAGCCAGGAGGCCAGAGTCACTGACTGGATGCAAGAGTACCTATCAAGGACCAATGTGGAAGAAGACTGGAATGGTAGGAGAGGGCTGGCATATGAAGGACCCTGAATGCCGCATTTTGTATTTTGAATGTATTCCAAGAATGCAGCATTTTGTATTTTAATCCTGGATGTAATAGAGACACTGAAGTTTAATGAGTGAAGGGGAGAAGATGTGACGTGGTCAGACATGTACTTAAGGAAAAGTAGTGTTGGTGGCTGAATGGAGGATGGATTGGAGTGGGGAGAGACTTGAAGTAGGCAGGCCCACCAGCAGCTACAGCGATAGTCCAGGCTTGAGGTGATGGGGGTCTGTATTAGAGTGCAAATGGAGTCAGAGGAGAGAAGGGGTGGATTTGAGAGGTGTTATGAAGGTGAAAACAACAAACCTCGGCAACAGATTGCATATGGAGGGTGAGAGAGGAAGAGAAGTTCAGGATGACTCCTAGGTTGTGAGCCTGAGGGACCGGGAGGATGGTGAGGCCCTCTGCAGTAAGAGGGGAGGTAGGAAAGAAAGCAGGTTTAGGGAAAAGATAGTAAGTTCCCTTTTGGACATACTGAGGTGCAGATGTCTACCGGACATTCAGTTCAAGATGTCTGAAAGGCAGTTAGAGATGTAAGACTGGAGGCCAGGAGAGAGACTGGGGCACCAAAGGCAGATTCGAGAATCATCAGCATAGAGACAGTAATTAAATCCATGGCAGAAACAATAAGATCAAGTGGGATAAATAGAGGGAAAAGAGAAGAGGACCAGGGACAGAGCCCTGAGGGAAACCCAAGGTTAGAGGACATGTTCCGGAGGAGGATACAGCAAAGATGACAGAGAAGGAGCAGTCAGAGAGGAGGAAGAGAATCAGGAAAGAGCCTAGAGAAGAGAATATCAAGGAGGAAAGAATGATCAACAATGCAAACGCTGCAGAGAGATGGCCAAGAAGAAAGAGTGAGAAAAGGCCACTGGACTTGGCAGCTACGAGATCACTGGTCACTCTGGAGGGAGCAATTTGGGTGGAATAAAGTCAGAAGCAGATTGTAAGAGGTTAAGAAGAGAGTGAGAGGAGACAAGGTGGAGGCACCTGCTGTAGATGGCCCTGTCTAGGAGCTTAGCTACACAGGAAAAGAAGAGATACAGGACGAAAAGTCAGTGGGAATGAAAGGGTCAAGTGAAGTTTGTTTTTTCAAGATGGGGGAGACATGGGCATATTTGTAAGCAGTAAGGAATGAGCCAGTAGATGGGGGAAAATTGCAATAAGTAGAGTGGGCATGACAGAGGGAATAATCTGTTGGAGGAGATGGGATGGAAGATATCCTTTGATACAGGCTCCCCCCACCTTTGTAACAAATATATTTCAGTTCTGAGAATTCAAGGCTTTCCAGTTCGATTCCACTAAATCTTCAACATAGTATAATGGAAAGACTATTGGATTTAAGGAAGAGGCCCTGAGTTCTAATCCTAGCTCTTCCACTTAATTACTTCTACCATGTTGAGCAAGTCAATACAAAGACAAAAAAAAAAAGTTCAACAGTCCCTGCCTTTAATGGGTTTACATTCTACTAGGAGCAGAAAACTCAAAGCACCAACAAATTTAAGCAATGTCTTGATGAATGGTTTATACATTTTGTTAGGAAGGTAGGTGTGGGATATGTGACATAATACTCAAAGATCTGCTTGATTTTACAATGACTAGAATTTCTCGCAATGTCATTGTTCACTTAAGGGTGAAATTTATTGGTAATGGAAAAAGTCTAATGGTGATGATACTCAGAAACTTGATTTTCATTCAGAACAACTCCTTAAGGGATAGGCAGTCTAATGGACTCACCACAAATCTTAATGATACCTTTGTTGTTTCCTCATTTTTTTTAGTCAAGTCCAACTCTTCATGACCCCACTTGGGGTTTTCTTGGCAGAGATACTGGAGTGGTTTGCCCTTTCCTTCTCCAGCTCATTTTACAGATGAGGAAACTGAGGCACACAGGGTGAAGTGACTTGCCCAGAGTCACTCAGCTAGTAAGTGTCTGAGGCCAGATCTGAACTCAGGAAAATGAGTCTTCCTTATTCCAAACCCAGTGCTCTATGCATTGGGCCACCTAGCTACCCTTAATGATACCTACAAAGAATTTTTAAGACCAGAGTCACTTCCAAAATTGGATTCTTCCTTTCCTGATAACCAAGCAATGAGCAGTGAAGACTGGGTGTGATCGGTCCCGTCTCTTTCTTTAAAGTGTCAGGCTCCACATACGGAAGGATCTCGGAGACCATTTAGGCCAACCTACGGCTGAACAGCAATTCCCTATAGAGCATCCTGGACAAGCAGGCCGTTCAGGCAGAGCCAGGAGACCTCCAGTGACCAGGAATCTACTTCCTCCTGAGGCCAGCACAACCCCTTCAATTTACAGAAGAGGAAATCAAGGTCCAGAAAAGTGAGGTCCTTTGCCCAAGGTCACCCACAGGAGCAGATCCTGGATTCACACCCCTGATTCCTTTCTGCTACCCTTCTCTGGGACCACTCTGTGCTAGCCTCCCCACTTTCTGACTTCCCATAAGCCCGTATTATCTATCCTACCCATTTCAGAACTCAGTTACATTCTGTGTACAAATCTCACTCCAACTATATAAATTTCTCAAGGGCAGACAGGAACCAATCATTCACTTCTGTATCTCTGGATATCAGTATGTACCAGCACACATATGTATGATATGTATCAGTACACACACAAAAGACCTCAACAAATAACCTGTGGAACTGAATTAAGTGGATCACAAAACAAGGGTTACTGGGTATGACCACTCAAAGAGCCCTTCCTTGCTCCAGCTGGAGAAACAAGACAGTAACTTTTACTAACTGGAGGAAGAGAGGTCAGGCTTTCTGACCTTGTCAGAATTTTGTACAATGTATCCCACAGAATCTCCAACCAGGGCAGGACCTCTGAGGTCACCTACTGCAACCCATTCCACAGGAAGGCTCTTGTTTTTAACAAGGTAAACCCTCTGCCCAGTTGTTTATGAAGCTTTTTACAACCATTCCTTTATTTAAAAAAAAAAAAGAAAAGAAAGAAAGAAAGAAAGAAAAAAAGGAAACACAGGCACCTTCCTTTTACTGGCAAATCAAGCCAATGGGGCTGTTATCCACAGAAATATTTTTCAAAAAAATGAATGAAGACAAGTTACGCAGAGGAAAGCAATGAAGCCAACTAAGATAACCTCTGATTAAGATTTTTTTTTTAATGTGACAGCAAAGAGGGAGCCTGGACAAGCAGATCAAGTGCTGGATTTGGAATCAGAAAGTCCTGGGTTCAAATGTCACCTGAGACAAGGGGAGCAACTGCTTATCAGCCTTAATTCCTTCCTGTGCAAAATAGGAACAATTCTAGCACCACCCTCACAGGTTTGTTGTATCACTCAAATGAGCAAATGTCAAATATTCTGTGTAACATGAAGGGCTGTGTTCATGTCAGCTGTCAGCAGGACCAGTAGAATCAGAGATGAGAGATGGTTGAGGACACCTGGTCTCACCTCCTCAATGGAGATTATTGCAAGTACTTCGTACCTGATTTTTCTCTTGAAATCAACAAGTATTTAATAAGTGCCTGGTATACATGAGGCACTGTGCTGGGGAAACTAAGATGAAAATAGTCCATGCCCTCAAAGAGATTATATTCTCTTAAGGAAAACATGTACATATACCGAAAGTCTTAGAGCAGTTTTAAGCTATAAACACTTAAAATTGTACTAAGACTTTTTGGGACACTCTGTCTAAAGATTTCCAACATAAATACTGAAGGTAATTGAGGGTAGACTGAGGTGGTGTTACTAGCAGCCAGCAGGGATCAGGAAAAACTTCATGCTTGAGCTGAGCTCTGAAGGAAACTTGGGACTTTTACATTTCTTCATTTTACAGATGAGGAAATTGAGTGTGGTGGGAGTAGAGTGGGGGTGGCCCTATGGGACTTGCCCAAGGTAGCCTCCATAACTGGATTTAAACCCAGGGCTTCTGATTCCATATTTAACACTCCTACTGAATTAAGGAATTCAAATGATTATTAAAAGCAACAAAATCTCCCCAAGTGCCCAGAAGAAAGAATTCCGAAAGGGACGGAAATAAGATTTTATTTATATCTCTTTATGTTGTTATCTTGTTAAAATGTATTTTTTCCATTTGTATAAAATGTCAGTAGCACAGGTTTTATGGGTTTATGTGTGATTGTTGCCTATATGACCTAAGGTGAGTCATGTCTCTCCTCTCTGGTGCGCTTTCCTTACACCTAAAGAGAGAGGTTAGGGTGCCTTCTAAAGGTCTAAAAACACTCCCAGCCAAAGGGTATTTAGCTGGCTCACAGAGACATTTTCTCTCAAGGGGTTGGAGTAGAGCCGCCAAATCGTTCACAGGAGGTTCAGGTACAGGGCCACCGACCACCTTCTCAATGCTGGAGTTTCCCACACTCAACTGTTTTAGTATATTAAGCTTAGCACACTGCCTGACAGCACAGATGCTTAATAAGTACTTACTGACTATAATTTCTATTGATCATATTAACTATAACATAAGTTCTATAATCTCCTATTATATTGACTATATCATAAGGACCATAACATCTTTTGATTACATTAACTGTACGTTCTATCATCTCTACTGATTATAGTGACTACCCTAAGGGCTATAAACTATATTGACTATAAGGAGATCTTAGCAGGAAGCAGAACTTGGGGAAAGCTCTGACTGTCCCCTCTCGGGGGCTGACACACTCCTGTCCTGGAGTTAGTCTGTCCATGTGGGGAAGGGCATGAGGGAGTGAGAATAAACCAATGAAAGAAAGGCACTAGGGCTGGGAATACAATTGCACAGATTCTCTCCCTGAGTGCCAGGCTTTCCCCCATTGCAGGGAGAGAGCTGCCAGGCTTAAAATAAGACTCCTTCCTCCCAGCAGTGTTCAAGAGTCTGTCGGGCCTGGGGGTGCACTTCTCCACTAGGCCCCTTTACTAAGATGGTCTCTCTCGTCCCTCCCCCAAATCCCTACTCTGCTGTTTTTGAGGTCCAATTAAAGTCTTACCTCCTCCTTGAAGGAGGTGCCCTAACCCATCAACCCATTAGATGCTGAGATGTGGAAGGGACCCAAAACCAAGAAAACAATAAACCCAATGACCATGACAACTTGCATAGAAAGCACAATGAACATGGAAACATCCAGCACTTCTTGGGATCTTAGAGGGCATCAGGGCCCAGCCCCCTCGGGTTACAGTTGAGTAACATTAAGTGACTTGCCCAAGGTCACACACCTAGATAGTGTCAGAGCCAGGATTTGAATTCCGAACTGGTGCCTCTAAGTTCCGCACTCATCACTGTACCACACTGCCTCCCTCAACGCTTGCTGTTGGTGTTCAGTCCTTTCAGTCCTGTCCGACCCTTCGTCACCCCGTTTGGGGGTTTTCCTAGCAATACTGGAGTGGTTTGTGATTTCCTTCTCCAACTCATTTTACAGATGAGGAAACTGAGGCAAACTGAGTGAAGTGACTTGCCCAGGGTCACCCAGCTAGTAAGTGTCTGAGACTGGATTTGAACTCACAAAGATGAGTCTTCCTTACTCCAGTCCCAGTGCTCTATCCTAGCTGCCCCTGTTGTGATAATAACACTGCACTTAAGAGTTAGAAAGACGTGGGTTCCAGTGCCAGTGCTAAGGCTTACTATCTGAGGCTACTGGTTATTTCCTTTAGAACACAAACTCTTTGAGTTTAGGGATGGTATCCTCAGCACCCCAAAGGTCCTTAATAAATCACTGTGGACTGATGGATTTCACCTCAGAATCCTTGTTTTCCTCTCTGCAGACTGGTGATGAGAATCATTTCACCATTTAGTATGGACCATTCATACCACCATCACTAAAAGGGTCATTTGGGGAGGAAATGTTTTCAAAAATCTTGAATAGAAATGTGAGTATCACAAAGACAACTCTTGGTGAATTTGAGAAGACTTTGTTTAGCTGGACCCACTATTGTCTCCAGTCTGGGGGGCTTTTGGTTTTGTTTTTTCATTTGGGCAATAGGTCTTTCATACTGGTAGAAGGGGGCTTGCACGTCGCTTCTAACTTCGGCCAGTTTGGAAGGGTTATTTATGACGGCCACTTCAGCTAGTTAACCATGGAATGTGAGAATGAAGAATATCAAAGAAACATGAAGCAAGGGCAGGAAGCATTTCCCGGCCCCAATCGAGGCTCATCTATCTCCAGAAGGAAAAATGTCGCCAGTGAAAAGTGTCTTCTCTGATGCTGCTATCCCTTCCTTTCCCATCCTTTGGAGTCCCACTTAAAGGCCACCCCCTCTGCCTGATCTCCATAACTGCAGCATCTCCCTTTCATTTCTGACCTCTCGAATGCATCTCTCCCGGCTTTTTTTTTTTTTTTTATTAAGGCAACTGGGGTTAAGTGACTTGCCCAGGTCACACAGCTAGTTAAGTGTCAAGTGTCTGGTTTGAGGCTGCATTTGAACTCAGGTCCTCCTGACTTCAGGGCCTGTGCTCTATCCACTGCGCCACCAAGCTGCCCCCATCTCGAATGCATCTGTCCTAGTTCATCTTCCACACCACCAGCACCACCACACTGTAAGGGACACTTCATCTCAACTGTCCTCAAATCTCAAATGTCCCTCCCCCAGAGTCTAGTAAAGTGTGGGGAAGCAGAAAAGAACTGGATCTCAGTCAGAGTCTTTGAGAGAGCATGCTAGGGAGCTAGAGCTCTGGGCTACAGGAAAGTCACTTACTTCAGGGCAGCCAAATTTTAAAATAAACCAATTCAGAAACTCCATCTCCTGGTGAGCACTCATGATGAAAAATGTGCCCCCTACTTATACCCTGTGTGGAGGGAACCCAACTTTGGGACCAAGGCCACAGGGAACAGGAAGAGCATGGTTTGTCTTGGGGGAATTCTGGTGGATGGGGTGGGGGGGAGATGCATTGACAGAAATCCAACCTTCCTTTCAGGTTCTTACCTAGTGACATCTAAAGACTATCAAAGAAAAAACGGCTCTTTCCCAGAGAAGCCCTAAGAATACACTCAGTTCTGTCACTTTCTTATGTGTGGCCTTGAGCAATATACTGCGCCTGGAAGCCTCAGTTTCCCCATCTATAAAATGAGAGGCTTAGAGTAGAGGACCTCAGAGGTTCCTTCCAGCTTTCAATCTAGGATTCTAAAAATTAAAAACATCAAAAAGTGTGCGAGGGCGGGGAGGAGTCTCAAGAACTCGGAAGAGATTTGCAATCCCCAGACCGTGGAGGAAGCAGGAGGCCCAGCAGCCTCCCAGGGAAGCGCCAAATTAACTAGTCCAGGCAGGGATGGTCAAAACCGGCCATGCAAAGCAGCAGGGCGATATTGTTATTAACAAAGGGGGAGTGGGGTGAGGAAGGGGAAGGGTTCCCAAGCCCAGAGGACTGCCCAGACCTCTCCTGCAGCCTCAGGTTTCCTCCCCCTCGCATTATTCTGCCCCAACCCCCCCCCCCACCCCCAGCTGAGCTGCAGGTCGGCAGGAGCAAAGACTAGCAGCTTTAAAGAGCTACAGACCGGAACCAAGGCCCCAGCAGAGAAGTAGGGAGGGGGAGAAGAAAGGGGGACAGAGGGAGAGAAGAGGGGGGAATAGATGAGGAGGAGAGGGGATAGATAGGGAGGAGGGGGAATAGAAGGTAGAGGTGCAGGAGGGAGGGAAACGATCGTAGGGCAGGGGACTCCCCCCAAAACACACACTGAGAAAAGGTCACAGACCCCCAAACACGCAAACAACAGTGTGACTAAAGCCTTAAGACCCCAGCAGGATCTCCGGGGAGATCCCTCCGGACAGAAACAAAAGAGGGCGAACAGGGGGGCAAACGCCGCCCCCCTCCCTTCCCTCACCTCTGTGCCAGCCTCCAGGCAGCAGCCTGCACAAACCCCGGCCGCCCGCCCGCCCGCCTGCCTCGCCTCATTAGCAGCACAAAGCCCCAGTCTTCCGGCGGCTCCTTTCATCCCCCGGGGGAGCCCGAGGCTGGGCTAGCCCAGGTGCCCAGACGCCGCCATCCCCCCTTCCTCCTCCCAACTCCCCCAAAGACTCCCCCAAAGGGGCCCCGGCCGGGGAGGGAGGACGCGGCTGAGCACCCAGAGAAACGCAGGAAAAGCCCATATTCCTTCGTTCGCTTTCTCCTCTTCCCCGACAGACAGCCGGGGGCACACGCATACACACCTGCCCCGGCTCTGCCAGGCCCGTCGATCGTGGGGTGGGGGGGGGGGCGAAGAGAATGGATGGACACACGGACGGACACAGGCGGATACAGACGGACATACACACACTCCACCCCCCCCCCCGCCCCCGGGGCTGCCACCCTGGGAGCACAGTCTCCTTCCAGCCCCGCGCTCGCTCTCTCTTCAGTGCTCCCGGGTCAGACAGCCGGGGGCACACGCATACACACCTGCCCCGGCTCCGCCAGGCCGGTCGATCGTGGGGTGGGGGGGGGGCGTGAGTGGATGGGCCCCCGGACGGGCACACGGGGGGACCCGCCGGAACACACCCCCCCCCCCCCCCCCCCCCGCCCCCGGGGCTGCCACCCTGGGAGCACAGTCTCCTTCCAGCCCCTCTGGCTCTCTCTTCAGTGCTCCTGGGTCAGGGCTCTTGGCAGGAGGCCAGCCACAAAATTAGCCCAGGAAACCAAAGCGCCCTTCCTGCCTCTTTACCTCTCACTCAGTTTCCTTCCCATCTTTTTTTCCTTCCTTCCTTTCTACCTCCCTCCTTCCTTCCTCACCTTCCCCCTTTTTTACTTCCTTCCCTCCCTCCATCTTAACTTTCCGTCCTTCCCAACGGAACTTCTTCTCCTCCTTCCTAACTTTTCCCCTGCCGCCATCCTTCCTAACTTTCCTCATCCTTCCTTACTTCCTACTTTCCTTCCTCACTTCCCTATCCCTCCCTCCCTCGTTCCTTTCTTTCCTCCATCCCTCCTTCCTCCCTTTCCCCCTCCCCTCTCCATCTTCCTTCCTCCCTCCCTTCCTTTTTCCTTCCCTCCCATCCTCCTTTCTTTCCT
>NW_020954595.1:1299857-1317308 GCF_900497805.2 Vombatus ursinus | reverse complement strand
TCCTTTCTTTCCTTCCTTCCTCCCTTCTTCCCTCCCTCCCTCCCTTCTTTGCTTCCCTCCTGCCTCCCCGCCCCCTCGGTCCCGGCCGGTCCCGGGTCCGGCTCGCGGACTCACCCTCCAGCCGCAGGTGTCCCCGGGAGGCCCTCTCCTGCCCGGCCCGGCGGCCACGGCCAGCTGGGAGCCGTTCAGGCAGGCGTTCACGGTGAAGAAGAAGGAGCAGAGCTGCAGCCAGGGAGCCATGGTGGACGGGCCGGGGCCGGGGCCGGGGCCGGGGCCGGGGCCGGGGCCGGGGCCGGGGCCAGCAGCCGGGCAGGCAGAACGAGAGCTCGGGGGAGCGCAGCCTCCGCCGCCCGGTGGGACGGCACGGGCCCCCGGGCCGAGCGCTGCCTCTTCGGGACTGCGCTCTGCTGGCCGATGCCGCTGCTGCTGCCGCTGCCGGTGGGTGCCCCTGCCGATGCCGGTGGGTGCCGCTGCCGCTGCCGGTGGGTGCCCCTGCCGATGCCGGTGGGTGCTGCTGCGGCTGCTGCGGCTGCTGCTTGCCCCAACGGTTCCGGCTGCTGCAGCCGCTGAGCTCCTCTGGCAACCTGGGGAGGGAAGAGGGGGAGGGAAGAGGAGGAGGGATGAAGAGGAGGGGTCGGAGAAGGAGGAGGGGTCGGAGAGGAGCGCTCAGAGCATGCGCTCCGGGGAGGGGCGGGCCTGCCAACCCGGGGCCCCCCTCCGACCAGCCCCCTCCTTCCTCCTGGGCTTTCCAGGACCCGGAGCTGCACCAAGAAGGAAAAAGGAGGGGGAACGAGGGGCGGCACCCTGCCTTCTCCAGCCCTCCGGACGTCCCTGTCTCCCCCCATCTCGTGCTCCCCAAAGTTAGGCTGGTTTGTTCTGCCTGAGAAGCCCGGAATGTGAGCGGGGACCCGGGGGGGCGCCCAGTAAATGGCTCGGCAGCTGGATTTTAATGAGGAAGGAATGGAGGCTGCCAGGATACCCCGGGATGCCGCTGGGCTCCATGACCTCCGCCTTGCCTTGGTTGGTCATCCACCTCCTTAGTGCCTTTTCTTCCCAGCGTGTCAGGGTTCTCCCTGGAGCCGTCTGGCGTAGAGTACCTGGGAAGGAAAACCAGATTTCCTTTAGGGGCAGAAGGCCTTCCAGTTCCCAGGAAGAAAATCCTGTCCCATCTCCTTCTGCTCTGCCCGGGGATTTTTATCATCCGGGGAGGACCTAACTGAAGGAGGGGGCGTTGTTAGTAAACCAGACCTCCCCGCCCCCAATCCCCAGCTCCTGATCGTTTGTGCCATACCTCCAAATAATCACGTTTGTATTTGTATTGTAGGTACCCATATAGGTACTTCTTGTCTCCCTTCAAAGATTGGAAGCTCCCCGAAGGCAGGGACCGTTTGACTCCTTTCTTTGCAGTCTCAATACCTGGCAAATAGTAGTCATTTAGTAAATGCTTGCCGACTGTCAGGAAATTGAGGAGAGCTCATCTTGACCATGCCTCTTCAGCTCTGCTTCCTTTCTCACTAATCTCCCCCCTTTCCCTTCTTTTCGACCCTTGAGTAGGCCCTTTCACTGTCCCTGCCCTTGTCCTAAGCATTAAAAACTGAAGGGACCAGCCTTAGGTCCCTGCCCTAGTGAAGTTGATACCGTATTCTGTATTCTCTTCTCCAAAGAGGCTCCGCCACTGGTTTACTTCAAACTGCCAGACAAATTTTCCACGAGGCTGGAAAATCTCATGTCTTCGTTGTTATCATTGTTAGCCCTGGAATCAAACACAAATGCTTTCATTCCGAGTTTTCACTGTGCCTTCTCCTAAGGCAGCCTAAAATGACACTAGTTGGGGTTTTTTTGGGGGGGGGCTACCTAGAAGTTCTGACCTTGCCACTCCAGTATTCAAGAAGCATTATGGATTCCCCCTTACCCATAGGATAAACACAAACATACAAACTCAGACTAATCACACATCACTCCCCTTAGCACCCCCTACGTCCAGCCATACCTTCTGACCTGTCCTTTCTGTTAGAATAATGCTTCATCTCCCCTCTGTGTCTGCTGTGTCCTTCCTCACTTCCACCTCTGGGAAATTCTGGCAGTGGGATGACAGAGAAGATAGAAGGCTAGTCTTGGAAGTCAGAAGACTTTGAGTTTCTATTCTTCCTCAACACTGATCAGCCATTCTCCTCATCTCCTTACTTTCCTTGGCTATCAATTTCCAATGAATAACTTTTTGTCAGATGGCTTTTAGGTTCAAGAATTGAATCCTATCTTTCTATATGAGTGATCTTGGGCAAATCATTTTTTTTAACCTCCCTGGGCCTCAGTGCCCTCCTTTGCATAGAGGTAAGATGAGATGATGTCTGTGGTCTCTTCCCACTCTAATTTCTATGATTCTCCCAGATTCCTTCCTAGATTGTGTCTTCTTTGCTAGAGTCAATAGCAGTGAAAGGGAATGAAGAGTGAAGAAGTAGAAAAAATAGAGGAGAAAAAAAAAACAAGGAATGGCATGTTAAGCCATTTGCAAACCTTGAAAGAGAACCATCTGTTGATAGAGACATATGCAGATGTACTTTTTAGTCTTTCTAATTTAGTAGACACCTATTACAACAAAAATCATCATTCCAAAGATTGAGTTCTACTGTGGATTAATGTAACTGTGATGATCAATCTGACCTGACATTAGTAAACCAGAAGGTTCATCTATGTAGATGTGTTATAAAGAAAAGCCTAATAGAGTCATGCCCTACTCCCTTTCCTGCACCTGTATCAGCTACAAAAGGAGTGGAATATCGGAAGGAATTTTGGCATTGAGGAAAAGCACGTACAATGAGGAACCATGTTCACATACAATGGTAGATGTATTGGGTCTGAAGCCTAGTTTGTATCATTTTGCAACAAAGAGCAATAATAATTTATTAATACACTCAATACCTGGGACAACTCCCTCTTCTGCATGGGGCTCCCAGAAAAGCTACCCCAGGTCCACAATACTCAGTGGTCCATATATACTCAAAATCACAACTCATGAACCCCCTCCTCCCAATGTGTTTATTTTTACTAATCACCCAAAGGACAATTCGAAGCAATGGTATTTAATAAAATAGGATAGGAAGAAAAGCAGCGGTAAAAAAAACTAAAAACCTGGGGCACACTCTTCCACAAATATACACACCTTCACTAAGAAAAGTGGATGCCCATAGTGATCACATTTGGCTAGCACACACAAGGAAGGTGAGAAACAAGGGAACATCTGTGGCTAGGGTGCTTTGGGGAAAGCACTCATATAGAGAACATATGTGCCCAGAATCTGTGCAAAACCAGTGCAGCTTATATTTTGATGCTGCAAGGCTGCTGATGTCATCTGGAGCTGTCATCCCCTGCAGTCTGACCTCTGCTGACAGCATTGTCTCTGTTAGGCAATATTCTTCTGCTTTTATGGTCTCAGCTAGGTACATACTCATTGGTATTCCCAGCCTCTTTCTGCTGTCACCTGTTGAGCTTAGAATCCTCAGCTGAGTTGCTACCTTTTCCTTGTAAGAGTAGGCTCTGACATCTCTCTTTTAGCTTAGAGCCTAGACTTTAACACTTTAGCTGGCCCTCACCTACTCAGTCATCAGACTAGGTCCACTGCTTTCTTTTTATTTCAAGAAGTATCTATCAGCAACCAGAATTTTATCCTCTTGGGAAAAGATCTTTTGAATCATTGAACAGTCAACTAATTAGTCAACTAATTAAAGCCTCCAGGTTCTAATTAGGTAGCTTTCTTTTTAAACTACTTCATCTTGGTAACAAGATCAATGTATCTGTCCCAAAGCTCTATCTGACTTAGGGTTAGAAAGTTCCCTTTAACTCCTATTAATGCCTAATCACTAACATACATCCTTCTCAAACAATTTCAGATGGCTGAATTCCCCAAAAAATCCAAAGGACTTCATGGGTCTTAAGCACAATGGCTTACCTCAGCCTCACAAGATCCTCTGATTTATCATGCAAATGCATCCAAGTAAGAACAGATTGAGAGAAAATAGTAAGGTCATTATCTTCCTTGTTTCTGAGCCATATTCCTGCCTTTATCATACGAGGCTAGCAAAACATCTTCAGGGCTTTGTTCCTCATATTTTAAAATGTGTTTTATTTTGCAAAACTATGAAGATAGCTTATTCTTATTTTGCAAGATCTTTCAGCAGCAGACTGACTTAGAATGACCAACACCTATATTGTAATTGATGAGTCCGGCCCCAGCCTCTTTTTCCTGCTTTGTTACCTACCCTTCTGCAGATGTCCTGATTATTCCTGATAGTAGGGGGACCTATGGGGCAGGGAAAGAGAAGGAGATATGGGAGAGAGAGAAATTATGTAAGTAGGTAAATAGAGCATTTGTCAAGTGCTAACTATATAGCAGCCACTCCTCTAAGTGTTTGGGATACAAATACAAGCAAAAAGAAAGTCCCTTCCCTCAAGGAGCTCACATTCTAACGGAGGAAGAGAATGCATAAAAGGGAGCTGAAAATAATTGGGAGCTCTAGAAGAGAAGGTACCCAGTTAGGGGCATGGTAGAGAAGTCCAGAAAGTCAAAGCCAGATTAGTCAAAGAGTAAGAATGACTGACCTGGACACTTCCTCAAAATGTGGATTCCAGAAAGATATTGTTTGTCCTTCATTCTCGAAGAGGACCATGACATCAGGGAGGTGATGTCATGACTTGCAAGTGAATTAGATTTAAGTGAGGGAGGGTTGTGCAAGGTCATCTGCCTCACTTTCTCCTCCAGAGCCATCTGGGTCTAGTGGAAAGATACAGATTAACACGACTGCAGATGGCCCGGATACACTGGCAGGCTGTGGCCTTTTTAGGCTGAGGTCTTTCCCTGGTCTCAGAAAGAACTCCCCAGAGGAAGGAGAGATCTGACGGAGTGGAGGGATCAGAAGCAGGTTTCTGAGGAATGATGAAGTGTGGGGAATCAGAAACAGAGCCAGGCTACACAATACATTTTATTTTGAAACTATTAGTAAAATAACAAGAAATGGAAAAAGTCAGATATAATGATCTTGATTATCAGCATTTCTGTATGAGTTTAACTGCTATAAAATGAGGATCCCAATAACCAAGTTAGTCCGCAAACATTTGATCTCCTTCCAAATAGACAAAGATGATTGTCAAGAATAACACCAGTTTAGAAACAAAGTTAGTTTCTAAAACACTCAGAAAAAGGATGGTGGAAGATTATGAGCAAGATCCTAAAATATTATTTTATGATATCAGTAGAAGAGAGATCAAGTCCATAGTTGGCATAAGCACCAAAAGACTCATCATTCCAAGAACATTCATGGATGATACTAGAAGGAAGACAGCATAAAGACATAAAATGGAAGAAAGCTGTCAACATTTCTCTGCCTGTTTTCTGTTTTCATTATCAGTGGCAGAGGAATGTACCATGTTTGAACCCTCCAAACTTAGCTCAGCTGTTTCTCAGATGACAGATATCACACAATCCATCACTGGGCTTGTCCATGAAGACTTTCCCACTTGGTAGAATTTGCCATAGATTGCACTGCATTGGTATAGGTTTGGAGAACTTATGAGCACCTACATACTGTGATGAGGAATTGAAGGAGGAGTTCTTAAGATTACAGTTTTTTAAATCCATGAATTTTTTATTCTAGAAAATTCTGCTTTTTGTTGCTCAATCAATGATGCCAAGTTATAAGAAAAGATGAAAATGAGAAGCTGACATATGCAACTGAGACAACTCCAACCAGACATATTTAAAGAAGTTATTGATGTTCAAAAATGGGAAGTTGATAAAAGAACAGATGCCAACCCAGATTGTCATTAGTATTTCTTAAAGAAGTTTGACCTATGTAAGCCAATTGCTATAATAAAGAGCCCAGAAACTTCCTCAGCCAATCCTTCCCCACCTCAAAAAAAAAAAAAAAACCACCCACTTGATTTACTTGCCAAGTGAGAGATACAGTAGCCAACAGCAGCACTGATTTGGAATACAAACTCATTTTATTTATTTATTTATTTATTATGCAATTGGGGTTAAGTGACTTGCCCAGGGTCACACAGCTAGTAAGTGTCAAGTGTTTGATCTGAGGCTGGATTTGAATTCAGGTCCTCCTGACTTCAGGGCTCTATCTACTGCGCCACCTAGCTGCCCCTACAAACTCATTTATAAAAATCTTACGGAGAATATTGATGAAGTACTATGAGCAGTAGTATCTCTTGATACAACGGTGAGAAGCAGTAGGGTAGAAAACAAGTTTATGGAAAGTTTGGCAAGAGGGCCAACTAATCAAAGTCAGGGCATTTTAGCATGAAACCAGATGGGGTCAACAAAGAGACAAGAAGTGGAGGAGATCTGTAAAGATTTTTATAACAGGTTCTTTTCACTCTCAAGGGCAAGTCGAACAATCACATTTGGACACTGATGAATGAAAAAGCATTTATTAAGTGATTACTGTATATCAGGTAATATGCTAAGCATTGGCCTCAAAGAGCTCATATTTTAATGGAGGAAACAATATCCACCGGGGAGTTGGTGGCCAGGGAGGAGTACTTTGGTCTGAAAAGCTATAAGGATGATAAGTGGGGCTGTAAGGGAATTGATTGACACAGTCCATCCAGGAACAGTGTCAGAGATGATTTAAACACATTTCATGATTCCAGAACTAGAGAATATGGTCATGACAGGTGGGGAACTTAGAAGAAGGAAGGAAAAGAGAGATGGTTGGCAAAGAGACTGAAGAGGAGATGGCCAGGGAGAAGGGATCAATGGAAGGTGTGGGAGGGGAGGGCTTTCCTGAAAGTGTTCTGGGAGAGACAGCAGTCACTTATCTGAGGAGGTTGGGAAGTTGATCAGAAACCATAGTCTTGGATGTATTGTATGAATGAATGGAAATGGCGGGAAAGAAAACAAAGATAAGTAGTATAATTAAAGAAAACCTAACAATAATAATAATAATAGCCTGCATTTCTGCAGCACTTTAAAAGATTTGCAAAGCACTTTATATGTGTTATCTCATTTGGTCCTCACAACAGCCCTGTGAAATATGGGTATTATTGCCCTAATTTTACAAATGAAACTGAGACTGAGAAGTGACTTTCCCAGGGTGGAACAGTTAAAAAGTGTCTGAGTTAGGATTTGAACGCAGGTCGTCCTGACTCCTTGTCTTACTCGCTGTTGCTCATTTTCATCCGCTCTTCCTAATGCCTGGAATGCCCTCCCTCCTCATCTCGGCCTCCAACCTTCCTTCAGGTCCCACCTTCTACAGGAAGCCTTTCCCAGTCCCTCTTAATTCTAGTGCTGGGGGCCATCTCCAGTCGCCCTGATCGATATCTGGCCACTGGACCCAAGTGGCTCCAGAGGAGAAAGTGAGACGGTGACTTCGCGCAGTTCTCCCTCGCTTAAATCCAATTCACTCGAAAGTGGTGGCATCACTTCACCTCTTGGAGAACGAAGAACAAACAGCAAATTCCAGTGCTATCCCTCTGTTAATTGTCTCCAGTTTGTCCTGCCTACAGGTTCTCTATACGTAGTTGTTTGCCTCTTGTCTCCTCCATAGGATTGTGAGCTCCTTGAGAGCAGGGACTGTTTTCCCCTTTCTTTGTATCCCTAGCACTTAGCACCGTGCCTGACACGTATCAGGTGCTTAATATTGACTGACTGATTCCAAATCTAACTACTGCACCTAGTCAGGATTAGAGGTGACAGGATTTTAAGGTCACTGAGAGATCAATTCTCAAAGTTTCTGAAAGAGGGAAGAATTATATCAAAGGCTTAGGGGAAAAATTCAGATTTTATTAAAGACTGTAAGATCCCATTGTACTTAGTATTTTTTAAAATATGTGTGTATAAGCTTTTGATTTGGATGAGTAAACCTTGCTTAAGATGCACAATACCCTATTTGCATAACACCCAGGTACATTATCTCCTCCTTCTTCCCTTCAGTTCTCCATGAAACAGAACTATCTGTACCAGTTAAGACAAGACTAAGTGTCCTATGTGTTCTGATCATTCAGCAAAGACATCTCAGGTTCTCTCCTGCCTCATTTCTCCTAATTATTTGTCCTCAGTGAAACCCCTAGTCTCCTGCCCCTCTATTCTCCCAATCTAACCTCCTCCTCCTCCCTTTCCTCCCTAATCAGTTTTGACCCTACGATTCACCAGTTTAACCGGACCCCATTCTTGACCCTCACCTCCCTTGCCCCCTCGTCCTACGGCTATTGAAAGCTCACACTTGGTTCACCTCTATTAGCCATCTTCTTCACCTCTACCTCTGGGCTACTGAATCCTGGTGGCAGAAGTCATACTACTGTGAGCACTGGTGTCCCTACAAGTTCATGTGATCAAACTGTAGTTGGGTCTTCATTTCCCTATGGGGAAACTGTTCTTCCCTGATTGGCTTTTCTATCCCATTCCCCTCAGCAGTTGTCCTAAACCTTCTCTTCCCTTCTTAGAATGCTGCTGCCTCCTCCATGGGACAGTGGGAAGGGATCCCTCTTAGCAGACATCCTTGCCTCCTGCTTTGTGAAGGTCATCCATCGGGAGCTCCCTCTTGCCCCAATGCCACTCCTCCAAAGCCTTCTGCTTCTTCGTCCATCCTCTAGTCCTCCTGTTCAGTCTCTGAGGAAGGCTCTTTTCCTTGCCAAGGCCAACTTTTCATTCTTCTCTTCTATGATCTTGTCCCATTGAGCATTCTCTCTTTTTTCCCCGTCTCCAGTCTCTTCCTGGTGTAATTAGGCTCTGGCACACGTAGCTGCGATTACTCTGGCCTCCACTGCCTGAAGTCCAGGCATGTTTCAGTGTCTGCCAGCTACAACCATGCCTGGGTCTACCTTATTTTATGTAGTGCTTCCCCCTCTCTGGTTGCTATCTCTCCCAACCTGCACCCACATTAGCACGTTGGGTCCCCAGACGGACAGCTGTTCCTCCTTTTAGCTCTAGGAGTAACCTTGTTTGTAGCTACACTCCTAACCCTGTATGTCCTAAGCCAATTGCAATGCTTCAAATTAACCAATCAACCACTTAGCTCAACTATTCTCTAACAGAGGCATTTTCTCAAAAAGGCAAAGTAAGAACAATAATTATAGAATCATTCTACCCCAAAACCTAGGGCACCCACTCCCCCAAATACACATAGTGTCTGTAGAGAGGGTAGCCACTAATTTAAAGTATTATAGGAGAAGGGAGAAGTATAAGCATCCATGGCGCCTACAATGTGTCAGGTACTATGCTAAGGACTTTTACAGACATTATCTCATTTGATACTCACAACAACCCTGTGAGGTAGGTGCTATTATTATCCCTATTTTACAATTGGGGAAACTGAGTGACTTGCCCAGGGTCATATAGCTACTAAGTGTCTTAGAACAGATTTGAAGTCAGTTCTTTCTGACTCCAAGCCCAGCCCTTTATTTACAGAGCCACCAGCTGCTTCTGGGTCCCCTACAAATTTGTGTTCACATAACCTCCACTGGGTTGTTGCTGCTGCATGGCAATCCTGTTAGACCTCCCTTATCAACTCACTATCCCACTTTTCATAGCAGCTCTTCCAAAGCTTTTCATCTCTCCTCAAACCTCCCCTGGCTCTTCCTTCCCTCACTCTCTCAGCTGAGACCCTTGCCTCATATTTTACACAAAGAAGTGAGGCCGTTCTCCATGAACTCCCTCTTTTCCCCTCTTCCTCATCTCCTTCCTCAATTCTTTCTATCAATTTTTCCTCCTTCACCCTGTTCTGCATGATGAAATGACCTTACTCCTTGTCAAGGCTAACCCCTTCACTAGTTTAGTTGACTCTCTTCTATCTCATCTCCTCCAACACATTGTCCTTTCTGTCATCTCCACTCTTTCGCTTATTTTCAACCTTTGCTTCTCTTCTGGTTCATTTCCTACTGCCTACAAATATGCCCATATCTCTTCTATCCTGGAAAAATCCTCACTTGACCCTTCTCTCCCTGGGATCATCCTATATCTCTTCCTGTGTAGCTAAGCTTCTAGAAAAGGCCATCTGCAACAGGTGCCTCCACCTTCTCTCTCTCTCATTCTCTTCTTAACCCCTTACTCTCTGGCTTCTGACCTTATTCCACCCAAACTGCGCTCTCCAAAGTGATCAGTGATCTCTTAGTTGCCAAGTCCAATGGCCTTTTCTCAATCCTCATTTTTTGACCCTGTTGATCACTCTCTCCTCCTTGACACTCTCTTCTCTATAGGTTTCCAGGACATCCCTCTCTCCTGGTTCTCCTCCCACCTCTCTGACCACTCTTTCCCTGTCTCCTTTGCTGGATTCGCCTCCAGATCACACCCTCTAACTGTAGGTGTCCCTCAGGGTTCTGTCTTGGGTCCTTTTTTCTTCTCCCTCTATATTACTTCACTTGGTAATCTCATCAGCTTCCACAAATTTAACCATCTCTGTACTAATGATTCTCAAGTCTACATTTCCTGCCCCAGTCTCTGTTGACCTCCAATCTCACATCCCCAACTGCCTTTTAGACATCTCAAACTGGATGTCCAGTAGACATTTTCAATCAATATGTCTAAAACAGAACTCATTATCTTTTTCCCTACCCTCCTCCCCCATTACTGTGGAGGACAACACCATCCTCCCAGGCCCTCAGCCTCACAACCTAGAAGTCACCCTGGATTCCTCGCTATCTTTAATCCCTCCCCCATCTCCAGTCGGTTGCTTAGGCCTGCTGAATCTGTCCCTTCTCTCCTCTGACTCTGCCACCCCCCTGGTACAGGCCCTAATCACCTCGTACCTGGATTATTGCAATAGCTGCTGGGGGGATTGCTTGCCACAAGTCTCTCTCCACTCCAGTCCATTCTCCATTCAGCCACTAAAGTGTTTTTCCTAAAATGCAAGTCCCATCATGTCAATACCCCTTACTCAATAAACTCCAATGGCACCATGTTGGTTTCAAGATCAAATACAAAATATTCTGTTTGGCATTCAAAGCCCTTCATAACCAACCTCCTCCTATTTTTCCAGTCTTCTTATACTACCCCCCCCAATATTTTTCCATCCAACTACACCAGCCTCCTGGCTGTTCCACAAACACAAGACCCTCCATCTCTTAGCTCTGGACATTTTCTCTGGCTATCTCCCATCCTCGGAGCACTCTCCCTCCTCCACTCTGATTACTGACCTCCCTGGCTTCCTTTAAGTCCCAACTAAAATCCCACCTTCTCCAGGAAGTCTAAGGTGCCGTTGGTCCTCACCCCTTCTTAATTCCAGTGCTTTCCCTCAATCATTTCCTATTTATCCTGAGTGTAGCTTGCTTGGTACATACTTGTTTGCATTTTGTCTCCTTCATTAGACTGTAAGCTCCTCAAGGTCAGGTACTGTCTTTTGCCTCTTTTTATATCCTCAGCACTTAACATAGTGCCTGGAGCATGATGGAGGCTTAATAAATGTTCATCAATTGACTGATTGCTTCTATGAAACTGAGGCACTAGAGGAATTAGAAAGATTCCAAAATGACACAGAGGTTGTGAGCCTGGGTTATTCGGGAAGGGTGGCCAGATGCGCCTCAGAACTCGGGAGATGAGGAGGAGGGGTGAGTTTAGGGAAAAGATGACTAGTTTCATTTTGGATGTGTTGAACGTGAAATGCCTGTGAGCATCCAGGTGGATGCCTGTATCTATGTCGTCTTTCATCTGCTGCCCCCTCATGGTGACTTCTGGCCTGAGGCTTCTCTCTAGATTTACTCTCGGGAGATCTCATCAGCTCTGCTAAGTTCAAATCTCTCCCGATGACTCCCTAGGCTATCCAGCCAGCTTTGGTCTCTCCCCTGAAGCCTAGACATGCATCATTATCACTCTGTGGATGGTTCATAGGCATCCCAAACCCAGCATGGGCAAAATAGAAACTCAGTGTTTTCCTGCTAAGTCAGCCGTCTTCCAGAATTCTCCATTTCTGTTCAGAGCACCACCAGACTTCCAGTCACCTGTCACCAGTCAGAGTCGGATTTGCTGTCCTTTTAATTTTGGCCATTGTGTCCTCTGCTCCCCCCCCCCCCCCCCCCGCGTGCCTCACACAAAAGCATTGGCTTGACTTGCACAACAGCACCACCTGCAGGACAGGTGTGGTTTATACCAGAGGAAAAAAGAGCTGAACAGTTCCTCGTGCTCTTGCCAGCCTGTCTGGAGAGGTGCCCAGATGCTTTGACTTCTGCTGTCTGTCTATCACACTGAAGTCAAGTACGTAGCCTCCCAAATAGCAGACGAGCACACTTCAGCCACCACATTGTGTCCATGCAATGCTTTGGCTTTACATGGGGCCCCCCCCTTGTCCCTGACTACTTTCCTATTTCTATTGTGACCAAAGTGTCTGAAATGGGGAGGGAGGAAGAAAGTACAGAGTTTTAGATGAGAGAAAATCACTATGACAACGAAGGTACCAAGCAAATCATCAAGTCATGCCCATGAAATTTAATAGGGATGAATCCGAAGTCTTCTAGATGGGTTCAGAAAAGGCACAGAATCATCGATTTGGAGCGGGTGGGATCCCCCTGCTCCAACTGCCTCAGTTTGCGAAGGAGGAAACTGAGATTCCGAGATGGGAAGCGATTTTTCTCAAGGTCATATAGGCAATAAAATGAAGGGGCAGGGTTTGATTCTTTTTTTTAAATTAAATTAAGTCTTTATTCTCACACAGAATAGGGAATGCTAAGCACTCGTGGTATGCCCACGCATACCATAAACACTCACACACACATCATAGTGTTCATTACAAAAAGATTAAACAGAATTCAACAACTTAGAATTTCCAATGCAATCGTTCAGCAGGCTAGCATTTAAGCCTCTGTGGGATATGAAAGTTTTTGCAAGGCTTCTCCTTAGCCATTTCACATTTCACATTTCATGTTTCACATTTCACATTTCACATTTCACGTTTCACATTTCACATTTCACGTTTCATCTCTACTGAGCTGGTGAATAGATAGCTCCACATGGTCCAATGAAATGCCTCCCAAGATCTTCTCTGTAGTGTTCTCTTTCTCTGCAGTGATGACTCTTCACCTAGTGCCATCCTGTTCCTTCTACTGTCTAAGCATTTTTTTTCTTGTTGTAGGCACTTCTCCCCGCCATCAAGCACTAAGCCTCCAGAGGATCCTGTCACTTGCTGGCTTGTGAGAGGAAGATGCTGCCTCTGCAGCCTTAGTCCTCCAAACCTTTGAGTTCTCTCAAGTTGCAGGATTTGATTCTTGATCCTCTAATTCCTCAGGCCAATTCTCCTGAGCCATCACTATATTAATAGCCCTTCATGGCTAGACAGTGGTTTATCTGAAAAAGGTTTGAGGTTCTTAGTGGACTCGAAGTTGAGAATGATATGGCAGTCAAGAAGGTGAATTGGATTTTAGGCTGCATTGAGAGAGGCAAAATGTCCATGAATAAGGAGCAGACCAAGGATGTTGCTAAGTTAGAGAGGGTTCAGAGAAGGGCAACCTTGGCGGGGGGGGGGGGGGGGTTCCAGAACATGTGTCATAAGGATAAAAGACCTGGAGATGTTTAGCCTAGAGAAGAGGTTTAGAGCTGGGAGTGGGGTGGTGCAGGGTGGGCATGATACTTGTCACTATGACCTTGAAGGGCTATTAGACAAATGAGGAATTCTTCTTGTTCGGTGTGGCCTCAGAAGTCAGGATGTGAAGCAATGGGTAGAAATGGCAGAGGCAAGTGTATGCTCACTGTTACAGGCCAGGGCTGTCCCAAAGTGGAACGGTTGCCTCAGGAGGTGGTGGGTCCCCTGCTTGGAGCTCTTCCAGTGGAATGATGCTTGCTGGGTGTGGTGTGGAGGCCATGCCAATCCAGGTAAGAGGGGGATTTCATGGACTCTGAGGGCCCTTCCTCTAAATGCCAGGATCTTAAGTCCTCATAATGTTACCTGGGTAACATTATGTTCTCTGGGTGTTTTAGGAGTTGAAGAGTACAGTTGAATAGATGGGAACCAGGAACCCCAGACCTTCAAGCATCACCTTATTCAGCTTTCTCATTTTGCAGATAAGAAGCTTGAAGGCTAAGGGTGGTGGGGGTGAAGTTACCACCCCAAAGCCAAGTAGAGAGTAAATATCAGAGGCAAGTTTGAAGACAGATCCTTGGACCCCACAATCCCCCCAAACAAAAAATAATGCCCGACTTCCAAAGTCTTCCGTACATAACCGGCTGATGGGCTATGTCCATTCAGTCTGGGGCATGGAGAAAACTTTCCTCCTCGTACACCTGTCTCATACAGCCTATATAAATACACTCACATCCGTAAAACTGGCCATTCACCTCTGGCGAGGATGGACCCCATCACTCTGATCTCGGAGAGTGGCACATTGTCTCGCAGGGGGGAACCATTCCTTACGGCGACATGACCCCACAAGAGGGCGCAAGTGCTCCACTTGCATGAGTGTTGGGTTCTGGAAGAGGAAAGGAAAAAGTCTGGTCAGGATGTCTTCTCCTGGAAAATTCTTAAGAGGGAAAGCATAGCATCACCAGAATAGAGCCGGAAGGGAACCCAGACACCCAATCCTTTTATTTGACCGCTGAGGAAGCTGAGGAGGCCAAGTTATTTGCCCAACAACAGAGAGTATCAGGTAGAATTTGAATTCCATCCTTCCGGCTCGAGAGTCAGTGAGCTGGGCTCTCTGTGAACAACACTTTTCTTGATTTTGATTTTGTAATATCCCTGGCAGAGTGGATTAAGGACCGACTTCCATGTTAGGAAAACCCGGGTGCAGGTCCTCCTTTTTTTTTTTAACCACTTGTGAGTTTTCTGCACCACTAAAATCAGAAGTCAGAGGTATGGACCAAAAAGTATTCTCTCTCTCTTTTCCCATGATCAAGGGATTCTGTGGTCATCCTATTTGCCAAGGCTAACTCTTACACTGGGGTCTGGATACCAGCCATGTTTTCTCATGGCCCCCAGGCTAGTCTCTACACTTGTACCCTTGATCCTTTCCCTTCCTATCTCCCCCAAGACATCACCTCCTTTGCATCTTTGGTGGGTATTTTGTTGTTGTTTTGTGGGGGCAGGGTTTGGAGGGGAATTTGGGGTTAGGTGACTTGCCTAGGGTCACACAGCTAGTAAATGTCTGAGGCTGGATTTGAACTCAGATTCTTCAACTTCTAATCCAGCACCATGTTGCCTTTGATCTCTCTCTTTCTGTTGTACCCTTCTTCTCTGCCTAAAAATACATTCAACTTTCCCATATCATAGGGGAATCTCTCCTGGTTCCCTACCTCCCCACCTCCACAGGCCATTCCCTCTGAGACCATCTCCTCTTTACACTGGATATATCATATGTGTACATATGATTTGCCTGATGTCTCCCCCCTTCACATCCAAGCTCCTTGAGGACCAAATTTTTGTCTTTCTTTGCATCCCCAATGCTTAAAACAGTGCCTGGTACATAGTAGGGGCTTAATAAATGCTCGCTGACTTGACTTGATTAGTGGGTGACTTTGTAAGCTTTGAAAAATCAAGAAGCCAATGAGGCATCCATGCCCAAGTTTGTGGGCAACAGAGACCAATCTATAACCGTACCACTCCTCCCATGGAGTAAGCCAGAGTTCAGACCAGCAGCAGATTGATTCCGCCCCCCTCCTCAGTCAAGCTAACAGGTTCTGCTAGCAAAGTCTTGACTCTTGTCTATTGGTCAAATGAACTTGGTGAGGCAAATGATTTGTACCAAATGATCAAATGAGATAATATTTAGAAAACACTTAGCACAGTCCCTGATACATAGTAGGTGCTTAATAAATGTTTATTCCTCTCTCCCAAGTTTGTACTAACTACTTTCAATCAGATCACTTTTTCTGGGGATCCAGGTGTTATAAGGGGGAGTATGCACCAATTGGGGAAGTGGTTTCTAACTTCTGTTCTTGCTATTTTATTTCTGTAAGTATTCCTCTGCAAAAGCTAATTGATGTTAATTGGTTAAAAGAGACTGGTGGCACTAATCACTGGGAACTGTTAATGGGCACTGATTGATATTGGCGAAAACACACTGGAATTGGGGCTCAAACCAATAGCATTAGAGCAGAACTCCAAGCCCCTTAGGGCCCTGAGGAGATGTAGGCAGCAGTTATCTGAGGGACCTGACCCACCTGGGCAAGTGGGCACTGGCATAAGGGTCCCCCAAGAGCTTACATGGGCTAGACACATATTATCTCATTTGAGTTTCAAAACAATATCATGAGGTAGGTACTAATTATTATCACTCCCACTTTATAGATGAGAAAACTGAGGTTTAAAATGAAGTCACTTATCCAGGGTCACAAAATGAGTAAATGGCAAAAGTGGGGTTTGAAGCGCAGTCTAAGTGTACTGCTCCATCCACTGAGCCATCCTGCTTTTCCGTGTAATTAGGACCAAGGTCATGAGTGAGTGGACTTGGAGCCTAAAGTGTAAAACCCAAGACTGGAAGAAAGCCTATCAAAACTGTGAAGAAGCTGCTGAATCCACAGGTGTGTATGTGCTTCAGCCAATACATTCCTTTGAAACTTTGCTTGTCTTTCTCAGGTAGAAACTAAAAAAAGGACTCTTCAACATATCTCACCTGGCTCTGTTTTCCGATTGGGAATCATTCTGTGAATTTGACTAATGTCTCTTCCTTTGCTATTTCCCCAGCCTCTCCCCATCCAAAAAATACAAATAAAAATGGCAACTTTTCCGCTCCTGGTGTAGTAGATAGACAGCCAGCCTTGAAACTAGGAAGAGCTGGCTTCAGGTCCTCCTTCTGACCCATACTGGTTATATGGCTAGGTAGGTCACTGTCTCAGTGTTCCAGGCAACTGAGACTAGAAGTTGCAGAGAAGGGTCTGACCTGCCTTGACAGAAGAGGCTTTCTCACCTAGGAGTTCCCTATACCAACGAATCCCTACAAGTCTGGTCCCTACACCCCCTTCTCACACCAAGGCTCAAGTATCCTATGGGAAAAAAGGAACCGGAAAGAGGAGAGGACATTTTATTTTTAAAAAGGAGTATTTCTTACAAAAAGGTAGACAGAATAAAGCCTTTGGGGTCAGCATGGGAGAACAATCAAAGTGTGATGGAGGGAACCTTCTGACTCCAGAAAACGTGCCAAGAAATCACAGAGAGCAGACGACAGCTGCCCATTGTCTAAAACACGAACCAAAAAAATGCCTTGTGGATTGGCCCAACAGAGGTTAAAAGGGAAACAGTGTCTCCAGCGAGGGCCATAAAAGCTGAGCAGCTGGATTTCAGGGGTGGGAGACCCCGGTTAGCAGCAAAGTCAGACAGACATAACATGGGACAGAAAAAATGTAAATTGCTTTTCCTGGCTGCTCCGAAACCCTCCTTCAGCAAACAGAAGGAAGCTTGACTTGGAGAAGGAAACAAACTGGAACAAACTGGAAACAATGTAGCAAAAAGCGCCAGGGCCAGTATGCGGTACCGGGGGGGGGGGGGGGGGGGGGGGGGGGGGCGTGGAATCCCGGCGCGCACCCAGCCC
>NW_020954595.1:1290426-1299757 GCF_900497805.2 Vombatus ursinus | reverse complement strand
GGGGGGGGGGGGGGGGGGGGGAGGTGGAGGGTGCTCCTGGCAGAGTCACTCACAGAAAATAGTTTATAAAGACCTGTTCACCATCTTCCTCTGAGTAGCCTGCCTTCTAACTTTTTGTAATTTTTAGCTCTTCCATAGGATCTTTTCTTTTAAAAATGAGCATTTATTAAATGCTTACTATGACAATTCTGAATGACTCATGACGAAAAATGCTATCTACCTCCAGAGAAAGAACTGATGGTGTCTGAATGCAGATCGAAGCATACTTTTTTTTTTAACTTTCTTTAATTATTTTTTTTCGTCTGCGTTATTTTTTTGTAACATGGCTAAAATGGAAATGTTTTGTAAGACTGCATATATATAATCTATATCTAATTTCTTGCCTTCTCAAAGAAGGGGGAAGGGAAAGATGGAGGGAGGGAATTTGAAACTCAAAATTTTAAAAGCGAAAGTTAAAAATTTTTATTTACATGTAATTGAGAAAAATAAAATAAAAATTAAATGCAAAAATGCTTACTATTTTCCAGTTCATGCTGCTGTTGCATCTCCTCTTAACATCCTAGGGGTACCCCGAAAGGCTCTGTTTTTTTCTAATGCCATTGTTCTGAGCCCCCATCCTGGCACTTCCCTCCAGTATCAATCATTAAGACCAATTAGAATCTCCCCAACATCCTTTTGACTACTTGCCTTCTCCTCGATATCAACCAACCACTGATATCTCTGAATTATCACTGATAATCAGTTAATCTCATTTTAATGAACAGAAGTACCAACACCTCCCAAACTGGGGGTAGCACACTCTCCTCCACCACTTCAGCCCCTGGAGAGTCAGCTCAGATGTAAAGTGGTTGCTACAAACATTCCTCTCACCAAGTTCCCTTCTGGGGGCTGCCCAGCCAAAGGAAGGCAGGCAGGCTCACTGCCTTGCAGTACCTCAGGAGCTGAGTGGATTCACTGTGGACCAGTCACAAATATCTCTCTTCATTCATTCATCATTCATTTGTATTCAATGCCTAGCACAGAACCCTTCACATACTAGGTGCTTAATAAAATTTTGATTGCTTTGTTTTTTAATCTTATCTTACTCTAACTTGTTAAGATCTTTCTGGATCCTTCTCACAGGGATCTTAACTCCCAGGGCCAAAAGGAAAAGTCAGCACGTGGTCCTGGCTTCCCATGACCCCTTCCGACCTTTGGTCTTCTGCCATCATTCCACGATCTCTTTCTCTACGAAGTTCCTGCTATGCAACTGTATCATCCTGTCTCCTGTAGCTGCCATCCAGGGACCTTCGGGGCACACTCTCCTGCCTTCCTCCATTACTTTGTCTCCTTTCTTATAATCTTCTTCTCCAAGCCAATGCCCTCCCCTATCCTTGGTGATGTCAATAGTCATGTTGAATGTGTTTCTATCACCCTGGGGTTCCTCTGTCTCCCCCAGTCCCATGCCATCCATGTCCACGAGAGATGAGCCAGGCACAGGAATGGTGTGATCACCATCCGCCCAGGCTGCTCCCACTCCAAGCCTGGCCCCCAAAAAGAGCCATGAGAAGAGAACTGCACTCTCACCCCCTTGCGGAAGGGGGAAGTCTGTAGGTGCAGCATATTCCACATATTCTCAGGCTTTTTCAATGTATCAATCAGTTGTTATTGATTTTTTCTTGCTTTCTTTAAACTATCCATTGTTTTTTGGGATGGCTGTCTGGGAGAGGGTGGGGAGAAGGACACTGGGAGGAATTTTAGTGACATAAAAACCAAAAGATATCAATATCAATTTATTTTTTTAAAATAGCCCTGAAAGCAGGTATATGCAGGTGTGAGGTAAAAGAGCTCTTGAACTGACCCTTAATAGAGGTTCTTATATGCCTTGTTTTTGCCAATGCTCCCCTAAGTTCTGTTTGATAGTTTCCCACCTTTCTCTCCTCTCCTTTGCCCCCCTCCCATCTTCTTATTAGATTCATGAAGTCCTAGACAAGATCTGTTTGTACACTGAGTGAAATATACCCTAAAACTTTTGTCCGCCTACTATATTCTTTTTTTTTTTTTAGGTTTCTTGCACATTTAATACTGTCAAATCAGGTAACAATGACAGACAAATGAAGATTAATGAAGATTAAGATGCTCCCTTACTATATTCATGAATTTTGTAAGATGCTCCATGTACAAGAGGTCAACTCTGTAGAAGTTATAGAGATGTGTAACGTAAGGACCTGGTCAAATCTGCCTCAGAGAGGCAACTCTTTTGTTTGTGCCCTGTGTGATAATTGAGACGGATCACCTTCTGGGCCAGCTCTTTCTTGTTCATATAGGCCAATTATAATGCCCTGACCTGGGGGTTCTTGCCCAGAGGTCCCTACATTTGTTTGTTTTCAAAATTTTCACTATTTATATTATATTTTAATATATTATATATTTTATATATTTATATTATATATTATATTTCACTACATTTGGGTTCCTTTGTAATCCTATGTATTTTATTTTGTACATTTATGGATATGACTCTACTCTAGGCTTCACCAGCCTGCCAGAGGCATCTTGGACACAAAAGTGGTTAAGGATCCCTGCCCACGTAGTGTAGCTGTTGAAGTGGGGGGATAGAAAAATACCCTAGAAGCAGAGCATTCAAAAGTGTAAGAGATTAGAGACTGAGCCATTCATTCTATGCTCTACAACCCCCCGGATGGATGCCTTGTGGATGGTGAATTTGACATCGGTGTAGGCTGCCAGGGTACCTTACAGGCTTAGATCAAATGAAGCCAGCACTTGTCAGGGGCTGCAACCCCCCACCCTTGATTCATCTCAGGACCCAGGCAGCCAAACCAAATTCCCGAATGGAGCTCATCAAGGAATTAAAGTCAAGAACGGGGCCTTCCTTCACTTCCTTTTGAGAACTCAGGCTTCTCAACAGTGATTTGAATGAGATGAAAGGAGCACAAAAGACTGAGCACTTTTCTGACCCCAGATTTTTAGCTCTTGCCCATGACAATGCCCAAGTCACTGAATCCTGCTAAAGGAAGATACTGAACCATGTTGCCTCAGTCCACTGCAGATTCATGCCAAGCTCAAATGGGTGCTCACCACTGCATAGCAATGTTTTTACTTATTCATGGTTGGTACACTCTCACACTTGCCAAGGGAACAGCTATTTCAAACCCTTTCCTCCAAACTCTGTCTCATCCCCTTCTCTTTCAGTGGGTGAACTCAACCTCAAACTTTACCAAGACTGAAGCCATCCTCCCAAAGCTCCCTCATTGCCCCTTCTCTGCACCTCAAAACTTTTCCTTCTTGGGGCAGCTAGGTGGCGCAGTGGATAGCACACCAGCCCTAAAGTCGGGAGGACCTGAGTTCAAACCCAACCTCAGACCAAAACACTTGACACTTACTAGCTGTGTGACCCTGGGGGAGTCACTTAACCCCAATTGCCTAAAAAAAACCAAACAAACAACTTTTCTTTCCTCTAACTGTCCTCTTCTTCCCTCCAGTCTGGGAGGTCCTCCAATTTTCCAAGCCTAGAATTTCCACTTGTGTCTTTGGTATCATCTACCTAATGTCTCATCTGGGACCTTGTTTTGTTCAAGCAAGTCTGAGGCAACAGACAAACACACAATGGGGAGATGTCCACCAGACAATGAGAAATACGGGTTTGAAGGCCAGGGAAGATAACTGGGATGAATATATGCATCTCTGCTTAGAGGTGATGGTTGAAACCATGGAAGTAGAGGAAATAAAATAAAAATGATGGTATGCAAGATACAGCAGAGTATTCTTCCTTTGGGGCCTAAGCCTGCCAGAGATCAGATTGTTCATTTCATTATCCTCATTTCCAGCGTCTGTGCACAGAGAGAAAATATAGATCCCCAAAGGTCAGAGTTCCCCTGGCTTTTGAAAAAACTAAGAGGAGTCATTTTTGTGTTGTAATTGACAGTGTTCCCAATGACAAAATTCCACAGAAAGATCAAACATAGTTCTGGAGCTCAGGTGGAAATTTATCTACCAGTTGTGATTCATCAGACATAACAATAGTCACAGAAAATGTCCACACATCCTGGAGAATCTTTCTACTAAACCATTCAAGAGTAAAGGTAGATAAAGACCTTAATTCGATTAAGGAGTTCCCAGCTCTATCCAATTACCTCCCTAATCCATTTTCCAGGGGCTTAGAGTCATTCTTAAACTTTGGCCCGTCTCAGAAAATGATTAGGCCTTCAGTAAGAATGATGTAAAAAGATTTCAGTGCTGTTTTGGAATGGAGAGTTAAAGAAAGACTGATAAACTTTCTCACTCAGATGGGACCAAGGAGTTGAGAATAAAGAATTCTCCTAATATGATTTTGTAATATGGATCCTAAAGAGGTGACATGGGAAGGTAAAAGGGAATCAGTCTTCTTCCACAATAGGATACAATAAGTCAGGAAGACCTGAGTTCAAATCTCACCTCTAGATGTTCACTAGCTGTGTGATCACAAACAAGGGGCTTAACCTCTCTGAGCTTAAGAGAGGATCAAATGGTAAATTGTATGTTGAGTACTTTGCAAACCTCAAAGTGCTACATAAACGTCAGCCATAATTATAGCTTGCCAAGAGTTAACAGAAGCCAAAGAGACTGAGGGTGGAACCTTAGAAGACAATAGTACTTCCAGAACAGGAGGAGAATACTGAACCAGAGAAGAAAATAGGGAAGGGCTGGCCAAATCAGCAGGAGATCCAGGAGAGAGCAGAGCCACAAAAACTGACAGAGGAGAAAGGTCAGGGCCACCTGTCAAAACTGCAGAAAGCTAAAGGAAGATGAGGACTGAGAAAAGGTGGTTGTCAGATGTGGCAACCTTGGAGGGAAGCTGTCTAGTAGAATGAGGTGTGTGTCGGGGGCGGGGGTGACTTCAGGAGTTGAGGAGGAGGTGAAGAACCTTGGTTTTAGAACGGTGACCAAGAAGAGATAGGAGAGATAATCATCTGAGGGGCTTGGAGTCAGGAAGAACTGAGTCCAAAGCCTGCCTTGGGCACTAGCTATGTGACCCTGGGCAAATCACTTAAGTTCTCTGGTCCTCAGTTTCCTCATCTGTGAAATAGAAATATTAATACCTACCTCCCAGGGCTGTTGCAAAATCAAATGAGGTGGCATATGTAAATCACTTTGCAAACCTTAAAGGACAATGTAAATGCTAGTTATTGCTATTATTCTTGATGAAGGTTTGACATGGGATCCTAAGATCATAGATTTGGAGCAGGAAGGAACCTGAGTTTTTGGAAGAGAAAGCCCAGGAACGTGAAACATTTGCCTGAGGTCAGACAGGTATAAGGGGCAAAACTGGGATTCAAACCCAGGTCATCAGATTCCACATCCAGCTTTCCTTCTGCTGTATCAATACAGATCAAAGACATTTCATTATGCCAGAAGCACCAGGAGCCCCTCAGAAGAGAAACTGCAAGGTCTGAAGGAAGGTCTGAAGCTGGCAGGAGCCATCTCCCATCCTCTCCTGAAGGGAGGATCCAGGCTCAGGCGTCGATCTGGCAAGAAAAAGGAAATGTGAACTCATCCCTGGCTTTCCTTCCTCTCTCCTCAGACCCAACACTCAGCCAGAGAGGGAGTTGCAAAGCAGTACAGTCCAGGAGGGCCCCCAGAGACAGTCCAAGGGACTGGCTGGAGCCCAAGTCTTGCCAAAAGAGACCTGGCTCCCAGGGGTGACTGAAACAGTCCCAAAGAGAGCTGCCCAGGTCCCCACTTGCCACCCCTTCCCCGCTGCCTTCTTCTTCCCATTTGAATCTCCCTCTAGGTTTAATTAAACCTCCCGTAGGGACTCAGAGCCTGAGGCCAAGGCTCCCCTGTCTTCTTGCACATCTGGAGGTGCCATCTGGAGGAAGGTTTAACCCTCTCCTCACTGGGCAGCAGGCAAGCCAGCGCCGTCATCCAAAGTTTTCCAAAAATTGGAAATTGATTTTTTTCTTTCTTTCACCTCCACTGGATAATGTCTCCTCATTTTCTCCCATGCCTTTTGGCATGGCAGCATAATGCAGGCAGTCAGGTGACACAGTAAACTGAGTGTTGGACTCTGAATCAGGCAGATCCGAGTTTGAATCCTGCTTCAGTTTCTATCATCAGCCTTGGTTTCCTCATCTCTAAAATGGGACAAAAATAGCAGCTACCTCACAAGATTGTTATGAAGACCATAGATAAAGCATTTTGTAAACCTCTAAGGGATACCTAAATGCTAGCTGTTATGATCACAATGGAAAGAGTGCTGACCTCAAAGCCAGAGGACTGGAGTAGGTAATCAATCATCATACGTTAATTAAGCGCCGTCTGTATTAGAGGCACTGGGATTACAAGGAGAAAAAATGAACCAATCAGCGCTCAGAGTAAGCCGGATCAATCACTTGATTTCTCTGGGCCTCAGTTTCCTCATCTGTAAAATGAAGGGGTTAGAATAAGTTGAAGTTCTTTCTAGCACTAAACCTACCTTCACAACTCTGAGCTACACTTAACAGTTAGTCAGATAGCATGTATTTATTAAGTGTCCAGCCCTGGGCTAAACTCTGGTGATGAAAAGAAAGGCCAAATAATATAGTCACTGCCCTCAAGGAGCTCGCAGTCTATGTAATGGGAATGGGAGAGACGATGTGCAAAAGACTTTATGAAAATGAGCTACAGACTGGACAAATTGGAGAGAATCAGCAGAGGGAAGGCTTTGACATTAAGGGGGATTGGGAAAGGCTTCCTATGGGGGGAGGGGGGAGACTTGAAGGAAGCCAGGGAAACCAGAAAGAAGGAGAGCATTGCAGTCATGGGGGGCTGCCAGTGAAGATGCCCAGACTCAGGAGATGGAGAGTTGGGTCTGAAGAAAAGCCAGGAGGCCAGGGTCACTGGATCCCAGAGCACTGACCGGATCCAGAAGACTAGAAGGGGGCTGTGGGTCATGGAAAGCTTTATAAACCAAACTGAGGATTTTCTCTATTTTCCTTCCATTGCTGCCAGACTGCTCTTTAGTCAGCTGGAGGAGACTTGGAGTCATAACTAGTGACCGATCTTGTACATTTCTGAAGTCTTGGGTTAGAGATCTAGAACTTCAAGGGGCCCCCAGGTTCGTCCAGGTCGAGCCTCTCTCGTTTGAGAGATGAAGAAGCAGAAGCCCCAGGCAATGAAAACTGGCCCAGGGATCTCCTGGATGTAGTCCCGCCCTGACCCAAGCCATGGAATTCATCTCCAACTTTCCTGACAAGTAGTCTGAGAGCTCTTCACTTTCTCCTCCCTTTTACTTTTTAGAGACCTCTAACTGTTAGAATGGTGAAGTCGATAGAGCTCTGGTTCTGGAGTCAGCGAGACAAGTTCAAATCCGGCCTCAGACACTGTGTGATCCTGGGCAAGGTGTAAGACCCTACCAGGTCCATGTGAACTGTCTTTCTTTTTAAAAGGTTCTTATTTATAACTTTTGTTTTTACAGCCTCTTCATTTGCCAATATAACCTACCCCTTTTCTCCTTCTCTGAAAGCCATCACTAACAAATAGAAGGGAAAAGAAAGAGAAGCAGCCTGGCACCCCCAGATTCAGACAGTATGTGTATGCAGTATTTCTCACCCCTAGCCCCCTACCTATGTAAAGAAGAGAAAGCTGTCTTTTATCATATCTTTTCATGGGGTACCAAGCCTGGTTATTTTATCGTGTCATTCAATTCTAATTGTTTTGTTCTCTCACTTTACAGAGATTCACGCGTTTTTGCGTTATTGTTCAGCTACCTTCATCTTGCCTCACTTTATCTTATATGTCTTCCTCTGCCTCCCTGTATTCCTTGTTTTTTGTTTTTTGTTTTTTTTTCATTGTTTCTCCTGGAGCAGATATCTTCCATTCCATTCATGTGTCAAAGTGGTTTAGCAATTCCCTAATTGATGGCAGTGCCTTCCAAAAGCCTTAACCCTGAATTTTTGGAATGAACTCAGAGTTGCTTGCATTCCTGTTCATTTGGAGAGGTGGGGCTGGAAGCCTGTTGCCAAGAAAGCCGCTGATGTTTAGAGGCAGAGGTCCTAGTAATCTGGAAAAGTATTTCCTTACTGTAAAGAACAACAGCTGATATTCATGCAGTACTTTAAAATGTTTTATGTACCTTATTTCATTTGGGCCTCATGACAATCGTGTGAGGTAGATACAGGTGTTGTTATTCCCATTTTACAGGTGAGGAAACTGATCCTCAGAGAGGACAAATGACTTTCCCAAGGTCACACAACTAACAATCAATCAGTCACTTATACACATAAACACTTATTAAACTTATACTATGTTTGCTGAGTGTTAGGGATACCAAGAAAGACAAAAGATAGTCCCTGCCCTCAAGGAGCTTACAATCTAAAGGCAGAGACAACATACAAACAGATATATACAAACAAGCTATATACAGGATACTAGGAAATAATTAACAAAGGGAAGGCAGTGGAGTTAGGAGTAGTTGGGGAAGGTTTCCCATAGAAAGTAGGATTTTAGTTGGAGCTTAAAGGAAGCTGGGGAGGTCAGTAGTTGGAGGGGAGGAGAGAGTGTCAAGGGCATGGAGGACAGCCAGAGAGAATGCCTGGAGGGAAGAGGTGGAGGGGCTTGTTCATGGATCAGCCGGGAGGCAAGGGTCACTGGATGGAAGAGTTCATGTTGCAGAGTAAAGGTGTAGGTACACTGGAAACATAGCAGGGCTGGTTATGAGGGGCTTATGAGGGGCAAACAGGGCATTTTGTGCTTGATCCTGGAGGTGATAGGGAGCCCCTGGCGTTTACTGAGTGGGGGCATGAGGTGGTCCAACCTGCGCTTTAGAAACATCATTTCGGTGGCAGCATGGAGCGGGGAGAGACTTGAAGCAGGCAGACCCAGCAGCAGCTATGAAGAGTTCAGAGAAAGAAAGGGAAGGATACAGAAAATCTTTATAAGCTCTAGAAACTAAAGGGTGTGCCCCCATTTGGGTGATGGCTAAACCAGGGGTGGGTTACCTTCCGCCTTGAAGCCACATGTGACCCTCTAGGTCCTCAGGTATGGTCCTTGACTGAGCCCAAATTTTACAGAACAAATCCTTTTATTAAGGGGATTTGTTCTGTGAAGTTTGGATTCAGTCAAAGGGCTGCACTTGGGGACCTAGAGGGCCACACGTGGCCTGGAGCCTGCAGGTTCTCCACCCCTGAACAAATTTTGTGTGAATATAATGGAAGATTATTGGGTCACACTGACAAAATGGATGGTTTCTGAGGAAAGTGAAATGACCTCCATGATGGATGCCTGCAAAGTGAACAGAACCGGGAAATCCATTTACACAATGACAACAACGTGTGTCAACCAGCTCTTAACATATGATAGAGGAAAACAACTT
>NW_020954595.1:1238128-1290416 GCF_900497805.2 Vombatus ursinus | reverse complement strand
GTGGACAGTAAGAGGTAGAGATAATAAAATTTAAAAAAATAAAAATATGATCCAGTGGAGAATTAACAAATAGAAAGCCTTATCTTAATTGGTTTAACATAGCAATGCTGTTGACTTTTTGAAGCTAGGATTCAAGTACAGGGAGTCCCAAAAGTCTTTGTGCACTTCCAAGTTTTGGTAGCTTATTTTTGGGACTCCTTGTTAATAATTAGGAAACGGGGGTCCTGTAATAAAAACATAGGCAGGCTGCTTTCCTTAAGAATAGGGCGTATGGATGGTTGTTAGTTTGCCTTGAGACAGACCTATAGGCCTTCGGTGAGAACCATTACCATTGGCCCAATGATGATGTTGGCTGCTGATGGTATCTGTGTGCATGTGTCCACTTGAGATGAGGAAAATAAACCTCTGACATGTACAGACACCCCGTGGCCTTCTGGGACCCTGGGATAGCCTTGCATAGAAACTACTCGGGTGGGAATCTTTAATTCCCCAGGCAAATGTCCAGTATCCAATGTCAACCACTGCTTTTAAGGAAAAGAACCTGCATTTTTGAATCCTAGCAACTGAAATAAGCTTTTCCTTTCAAAGGCCTCTCTTTTAAAAGCACTACCTGGGTGGTACTGTCCAGGCTAGAGAAATCCTGCTGGGTGAGGTTCTGCCTCCCAGACAGGCGACAAACAGGAATTTCAACTTCTTCCAGAGAGAGAGAGACAGAGAGAGACGGAGAGAGACAGAGAGAGAGAGAGGAGAGAGACAGAGACAGAAAGTCAGAGAGAGACAGAGACAGAAAGCCAGAAAGCCAGAGAAAAACGGAGACAGAGAGACAAGAGCTAGAGAGACAGAGACAGGGAGAGACAGAGACAGAGCCACAGAGACAGAGAGAGAGAGAGCCAGAGAGAGAGAGATAAAGACTAGGGAGCCAGAGACAGAGAGCTAGAGAAACAGAGATAGGGAGTGAGAGACAGAGACAGACAAACAGGGCCAGAGAGACAGATAAACAGAGACAGAGAAAGAGCAGAGAGCTGCAGAGCTCAAGTTATGGTCTGTAACCACCATTCATTTCAATTTTAGAAGCTTTAAAGAAACACTTACTTTGTGCCCAGCCCTATGGGAGCTGCTGGGGATATACACAGCCAGCTATGAAGAAGGCGTTGCCCTAACAGTTTATATTCTACTGCTCTTTACAAATGCCTCCCATCCTTTATATTTTTACCTCAATATTCTGATGAGGATGATGACGATGACAAGGACAGTGACGATGATGGTGATCACTAGCATTTTTATAGGATTTTAAGGTTTCCCAAAGTGCTTTACAAATATTATGTCATTTGGTCCTCACAGCGTGTGTGATTATCATCCTTGCTTGGCAGATCAGGAAACTGAAGCTGAGAGGAGGTGAAATGACTTGCCCAGGGTCATACAGCTGAGGCAGGATTTGAATTTGGGTCTTCCTAGCTCCAAGTCCAGCACTCTATGAACCACACCACCTAATTCCCCCTGGAAACTTAGATGGTAAGCCATAATTTGTCAATGTAAATCCTTATGATTCCCAGTCAAGTTTATTTTTTCCATTCTCTTCCATTCTCTTTTTCCATTCCTCCGTCCCCTCCCCACCAGCTCCATGGACGCCCAACTGACAAGGAGCGTGCGGATACCGGCTTCCTTCATTACCAATAACTGAATCTCCCTTCCCTCCAGGCCGGGCGCTCTGGGCACTATGGCGCCACCTAGCGGCAGTCCCCATTCTTACTCATCCCCTGTAGCCAATCTGTTGCCAAGTTTTGGCAGTTCTGACTTTTTGGTGGCATCTCTTCTCTTCTCGGACGCTGCCGCCGCCCCGGTGTGTACTCTCATTACCTCCTGTCTGGACCACTGCGGTACCATGCTCATTGGTCTCTCTGCCTCAAGTCTGGAGTCCAGCCTCCACTCAGCTGCTAAAATCGCAGTCCTAAGAGCACAGATCTGACCATTTCATGTCCCTAATCAATAAATTCTGTAGCTCTTCATTACCTCCCGATCAGATGGAAACCCTGTGTCTTTGAAAGCCCTTCCTAACCCGGCCCCTTCCTGCCTGTCCAGTTTTCTTCACCCTCATGTACTTCTGGATCCAGTGACACTGGCCTCATTATTTCTTGCGCATCTCCCACCTCCGGGCATTTCTCCTGACTGTCCTCGTACCTGGAGTCAGTAACACTCATCTTCCTGAGTTCAAATTTAGTGTCGGACATGTACTAGCTGTGAGACCCAGTGTGTTACTTAACCTCCATCTGCCTCAGTTCCCTCATCTGTAACATGGGTATAATAATAGCGTAGCACCTACCTCCTAGGGTTGTTATGAGTGTCAAGTGAGAAAACCAACCTTAATCAAGTTGCCTAATTTATTAGCTGCCAAAATAATTTTCCTTAAGTCCCACCTAGTCAATTGCCATAATAATAATAATAATAACTAGCATATATGTAGGACTTAAAGTTTGCAAAGTATTTTACATCTATTATCTCATATAATCTCCACAACAGCCCTCTAAGGTAAGTGCTATTATTATTCTCATTTTACAGATGGAGAAACTGAGGTACAGAGAGTTTAAGAGACTTGCTCCAGGTCACATAGCTGCTCTTAGAGGCGAGATTAGAATTCAGGTCTCCTTGACTCCCAAGTCAAGCACTCTAGGCCTTGCCTCAGCAATATCCCCTGGGTAAAAATGGTGACTTTTGTTATATATGAGAGAACAGAAATAGGCTGAATGTGGAAATCAGTGTGGGGCTATGTGAAGAGCCTTGGATTTGGCAGCAAGAAGACCTGAGTTCAAATCCTATTTCTGCCATAGACAAATCATTCAATTGTCCTTGCCTCAAAGAATTTTCTAATCTGGAAGGGTCTCTGAGGCCAATCAGTCCAACCTGTATTACAGAGGAATTCCCCCATACAGGCCAGACTAGTGGTCATTCAGTTTTTCCATGAGGACCCCTCTCGAGGAAACCCATTGCCCTTTGGGCTCATTCCAATTATTAAGAAGTTTTCCCTGACGCCAAACTTAAATTTGTTCCTTTGAAAAGTCTGCCCTTTGTACCTGGCTTTGCCCTCTGCGACCAAACCAAACAAATCTAATCCTTCTTCCATGTGACAGCCTTTCAGATACTTAAACACAGTTATAACATCTCCCCCTCCTCCACTACTTTATTCTCTATGGGCTCCTTCACCCAATCTTGACATGGCGATAGGAGCTTCAGTTTGCTCATCTGTAAAATGAGGAAGACAATGGGGTGGGTGGACTAGAGCATCTAAGACCCTTTCTAGATTTAAATCTGTGATCTTATGGCTGTTAATAGAAGACAGCAATGACCTTGTGTCAGGGCATTCTTCAGGCATGCTCTTGCTTCCAGTATCAGGAGTCAGCCAGTAGGGACAGAGAGCAAAGACAGTTTCCAAATACTGCCTGGCCTACCTGCTTTTTTCTCTCTCCCAACATAGTTCAGAGGCCCCAGACATAATCCAGAGGCATTGTCTTGCCCTTGACCTAAATATATGTCTCAAAAATCTATCAGAGGGTCAACAAACCCAGAAAATTTCAGAATCTGAAAATATATTTCAGAATGGAGCAGAATGCTTGATACTTCAGCCTCGGACTCCCCCACAGGTCCATTTCAAGGGATGAAAGGTGGCCTAGGGAAAAAGCACCCTGGAAAACGTGAGTGATGACGATATCCCTCCTCAGGGACCCTGACTACACTGTCTGTCTGTCAAGACTGTGAACCAGGTCAAGTGGGTGCACAGAAGGAAAATTTCAGAAGAGGAATCAGCGAACTCCTCTCCCTGAGTTAGTGGTTACAGCAGACAGATCACAGTCTCCCCTGGTTAAGAGGGATTGCTTCCTTTAAAAGAACCAGAGAGACTGCTAACAAGAGAAATACAAGATCTGATTGTGGCAAAATACAGTCATACTTAGGATTGCTATGTTATGGTGCTTTCCAGAGTGATGCTGACCTGTAAGCAATGCCAGGGGCTCAAGGGACCAGGCTTCTTGCCAGAAGAAAGCCTTTTTCAGGGAGCCAAAGGGACTGTGGCCCCTTCCTTTCCTTTGGGGCCTTTGCAAGCTCACTTGGAGGCTGATTGCCAAATTCACATTGGATCATAAAGGAAATATATTTTATCATAAAAGAAGTATCTTCATAAAGCTAAAGAAAAGTCTGACCCTAAGACTGAGAAGCAAAAAGCTTGGCCTTGAATCCTTGCTCATAGGATTTTTCACTGGGCCTCAGTTTCCTCAAGTGTACATGAAAGGGTTTAATTAGATCACTCTCAAAGGTCCCTTCCTGCTCTAAAGCTATGATCTAATGATCTTTGCATAATAGCAAGAGAGCTTGCTATTAAAAAGATTGACCGGATGTCACCTGGAGTATTATGTTTAACTGTGAGCACCACACTTTAATTTTTTTGTTTTTAATTATTTACTGAGTATTTTATTTTTCCCCAAGTATATATAAAAACAATTTTTTAACATTTGTTCATTTTAAATTTTGAGTACCAAAGTCCTCATCCCTCATTGAGAAGGCAAGCAATTTGATATAGGTTATACATGTGTAGTCATGCAAAACATATTTCATATTAGTCACGTGAAAGAAAACATAGGACAAGAAAAATACAGTTTGAAAAAGTTTGTTTTGATCTACATTCAGACTCCATCAGTTCTTTCTCTGGAGGTGGATAGCATTTTTCATCAAAGTCTTTCAGAGTTATCTTGGATCATTGTATTGCTGAGAATAGCTAAATCATTCATAGTTCATCATACAATATTGCTATAACTGTGTACAATATTCTCTTAATTCTGCTCATTCACTTTGCATCAGTTCATGTAAGTCTTTCCAGGTTTTTCTGAGAACAGTCTGCCTGTCATTTCTTATAGCACAATAGTATTCCTTCACAATCATATACAAGACCTTGCTCAGCCATTCCCCAGTTGATGGACATCCCCTCAATTTACAATTCTTGTAAATATTCATGTACATATAGGTCCTTTAGCTTTTTGTTTTTTATCTCTTTGGGATACAGACCTACTAGTAGTATTGCTGGGTCAAAAGGTACGCATGGGCATGGTTATATAGCCCTTTGGTCATAGTTCCAAACTGTTCTACAGAATAATTGAATTTGTCCACAATTCCACCAACAGTACATTAGTGTCCAAATTGTCCCACATCCCCTCCAACATTTGTCATTTTCCTTTTCTGTCATATTAGCCAATCTGATTGATAGGTGTTAGATGGTACCTCAGAGTTGTTTTAATTTGCATTTCTCTGTTCAATAGTGATTTAGAGCATTTTTTCATATGACTATAGATAGTTTTGATTTCTTCATCTGAAAACTGCCTGTTCATATCTTTTGATCATTTATCAATTGAGGAATGGCTCTTATTTTTATAAGTTTGACTCAGCTCTCTATATATTTGAAAAATGAGGTCTTTATCAGAGATACTTGCTGAAAAATTTTTTTCACAGTTACGATTGCTAACTATATGTCCCTCCATCCTATTTTCCCCTCTGTTTATTCTATTTTCCTTTCACCCTGTCTATACTCAAAAGTCCTCCCAAATCTGCCCTCCCTTTTATCAGCCCCTTCCTTTCTTCTTTTATTCCCTTCACCTCCTACTTTCCTATTTTCCTGCAGGGTAAAATAGATTTCTATATCCATATGAGTGTATATGTTATTCCTTCTTTGAGTCGATTCTGATAAGAGTAAGATTCAAGTATCCCCTGCTACTTTGCACCATCTTCCCCTTCACTATAAAAGCTCCTTTGCACCTCTTCATGTCAAATAATTTACCCCATTTTGCTCTCCCTTCCCCCTTCTCCCAGAGCATTCCTCTTTCTCACTCTTTAATTTTATTTTTTTAGATATCATCCCTTCATATTCAACTCATACCCATGCCCTCTGTCTATATATACTCATTCTAACTGACCTAATAATGAGAAAGTTTTAGGAGTGACAAGTAACATTTTCCCATTTAGGAATGCAAATAGTTTAACCTTATTGAGTCCCTTATGATTTCTCTTTCCTGTTTACCTTTTTATGCTTCTTTTGCATTTTGTATTTGAAAGTCAAAATTTCTATTCTGTTCAGTTTTTCATCAGAAATGCTTGAAAGTCCTCTATTTCATTGAATGTCCATCCCCCCCTCCCACCCCCGAAGGATTATACTCAGTTTTGTAGGGAAGGTGAGTCTTGGTTGTAATCCTAGCTCTTTTGCCCTCTGGAATATCATATTCCAAACCCTCTGATCCTTTAATGTAGAAGCTGCTAAATGTTGTGTTATCCTGACTGTGGCTGCAGATACTTGAATTGTTTCCTTCTGGCTGCTTGTAATATTTTCTTCTTGATCCAAGAGCTCTGGATTTTGGCTATAATATTCTTGGGAGTTTTCATTTTAGGATCTCTTTCAGGAGGAGATCGGTGGATTCTTTCAATTTCTATTTTACCCTTTGGTTCCAGAATAGCAGGGCTGTTTTCCTTGATAATTTCTTGAAAGAAGATGTCTAGGCTCTTTTTTGATCGTGGCTTTTAGTCCAATAATTTTTGTACAAACAAAGCCAATGCAACCAAGATTAGAAGGAAAGCAGAAAGCTGGGCTTCAATTCTAAAATATGTAGAGAACTGAGTCAAATTTGTAAGAATAGAAGTCATTCTCCAATTGATAAATGGTCAAAGGATATGAATAGGCACTTTTCAGATGAAGAAATTAAAACTATCTATAGTCATATAAAAATGCTCTAAATCACTATTGATTAGAGAAATGTAAATTAAAACAACTCTGAGGTACCACTGCACACCTATCTGATTTGGCTACTATGACAAAAAAGGAAAATGATAAATGTTGGAGAAGATATGGGAAAATTGGGACACTAATGAATTGTTGGTGGAGTTGTGAACTGATCCCACTATTCTGGAGAGCAATTTGGAACTATGTCCAAAGGGCTATAAAACTGTATACCCTTTGATCCAGCTATACCACTACTAGGTCTGTATCCCAAATAGATCACAAAAAAGAGGAAAAGACCCACATATACAAAAATATTTATAGCAGTTCTTTTTGTGGTGGCTAAGAATTAGAAATTGAGGAGATGCCCATCTATTAGGAAATGGCTAAGCAAGTTGTGGTATATAAATGTGATGGAATACTATTGTGCTATAAGAAATAATGAGCAGGCAAATTTCAGAAAAATCTGGAAAGACTTACATGAACTGGTGCTGAGTGAAGTGAGCAGAACCAGGAGAACATGGTACACGGTAACAGCAACATTGTGTGACGATCAACTTTGATAGACTTAGTTCTTCTCAGCAATACAATGATGTAAGACAATTCCAAAAGACTCTTGATGGAAAATGCTATTCACATCCAGAGAAAGAACTATAGAGTCTGAATGCAGATCAAAGTATACTATTTTCTTTTTTTGTTTGCTTGTTTTTTTCTTTCTTGTGCTTTCCCCCTTTTGTTCTGATTCTTCTTTTACAACATGTAGAAATATATTTAATATGATTGTACATGTATAGCCTATACCAGATGCATGCCATCTTGGGGAGGGGGGAGAGGAGAGAGGGAGGGAGGGAGAAAAAAATTTGGAACTCAAAATCTTATAAAAGTGAATGTTGAAAACTATCTTTACATGTAATTGGAAAAAAATGAAATACTATTAAGTGGTTTAAAAAACTCAACATTTTAAAAAATGAATGTTAAAACATTTTTTAAATGTAATTGGGAAATATTTAACAAGATAAATAAAAATATAGGGGCAGCTAGGTGCACAGTGGATAGAGAACCAGTCGTGGAGTCAGGAGGACCTGAGTTCAAATCCAGCCTCTTGACACTTGACACTTACTAGCTGTGTGACCCTGGGCAAGTCACTTAACTCCATTGCTTGCCAAATATACACATACACATATGTATGTATGTATGTATGTATGTATGTACACAACAACAACACTGCTCTTAGGTTTCAGTGAATCAAGGTAATGTCCAGGTGATTGTGAGCAGCAGTTCAATCTGTGATAATGCTCTGGTTGCAGCAGTTATTTGTTGAATTTGGGGGATTGTTCACCTGTTAGTTTTTTAAAGATAGCAAGCTTTTGATGAGTAATTCGCGTCATGAGGTCTTGTCTTTCTAGATATTTGGTGTTAAATTTGAGCAACTGTCCTAGATATATGATACAATTCTAACATATCCTTGTATAATCCGCATTATCATCATCATCATCGTCAATGTCATTGTCACCTTGGAACTCTCATAATTTTCTTTTTTCAACTAAATTTTATTTTATTTTCAAACAAAGATTTACCTTCTCTCTCTCTCCCACGCTCAATCCCCATTTTTTGAGAAAACAAAACAAAACAGACCCCTATTACAAATCTATATAATCACACAAAAGAAATTTCCACACTGTGTCTATATAAATGTAGAAATATAAATACATATATGTATGCATAATACACATACACATATAAATGTGTACATACATACATATACATATATACATCTTTCTCAATCTGCACTCAGTCCATCATCTCTCTCTCTTTTACCTGGAGGAGGGTGGCATGGTTCATCATAGGACTTCTGGAACTGTGGTTGGTCATTGTCTTGAAGATTTAACAAGTCTTTTCAAGTTGTTTGTCTTTACAATAATGTTGTTATTCTATAAATTATTCTCTCCTCTCTTCATTTTAATGGGTTTCAGAGAGAAGCACTCCTAAGCCAAGTCACTCTCCAGCTATTATTCTATTATAGTCAAATTTCTGCAGAATTCTCACTAAAAGTATCCGCAATTCTAGTAACAGAGAGAATGATGAAAATAATATAGGTCTTATACTGTTCAATTCAGTTCAATTCAGTTAATATTTATTAAGTGCCTGTGCTAAGCTGTAGGGATACACAGAAGAAAATTAAAGACTGTCCCTGCCCTCAAGGAGCTTATAGTCTAATAAGGGAAGACAACACAAATCTCTTCCACTAAGTCTATGCATTTTGAAAGCTTTTCCTTCTAGATGGCTTGAAAATTCTAAGTGTTTAGTATCTAGACAACTGGGAGTTTCAGTGGCTAGCCCATTGGGTTTGCACTCTGAAGACCAGAATTCAGATCCTTCTTCAGACATTGAAAAGCATCATCCCTTCAATTAGGAGCAATGCTCATTTTCCTCAGCTCAGGGCATGTCATGTTTCTCTGCGTATCCTGTGTTCTGTTCTAGTGTGTTGCAGACAGTACTTAGGTGACAGATACACACATACTACTAGTAGGTCACATCTGAAAGTTCCCAGGAAATCCTCTTTTTGGTGGACCGACATTGTGGCATGGTAGCAAATGCCCATGTTTAGGGAACAGCAGCAAATCAACAAGAGACCCTGGAAGTTTTCTCTTGGGTCAAAAGGGATGGAAGGTGGGGGAGGGATGTTAGGAATGACCTTTTCTTCCAGTGATAGCTCTGAAGTATCACAATTCAGCATCAAGAGTTTCTTTCTTAAACATAAATCTGGTTAAAGGTAGAGAAGAGAATTTTTTAAGTGAGAGAAGTTCAAGCTATGTTGGATTTCTTTTTTTTTTTTTTTCCACACACTGATTTAGCGATAGAGCATCTTAGATCAGTAGTCTGAGGAGGTATCGCATTCTGTTTCCGCCTCTAAGTTTACAATGTTGATGCAGGGTGACGACTTAGGGCATGCCTTTTTTCCTAATAAGCTATTTCATAATGTTTTTTGGAATTTGTTGATAAGTTCAGGAAAACATTCTGCATGTTGTATCTAGTCCAGTCTACTACTTATCCATTTCTTTCTTTTCTTTTCTTAAGGCTGCATTATGTGGCTCTATAATCCTTGAATAAGGAAGTAATTTTTTTTTCCTCTCCTGACTTTGACATTGTCGTTGTAATGGTTTAATTTTGATTTTACAAATCCTTTGGGTCTAATTCTGTGAGCCTACCTATAGCACTGGATTCGAACGTCTGCATCATTTCTTTAGTTATCCAGCTAACTTACAACTGTTGTCAAAGTGTAAACCAGCCCATGACAGTTTTTTGTACTTGTTAAAGGACTTTTATTCAGTTTTCATGATTATTGTCTAAGGAAGACTGATAGAGATGTTCTAGGCCGTCCTGGTCCATGTGAATTACACTTAGGATGTATTTGGGTTCTACATCACAGTGGCTTACCCCCATGCTCCCACCCCTCAGAGGCACATGTCCCTGTTGCAGTTTCCATTTGCATTGTATCGCTCTGACAACTGTAATTTGAATCAGATCTGAAAGAGGTCCAGAATAAAATATATTTTGATATTAAAAAAAAAAGAAAAAGAAAAGCATCATCCCTGCTCAAAGTGGGTGAGGGGAGGGAGTGCTTTTGTCATTCATTCTACAGTATGCCTAGAGAAAAGCCCCTACCTCTGGAGCTTGGGAGGTGGGTGGGTCCTTTCATAAAGCCTACAGATCTTAGATTAGATTTCACTAGCTATTGCAGTGACTCTGGGCAAGGTATGCATAGCCACTGTCAGCCTCAATTTCCTTATCTGTGAAATAGGTATAAAGGCACCTACTTCCCTCGGCTGTTGTGAGGATCAAATGAGTTAATGTATATAAAGTGCTTGCCAATATTAATCCTCTATAGAAATGATAGCACTCCTCCTCCTCTTCTCACTTCCTCTCTTCCTCCTCCTCTATTTCCTTCTCTTCTTCCTTCTTCTCAGAGGCAGTAGGTCGTAATGGATAGAGAGCTGTCCTCAGAGTCACAAAGATCAGGGTTCAACATTTGCCTCTAACACAGCTAGCTGTGTGACCCTGGGCAAGTCTATTAACCTCTCAGTATTCTAGGTAGCTAGGTGGCACAGCGGATAGAGCAGCAGGCCTGGAATTAGGAAGACCTGGGTTCAAATCTGGCCTTGGTCACTTGACTCTGGACAAGTCAGTTAACCCTGTTTACCTCAGTTTCCTCATCTGTAAAATGAGCTGGAGAAGGAAATGGCAAACCACTCCAGTATCTTTGCTAAGAAAACCCCAAATGGGATCACGGAGAGTTGGATGTGACTGAACAATAACAACAACATTGTAGGCGACTCTCAGATGATAAGCTGCAGAGTTTGGGCAGATTCACATTGGTAGAGGGGTTTCCTTACCCAGGAGTTCCCTATACCAGAGAACTTCTAGTCTTTATCCCCCAAGCTGTTAGACCCTTTTGGTGTCATGCCAGATGGAAAGATCCTAGAAGAGAAGCTGTCCTAGAGAGTGATGGGCCAGGTAGGACACCATGTGTGAGCCCCCTGCCTAGGGCGGGGTGCTAATTCGGCCTCCTTGGGTCCTGGAGCCTGGATCTGGCTGTGATGGGGCAATGTGGGGGGCCGGAGGAGAGCGAGCTTTTGTTGACACTGATTAGCTGAGGCCTGACCACCAGTACAAACCCCTATTGTCCCTGGAGCCCTTGGGAGTAACTGGCTTTGTCTGGACGGCTTCCTGAGCCACGGACTCCATTTAGGAAGGCCAATTAAGCGCCTTTAGGCGGTTTCCAGGTAAGGGAGCCTCTCTGGGCTGCATTAGGCTGATTAGCTGTGCTAGTTAACCTTGTCTACCGTTTTAGGGTTTACAATAGTTTGGAATGGCCTACGGCGGGGTTAAGCTGTGGATTAGGGCAGGTGGGCTTGAAGGGCTCAGCTACTACTTTTGCACATCTTCCTGGGAGTCCCAGGGAGTTGGAGGAGGCTTGACCTGCTGCCCCATCACTCTGCTTTCCTGGCTGGGACAATTTCAGAGAAATGACAGTTTGTCTCTTTCCTTTATCAAGCCCAGTGGAAGCTTTCCAAGGTGCCTGTCCAAAATCGGGTGTGCTTTTGGGTCTGACAATGATGACGCCTTCCAAGTCCAGAGGCTAAGATCTTCTCTGAACTTTGTCTAACTCACTAAATATTTTGCTGGGACAGATGAGATTTAATTTCCGGACCAGGACACATGAAGCCTTGTTTAAAACCTGTCATGTGTTTAAGGGTGAGAAAAACTGGGATAATCACATTTCACAGCTCTCCAGCCCTCCCCTCTGCAGACTTAAAAGAAGCCTCATCCCTGCTCCAGGTGGGTGAGGGGCGGGTGCTTTTGTTATTCATTCTATAATATGCTTAGAGAAAAATCCCCTCTCCAGGGGCTTTGAACTAGGCTCCTACAATCCTATAAATCTTAGACAGCCTCAATGAGAAAATATCCCAATTATGAAAACACGACTTGCATATTCAGTCAACCACCACTCATTTATTAAGTGCTTACTATGTGCCAAGCACTGTGCTAAGTGCTGGAGTTACAAAGAAAAGAGGGGAGCAGTCCTGGGCCTCAAGCGGCTCCTACTCGAATAGGGGAGATCACACACAAATAACTAGATACATTTAAAATACTTGTAGAGCCGATGGAAGGTCATCTCGCAGGGGAAGGCACCAGCTAGGACAGTGTTAGAATACTGTGCTAAAAATAGGAAGCTCACTTCCATTGTCTGTTCAACCTGAGTTAATTCTTACCCCAGTGGCAAATATCCCAAATGTTCTTTCTTAAGTAATAGTGTGGATAGAGGATATTAAGCAATCAGTCAACACACACTTATTAAGAAGCTACTGGGTGCTGGGGAAATAGAGACTAAAGCAGAAACAGTCCCTGATGAAAGGAATTTCTAGGCTAAATGGGGGAGACAACGTATACAGATATCATAACAAAATATGTGCAACGTTGGTGTATACAGGCTCATTGATTTAGAGCTAGAAGGGAACTGAGAAGCTTTCGAGGCCAATATCCTTATTTTACAGATGGGGAAACTGAGGCCCAGAGAAGAAGACTCATTTGCCCAAAGTCTCACAAGTAACAAGTATCTGAGCTGGGGCTTGAACCTGACTGTAGTCATAAAGTTAGGTTTTCTTTTTGTTAACTGTATTTTATTTTTTTTCCTTTTTCTATCTCCATAGTAACCATGTTGCAAAAGAAAACACATTAAAAAAAGGAAAGTGAAAAAAAATGCTTCAATCTGCTCTCAAGAGTTCAACGGTTCTTTATCTAGAAGTGGGTGATATCATTCATCATGAGTCCCTTGGAATCGTCTTGATCAGAGTAGCTAAGTCTTTCTCAATTGATCATCATGTAAGTGTATTTTAAACTCTAGGACTTTGAGCTGAATGTGTGCCTTTCCCTCCTTTCTACCTTACACTACGCTTTTCATTTTCCATTCTATATCCTATACAAAGGGACAGCTAGGTAGCACAGTGGATAGATTGCTGGGCCTGGAGTCAGGAAGACTTATCTTCAGGAGTTCAAATCCAGCTTTAGACACTTACTAGCTGTGTGACCCTGGGCAAGTCACTTAGTTCTGTTTGCCTCAGTTTTCTCCTCTGTAAAATGAGCTCGAGAAGGAAAGGACAGATCACTCCAGGATTGCTGCCAAGAAAACCCCCAAATGGGGTCACTGAGAGTCTGACACAACTGAAAAATGACTCAACAACAATCCTGTACAAAGTTGCGCTTGTTATCAGGTCAGGAAGCCTCAGCACCTTCTCATTTGAAAAGTGAAATTCTCTTGTTTCATCTGCTCCTTGGGTTGGTCAGCTGGGGGCTAGACTAGCGATGCCGAAAGCATCCCTTCCATCTCTGAGATTCTATCCTTCTCCCTTCTTCTTCCTGCCTCTCCCCTTCTCCTCTTCCCCAAAACAGGTCCCTGCTCTTGATTCAGGCTTAGACTAGTCAGTAAAGGAAGTCCTTTGGTAAGTATGTTTTGATTAATATTCACGAGTAACCCAAAAAAGTCCTATTATTGGAATTTGCTCTTCACAATGGGCAAAGTGACATTACTCGAGATACTAGTTAATGATTAAACTACCAGGTCATGACAGAACAACTACAGAGAAAAGATTTGATTGAATGTATTTGAGATATGGACCATTTAGTCTAAACGTCTCATTGTACAGATGAGGAAACTGAGGCCAAATGGTGAAATGATTTGCCAGAGCCAAGACTTGGACCCAGGTCTTTTCATACAAATCTGGAGCTTCTTTGACTATCTTGTGCTGGTAGACTGTAGCCCACACTGTGATTTATTTTCACACAAGGACACACTTCCCAGCAGCCACTGAGAAGGGTAGTAACAATAAGCACGAGACATTGGCAGTGTTTAACAGCTTGCAACATGCTTTCCTCGACAGTATCTCATTTGATCCTCATAACAATCTTATAAGGCAGATGGAGTGTGTGTGTGTGTGTGTGTGTGTGTGTGTGTGTGTGTGTGTGTGTGTGTGTACTCATTTTGTACCCATTTGGAAAGGCCAAGTGACCTCACCCAAGGTTTTATTGTTAGGCTAAATAGGATAGACTAGGATTTCTTAACTCATTGGTTCCACAAAGGCCTGTCTTCTGGGAAATTTGAAGAGGCAAGGAAATGATTATTACTAGTCATGCTTCTGATGATGAAACAAATACCTAGGAGTTTAATTTGAGAACCCGATGTCCAATAGAGAGGACAGCAATCTGTCAATGGCCATCTCTAAACCGGGATTCCATTTAATGATTTCCCGTGTCTGGAGTGCATCATAGTGAAATTTTAGCAAGTGTTCCATGATTCCAAAAAGATTACAAACATGTTTGCAAACAGAACACATTTCTAAAAGTTAAGCAAAAATGTGATAGATTGCAATATCTCCCCTGAAGAACAGCTTATGTAAGTAAAGGGGAAAACGAAAGTTATCATGCAGCAGTGTAGATGGTATATGTAGATGGCTAATTTACTGACATCTGCATGGCTTTTAAAGGATTCCAGTGCACTTCATAGCACCTATCTCATTTGGAGCCTCAAACAATCTTGTGATGTTATAAACAGCTATTATTGTAGCCACATGAGAATTTTGAGGCTCAAACACTTGCCCATGATTACGTAGCTAGTAGATGTCAGAGTTGGGATCAGAGCCTAGATCTCTCCTGACTTCAGGCTCAGCAATGAGCATTTATTAAGCACCTACTATGTTCTGGGCACAATGCCAAGTGCTGGGAACACAAAGAAAGGCAAAAGCTAGTCCCTGCTCTCAAGGAGCTCACCATCTAATGAAGGAAACAATGTACAAACAACTATATATGAACAAGCTACATACAAGATAAATAGAAAATAATAAGCAAAGTAAAGGCATGAGAAGACACAGTCTACTACGCCATGTTGTCTCTGACTATGAAACACATGGATCACTCACAATCACAGCCTTCTCACTCTTAGGTCCTGGATAACAATTGCTGTGTGACCTTGGCTTGTCACTTAACCCCTCTAGACACTGAGTTTCCTCATTTGCAGATATAAAGGGCTAGCATAACATCCCTTCTGAGGTCGCGGCCAGCTGGAAAGCTTAAGCCTTGAGTTAAATTTAAAGGGTTTCCCAGGTCAAAAAGTTTGAGGGAAGGCAGATTACTGCAGGGAAAGAGGGTTGCATTTATGATCAGACAGCTTGGGTTCGAATCACACCCATGTGACCTTGGGCAAATGCCTTCTTTTCTCTGGACTTTCCTTTGCTTATCTTGATGAATGTAGCTGGATCTGATCATAACAGAGCTGGAGAGTTCCTTAGAAGTTCTCCAGTTCAGAGCCCTCATTTTATAGATGAGGAAACTGAAGTCCAGAGTGGTTGAATAACCCAGGGTCACCTAGCTAAAAGTTGGCTGAGCCAGGACTGGAAATGCTATTCTCTAAGGCCAAATCCTGGGCTCTTTTCACTACACTTCCTCTAGGGTGTTTTAAGGTCCCTTCTAGATCTAAATGTATGATCTATCTCATAGTATCCCCAGGACATCTCTCCACTGGCAGCTAAAGTTAGAGAGCTGGCCACTAAGTCTCACAATGAAGTTTTCTTTTGATGGACTACCGGGGGAAAGACAATCATGTCATCGGGACTCTCCCTAGAACTCTAATGAAAAAGGCAGCCAGACCAGGGGAAAAAAAATCAATGTGTATTGTCTTATGAAGGTGATAGACTTAAAATGCAGAATGAGAAACACATTTTTGGACATAGCCAACACAGAGGTTGTTTAGCTAGATGACAAATATTTGTTGAGTTTTTTTTTTTAATGTTAAAAAGTTGTTCAAAGATGAGGGCAGGGGGCAGCTAGGTGGTACAGTGAATAAAGCACAGGCCCTGGAGTCAGGAGGACCTGAGTTCAAATGTGGATTCAGACACAGAACACTCACTAGTTGTGTGACTCTGGGCAAGTCACTTAACCCCAACTGCCTCACCAAAAAAAAAAAAAAATAGTAATAATAATATAAATTTCAAAACCAAAGATGAGGGCAGTGGGAGACAAAGATAAATTTCTGCTCTAAAACCAACACATGAATAGATAAATAGATGAACAAATGAGGAAACAAATAAATAATGGTCTCATGACCTGATCTATTACAAACAAAACAAGTTAACTCATGTATTACACTAAATTTGCTCCAAAAGCACCACTTTAATGAAAATGTTTATTAAAATATATAGGAAAATCCTTTTTCTTTCCCAGAGTGCTCTAATATAATATGTGTCATGTTACAGGAATAGTTATTTATAGTGTCTTTTCAGGAAAAAAGAATAAAACATAATTCAGAATGAGAAGCGGTAAATAAAAACATCCGATTTCTGATGCTAGGGCACTCCACTGGCTCTTCTGCAAGGCCTACAATTGAAATACAATCCCAAAGACTCTATCTTCTTCCTATTTGGAGAGATTTGTATTCAAATTGTTTTTCACTATCAGGAACTGGGATTCTCTGTGGGATCTTTTCAGCTTTGCCCGGCGATTTTGGAACCAAATCTGAAACAAAGGAAAACCCAAAGAGCATTTACTATTTATTTACTATTATTTCCTTCCTGAATTGCAGTTTGTCTCATGAAGATTATTGAAACACAATACATGCATACATGTGCACATGTTTCACCTAACTGTCATATGTATGTCCCCACCCCCACCTTACCCATGGCTGGTCAGTGCCTCTCAGGGTTCTGATTGTTCTTAACACATCAACCAGCATAAATTACAGACTCTGGAAAATTACCTGGATTCTATCTTCCTCCAAATTCAATTTCCGAGCCAAGTCTTCTCTGACATCAATACCAGGGTAGGAGTTTACTCTAAAGACATTTTCCAATACTTCAATCTAAGGAGTTAATTAACAGTAAGATATTATCATTCTTAATTTTGCTGAAAGATTCAGTTGGTCAATGTAAAAATTAACTTTAAAAAGACTTCCAAGAAAGTCCCTTTGTATCTTTTAATAGAGATAGACACTGGATCCCTGATTTCATTGGTACAAGAGAGAAAACTCCCTTCACCAATGCAAGTCCGTATTTCCTCTTCAGATGAGCTCTACAGCCTTTAACAGTTGTCTAGAACACTGAGGTTAAGTGACTTGCACAGGGTCATACAGTCAAGTGTCAAAGATCTTCTGATTCCTTTTAATAAACCATTAAAAAACTATACTTCAATGGAGCTCATTAATGTGAGTACTCTCTCCAATGATGCAGGATGCAACCCATCCATATCAGTCCATCCTGTAAGATTCTTGTTTGTAGAAAAGTGTATAGCATGTTATTTCATGAATAAAGACTCAAAGCCTAAAATAAAGAGATGTCATTCCAGCAACAAAGCAATTAACCATATTTGGTGCTAGCAGTCAAACAAAATTCTTACCTGGTTCCTGGTAAAAGCAGTTCTTGGTCTCCTGCCTCGGTACCAACTCAGCTCTCTTTTAAAAGACAGTCTTTCTGAGGCTGATACATATTTCTCATATTTCAATATCCTTTCTTCTGATATAGGATAATTCCCAGGGTGAGGGAGCAGGGGGCCGCTGGGCAAGATGGGGATGGATAAGCATGGATTCCCATCTTCTCCTGAAACCAGAAAGACAATGCAGAAAGACACTTCTAAAAGTTCTTCATGAAGTTCCTGAACACAAATCCTCTTCAATTTCTCAGATGATCTCCCACTCATTAGTCAAGAACAAAAGATAAAAGTAAGGGTCATGCCTGAGATGGATTCAGGAAAACATTTTGTCTCCTGAACTGGTCGTTTTCCTGGCATTACAAACAGACACAATTGGACAGTGTCTGCTAGGTTACCTGACCACACAGTGAGTCAGGGAGGGGTGGGATGGGGTGCAACGCTGAAGAGTGTGGGCTCAAAGGGCATGCTTCTTTCCAGGTTATTGCCTGGCAACTGACATCATCTTTATTCTTTCCAGTGGCCCCTGGCTAGGTGCTTTGCAATTAAACAAATGAAGTGACATGATAGTCTTAACGGCATCTCCATCCCTCTTTCTCTCTCTGTTCTAATTCTATCTGAATCTGTCTGTCTCTCTGTCTCTGTTTCTCTTTGTCTTTGTCTTTTTCCCTGCCTCTTTCTCACTGTCCCTGTGTGTGTGTGTGTTTCTGTCTCCTCTCTCTCTCCTCCTTTCTCTGTTCTATTTCTCTTTCTCTCTGTCCTTTCTGTTTCTGTCTTACTCTTTCTCTATCTCTTTGTCTCTGTCTGTCTGTCTCTCTGTCTCTCTCACACACACACACACACAAACGCACAATTATGCTACCCTGCCCCCTCAGGTCTGTTTTTCCTGAGCAGTCACTGACCAATAATCAAACATCCCCACCTCTGCAGAAGGACAGAGAAAGAAAGTTTAGGAAGGGAACCTACCTAAGGGGCGGCAGGGATCTGTCCAGGGCCTGGCAGGAGGGATGGCTGGGCTGCTCTCCTTCTTCGGTTCTAGTGCCAAAATGCTCTCGATGGAAAAGGAGCGAGGGGAGGCCTTGCTCTCCGCCAGGCTGGGCCGGGGCCGGGAATTGGCGGTTGCGCAGAGAGCCATGGCTATGGCTGCGGTGGCCCCCCACCCCACCTCCGGGCCCTTAAGTCCAGAGTGCGCTCCGAAGGGCGCATGCACGCTCGCCTGGTACCCCAGGCTGCTGGAGCGCTTCAGCACCCCGCCGACGGACAGTGACTTTCCAACCCAGCGCACTTGAGTCCTTTATAGTCCGGGACCCAGATCTGGCGGTAGGCTAGGGGAGGAGGAGGGGGTTAGGGAGCTCACGTCATTGCTTAAATCGTGAGCCTGGACTAGTCAGCACAGGCCTCCCCACCGAGTAGGAGGCTGGGAAGCTAATTGTTTACTTGTTTGCAAGTAATTAGCAGCTAATGGCCCCCTCTGGGGGTCGCCCCCTTCTATCACCCCCACCCCTAGCGGGTGGTCAGGGATTCGGCTGGCGCGTTATCGCTGCCGAGCAGCAGCCCAGAGGCTGTGGAACTTTCTCCCCAGCTGCCGGGCGCGTCCCACGCGGGGCCGCCTCCTTTCTGCCAAACCATTAAGGTAGAAAATCGGACTTTTTCCCCTTCTGAACTTAAGACTTACAGCGACTCCAGGTACCTGAACCCGGCGGCCAGATCTCGAGCCAAGCAAAGAGTGAAGCATCTCATTTAAGGGGATTTTCTTCCAGGGAAATTTGGAAGAAAAAAAAAACCCAGTAATCCCTTAATACTATTAGGGTAAGCCTGATGAAAATGCCAGGGGGGGTTTCATATGCATATGTCAAGGCAAATGTGGTCAATAAACCCACAATAGCAGGGAACTAGAGGAGAGCGGCCCCGCCCTCCCGAGGTGGCAAAGTCATTAAAACGCAGTGCCATTGTCTTTCCGGAGCCTGGATTAGCTCACGAAAACAGAGGAATGGAGTCTTTTCCATCAATAATCCCTCACTGGCTCAGTCCTTCTTTCCATTAAATGAAGTTGGTGACAGTTCAGCTCAAGAGAAGACAAGCCAAATCACTTAACCTCCCAGGCCTCAGTTTCCTTCTCTGAAAAATGAGGGGGTTGGAGTAGATGGGCTCTGAGGTCCCTTCTAGCTCAGAATCTATGTCCTCATAGAACAGGACATTAGAGATCACATGGTCCAATGCCCTCATTGTGAGACAAGAGCCATGAAGCGATTGTCCAAGTGACCGGCCGGTAGGGGTCTAAGCCCAGGGACTCCATGTGGCTTTTTGGCTAGGACCATGGATTCAGAGCTGTAAGGGACCTCAGGCCAGATGAGGAAACTGAGGGTCCCAAGGTGACAGTACAGCCAGAGCAGAGCTAGATTGGAACCCAAGCCCTCAGACTGCAGATTTAGAACTCATTCTACTGTATTTTGACTTTGTAACCCAAAAGCAAAACAAAAACAACTTTTCTTCTCTTTCTTTTTCTTTATACTCCCCATTGAGCTTTCGAGTATTAGGAGCCCCCCCTCCCCGTGAGTGTAAATATTTGTAAAAGGCATCTCTCTTTGTCTCCCGCCTCTCCCCCGCCCCTCCCCACATCTCCTTTGTGCTCTCATCTTGGTCTCTGTTCATCCAACCCTCTTTCCCACCAATCTCCACTCTCCTCCCTCCTCTCCCTTTCTCCCTCTCCCTCTCCCTCTCTCCACATCTCTCTGTCTGAGTCTCTCCTCCTCCATTTCACCAGTATTGGACACTTTCTCTGTAGAAATTTCCTCCCAAGATGCAGATTTGCCAATCATTTTATTGCATGATTCCAAGAAAACTCAAATTTCTGATCAGACGATCATAGTTTTAGGGATGGATGGATGAGACCTTAGAATTCCAACTCCTTCATTTTGTAGGAATATTTCTGTAAGTAACTTGAAGTTCTGGAGAGGGTTAGTAATTAAATGAATGATGGGGAGGTGGGTGTTGTTTGTTTTTCTGTACCAGAGAGACTCTTACTCAGTTGGAAAGTCACCCAAATTGGACACCTAACTCTTTTTTACTGGAGAGGGATTCTTAACTTTTTTGGTGCCCTGCACCCTCTGGCAGCAGTCTGGTGAAGTCCCCTTCTCAGAATCACCTTGTTAAATGCATAAAATAAAATACCTAGGATGATAATGGAAACCAATTCAGTTGAAATGCACTTACCAAAATATTTTTAAAAACTAAAAAGCTGGTGAACTCCAAGCTCAGAACTTCTGTCCTTCCTAAAAGGAAGGGTAAAGGGGCTGGATTCTGATGTACAAAGGGAGCTAGTGGGCCTGTCACATTAAAAACCCTATTCTCCTTCTTTAATTTCTCACCCTACCATCTCCAAAGAGCATTCTTGCAACTTCTCCACCTGCATCCCAGCTAAGCTGTGATCCTCTGTCCAGAGACAACCTCACTTCAAAAACAAACATCAACAGAAACAGATAGGAAAGCATACAAGAAGGAATAAGACCAGATATCCACATTTACAGAGGGTGTAGGTTTTGTGTGTAGCCCATGCCTGGCACCGTGGAAGAGACACGTTGATCTTTGTAATGGGAGGCAAGGAGTGAGAGAGCATCATGTTTCCCTTAATCTGGGAAGGCTTTCAGAAGGAGATGGTCTTCAGGAGGTTTTAGGAGAAGTGGAATGCCATGGCGGGGGAGGGGAAGAGAATGACAAAGAACTGCGTGACAGGTACCATGGAGTTTATCATGGGGATTTATTACCATTCACGGCTTTGCCTGGAATGGCCCTTTTCTCCTATATTCCAATAGGAAGGGAGATACTTGAGGAAAGGGACTGTTTCATTTTTGATTTTGTATTCTCAGTACCTACCATGGTGCCTGGCACATAGTAGATGCCTAATAAATGTTTGTTGATATAACAATTCTGGGTAAGGCGTCACCAGGCATTGATTTAGCCTCAGAGTAGAATCATCCACATATATTCTATGACTGGACAAGAAGCTTTCTTCACCCACTTAGTTTTCAGTGTGGATACTTAGTCTAAATTCTTTGGAGTGAAGTCACAATTAATGTATTATTAGCATAATAGGCACTATTAGCATATTATTATTATTTGTTGTAGCCATTACAGTATTTCCCACCAAAGTCTCCTTCTCTGTGACTCATGAATAGTGGTGATTCTTGAAGGCTAGTCCAAGGGAGCACAACCCCTAGCAGGTGTCAACAGGGAGATGAGGAAACTGAGGCCCTGTAAGGTCAAGACACATCAGGGGTGGGATCTGAATTCAGGGCTTCATCAAATAAACCCTTCTGGGCCTGCAGAATGCTCAAAGGCCATACCAGAGAAGCACAAACCCTACCAAGTGGGAATGGTTTGAAGGGTCAGCCCAGATACAGGCTATATGTTTTCGTCCAAGGACCAGTTCAGCTAAGTCCAGAGAAACACAGCCCCAGAAGCCTGGCCACTAGGTGAGGAATTTCTTTTGGCCACAGCAACTCCTGAGAATTGTAGAGGTGGCCTGGAGGGGCTGCAATCACCTTTGGGGACCAACTTCATCCTCCCTCATATATCTTTTTGAACTAGTGAAATATAAGCAGGGCTTTACCAAAATTGTTCTGAGTCTGAGCTTTTATGATTCTGCAGCATCTTATTAAACAGTCGTTGGTTCAACAGATTTTCATACTTATTAGGAAATTATGAAATACAATTTGCATGTGGAAAGAGATGACTATTTTCCCCCACCTGCATATTAAAAGATTAGTCTTGGTCCAATACCTACCTTTAGAGACTAGAGTTCCACTGGCTCTGGGTGATAATAGCAATGATTGGCATTTATATGGTTATTTGATGTTTGCAAAGTGATTTCCCTACATTATCTCATTTAAGGTTCTCAAACCCCAGTGAGAGAAGGGCTATAAATATTAAGAGCTCCAGCTAAACGAGGAATCAGAGGCTCAAGGGGGACAGAAAGGACTGACCCAAGGTCACATAGCCAGCGAGTGCCAGAGGTGTGGCTCTAATGAATTTTTTTTTCAAAAGTCACAACAGTATAGCGGAGGTCACTTTACCATCAACAGCCACCAGAGTGAAGTAGAGGTGGGGGCATACATGTGTATCTCCATAGGCTCATTCTAGCACGTGGGGGCCATCTCCAGTCATCGTGCTACTGGACCCAGAAGGCTCGGGAAGAGATAGTGGTGCTGGTGACTTTGCACTGCACTCCCTCACTTAAATCCAATTCACTTGCATGTCATGGTCTCACCTCCCTGACGTCATGGTCCTCTTCGAGAACAAAGGACAAATGACAACAACAATTCTTGCACATGCTCTGACTCCTCCAATCAAGAGACTGAAGAATTCCAGGGGCAGAAGGGACCTCAGAGGTCTCTCAGTCTCTCTCACACCCAAATGAGGATCTTCTCTACAACAACCCTGACTGAGTGCTTTTCCAACTTCTACTTGAAGACATCCAGTGAAGGAGGAGCTCACTACCTGCCCTCACGGCTTAGCATGGTGCCTGCCACATAGTAGGCACTTAATAAATGTTTATTCATTAATCAACTGATTGATAAGCAGCTTACTTCACTGTTGAACAGCTCCAAAGGAGAGGAAGCTTTCTGTCCATCAAACATAAATCAGACTCGTTGCAGCTTCTTCCCATAACTCCTGGCTCTGTCCTCAGGAGCCAATAGCTAATAGCAGGCATTTACATAGGACTTTAAGGTTTGTAAAGTGCTTTATAAATATTATCTCATGTGTCCTCAGAACAACCCTGACAGGTAGGTGCTATCATTATCTCCATTATACAGATGAGAAAACTGAGGAAGACAGTAGTTAAATGACTTGCCCAGTGTCTGAATTCGAACCCAGGTCTCTCTAACTCCAGGTCTAGTGTTTTATCCACTGAGCCACCTGGCTTCCCCCTAAGTGGAATCAGTCTTATCTTTGCTCCACACAACAGCTATCATGTACCCTGGTCAAGCAATCACTTCTCCAGCCTCCCAGTTCCTCAAGTGCATTCTCATATAGCACGAACAAGGGACATCATCCCAAGTATCTTTCTCAGGACATACTCCAAGTTTTCAATATCCTCCTTAAACTGGGTGGCCTAGAATTGAGCACAATACATCAGATGGTCGGCATCTAACTAGAGTGGGATGTCTCTATTTCTGGACGCTACACCTCCCCACTCTTGCCCCTGTGGCAGGTGAAACATGAAATGACTGAGGAAACAAAGACTTTAGCTTCCATATTGATTTATTTAGCAATATATGCCAACTGCCCAATAAATCAGGTCTAGTCGCCTTCATCACCTTTGGCACTGGACCTGGAATATAGGGGCAGATAGACTTTTATACTTTAAAAACAATTAATCAAATAAGGCCAATTAATTAAAAGAAAATGATTTACCAGGATACAAAATTAAGTAATATGATTTCTAATTGGAGGAAAGATTAGGGACTTTCCAAGTTGGGAAGGAGAGAGTGAACAGGTACAATTCCCTGCAATCAGAGAAAGAAGTATCCCACACCCCCAAGTGTCTGTGAACAAAAAAGCCTGGAGACAAGAACTGACTAACTAGTACAGGGCCAGTATTCAATCAGACAGGTGGGATGCTTGAGATGGGTCACTGTGAGAAAACTCCTTGCCTCAGTCTTCCAGTCTGATTGGGTTTGTGGTCTGCATAACTGAGGTCCTTAGTTAAGGGTAGCAGGCAGAGGTGGCCCAGCTTTCCGCGAATTCGGAGACAGGCTCAAACTGTGCAATAACGTTTTCTCTCAATTCCCACAACTGAATAGTTTTCTCACAAGACAGAAACTGTACCAGATTCATAATTGAGTAGAAAGGGAGAAATGAGCTAGCTCTAGAAACGAGTCACAAGATGGAGTCGGTGGGGTTCACCCAATTCCCACAACAACCACTAGCTGTCCTAATCCCCTCAATTCCCTCACCCCCTAATAGAGGTAGAAAGCATTAGGTTTTAGCGGCGTCATATCACACCATTGACAGTGATTGAGCTTGTGGCCCACTAAAACCTGCAGATCTTTTTAAATTTAACTGTCTCTAGGCTGCACCACACTCACCTTATATTTGTGAAGTTGATGTTTTTAACCCTCTGTATATTTGTCCCTGTTAATCATGGACAGCTTGTCCTCACGGATAAAGGACTGGCCTTGTTTGGGAAGATCTGGGTTCAAATCTTATCTCTATGCTGACTGTATAATCCTAGACAAGTCACTGAACCTTCTGTTGATTCTCTGGAATTGACCTTATCTATAGCTTGTCTCCCCCATTTGACTGTGAGCTTCTTGAGATCAAAGAATTATCTTAATCCTTCCTTTGTATCACTAGTGCTTGGCATAATGCCTGGCACATTGTAGGTATCCGATAAATGTTTGTTGGCTGACTGTGTGAGAAGCTGCCTCTCCGATGGAGGGAGTTTCCATGAGGAAAGTCCTTCACAATTACTTTTGATACTGACCAAATCCTCGGTCTGAATTGTACCCCTCCAAAAACAAACAAACAAATACCACTTCGTCTTATTTGATTCAACCCAATGCTCTAGACCAGTGCCGTCAAACTCAATTAGAAACATACGTAAGGATTCTGCTGCCACATACTGACTTAGTTTGAAAAATGTTTTATTGTTTTTTAAATTTATTTTTATAAAAATTTCCCAATTATGTTTTAACACTCATGAGTGTTGCAGGTAATATGTGGCCCCAGTCTGTGTGTCAGACCCCTTTTTCTAGACCAGGGGCTCCTCAGCTTTCTGTGTCATGGACCCCTTTGACAGTCTGATGAACATGGTCCCCTTCTCAGAAGAGAGAGCTCTCAGAAAGGTTTTGTTTTGTTTTGTAATTCATAATGGAAGTAAAAGTTAAATTTCGCTTGGACAATGGTGAAAATAAAGATATAATTTTTTCCCATCTAAGTTCACTGCTTCTCTGAAATCTATCCATGGACCCCAGGTTAAGAACGCTTGGCCAGCAGGGGTGGGGAACCTGCAGCCTCGAGGTCACATGTGGCTGAATCCTTCACTAAAAGGGCCACACTTGAGGACCTAGAGGACTATATTCGACCTCAAGGCCATAGGTTTCCCACCCCTGGTCTAGACTATGAAGATCCTTCTGAGCCCTGTCAGTTAGTAGGTTAATGATTTCTCACAGCCTTGTATTATTTGGAGATTTCATTAACATCATTAGCATCATTACCATCCAAAAAACATTAAACACAGGTCAAGTGCAGGTCCCTGGAACACTCCATTGCAGACCTCCTTCTGAGACAGCATTAAGCAATCATGACTACTCTTTGGATCCAACCACTTGCCCAGTTCTGATTCCACTTAATCTTACTAGCATCTCTTCTACATCCGGTCTTTCACAAAGAGCATCAGGCCTTTGCTAACATATGGGACAACAGTGGGAACTGAGAAAGCTCTTGATAGGCTCCAACATTGGGCTGGATCTAATAATGTGCTCTTTAACGGGAATAAATGTAAAGTGGCTTCAGAATTGGGAAGCACTGACTGTTAGGGGAAAGAAGAACTCAATTTGTTCTCTTTGGCTCCAAAAGATGAATCTGGGAGGAATGGGTGAAAGTTGCAGAGAAGCAAGTTCAGGCTCGATGTCAGGAAAAACTTTACAAAATTAGACACCCTCTGTCGATAAGGGGTTCCCCTCACTGGCAGTCTTCAAGCAGAACTTTGCCGGCCCCTGTTGGCAATGTCCTAGAAGAGATTCTTCTTCTGGCACAGGCTAGACTAAATGACTGCTTATGTATTTGCCAATCAGAAATTCTGTGATCATTAAATGCTTTGCTAAAATCTAGATAAATAATATCAACCACATTTTCCTAATCTACCATTGCACTTATTTGATCAAAGAAAACGAAGTGAACCTGGCATCCTCTGTCCTGGATAAAACTATATGTGGGTCCTTTGTGATTGCTGCCTCCTTTTCTGCAAGTTCATGAACCATCCTTTTAACTGTGAATTCTAGAGTTTTGCCAGGAACTAGGTTGAAACTTTGGAGTCTATGGTTTACAGGTTTTGTGTTTTATTATTTTGTCTATTTGTTATTGTTATTTTGTCTATTGTTAATGTCTATTATTATTTTTTGCTTTTTTGTTACTTTTTATTTTTGTAAATAATGGTGTTATTCAATGACCATTGGTTAAAAAAAAGAAACCTGATGAGTATATATTGGAAAAATACTTGCCCTTTTCCAGTATTGCAACACCTATTCTGCTCTCCAGTTTTTCAAAGATTATTGACGGTGAGGGGCTCAACAATCACTCTCACTAACTCTTTCAGTGTCAAAGAATGTAATTTATCTGAGCCTCCTGACATTATCTTATGGAAGGCAGCTAGATGTTTCTCTCTCTCTCTTTCTCTCTGTCTCTCTCCTTCCCTCTTTTTTCTCCCTCCCCCTCCTCTTCCTCCTCCACTGTCTCTCTCTCTCTCTTCTAGAATTGTAATTTTTGTTATTCTGAACTTGAGAAACATGTACATACATGAACATTTCCAGGCATGCTCAAAAAAGAGGATTGCATGTGAAACTGTGAGTCTCCATCTCATACAGACTGGCTTTTCAAAAAGTATAATTTTAACACATTAGTTCCAAAACTGCTCTGCTTATCTTTGTCTCCCTCTGAACTTCCATTCTCTTCTGTGCTTAAAAAAAATCTTTCTTAATCTGGTTTTCTTTTTTGGCATCACTCTCACTATCTCCCCTCCCTCCCTCCTCAGTTCTTCCCCCTCCTCACCCAAAGCCCTTCTCTTGTAACACTTAAGCCTCATCAAGCAAAGTGAATCCATACAAAGGCTTTGTTTGAAAATGCATGTCTCTGGGGCCGCTAGGTGGCGCGATGGATAGAGCACCAACCCTGAAGTCAGGAGGATCTGAGTTCAAATCCAGTCTCATAACAAACACTTGACACTTACTAGCTGTGTGACCTTGGGCAAGTCACTTAACCCTAATTGCCTGAAAAAAAGAAAATGCATGTCTCATTTCACACCCTAGTTTCCCACTTTTCTGCCAAAAGGTGGGCAGAGTGCTTCATCATCAGTTCTCTAGAGTCATGACTGGCCAGTTTGTTGGGTGGAGTTCTTAAGTCTTTGAAAGTTGTTTGTTTTTTACAGTGTTGCTGTTCTTGTATACATTTTCTCCTGGTCCTGCTCACCTCACTCTGCATCAGTTCTTTTTTCTTTTTTTAAATGAATAGCTTTTATTTTCTCCACCCTGGTGAAAACCATTTGGGTAACTGTTGTTGGCTTTTTTAAAAGTTTAGTATTTTATTTTCCCCAATTACACATAAAAAACAATTGTCAACATTCAGTTTTAAATTTGAGTTCCAAATTCTCTCCCTCCCTTCCTACCCCCCTCAATGAGAGGGCAAGCAGTTTGATATAGGTTATGCATGTGTAGTCATGCAAAACATTTCCATATTAGTCATGTTATAAAAGAAAACATAGGCCAAAATAAAAACCCAAGAAAAATAGAGAAAGTAAAAAAAAGTATCTGCATCAGTTCTTACAGGTCTTCTGAGGTATCTTTGAATCAATCCCTTTCATTATTTCTTGTGGCACAATAATATTCCATTCCATTTCCTTGGGTGCAGTAGTTTGGTGGTGGATATTTAACAACTAGATCTCCAAAAATGCAGGTAAACACACTTTTAAGATTAATCAGCATTATTAACATTCTCTCCACCAACTTCTTAAGTCTGTAAATGAACAAAACAATAAATTAAGCCTCAGTTTGTAGCATTGTTGGTTTCCTGGGTTTAAATGCTCACACTGAACATTTGATGATCAGCTCTCTCCAGCACAAAGCTCTACTTTGGGGGTCATATAACTAATTAGCATATTAGAATCTCATTTTGTAGAATGGGAGAGCTTGGATAAAAAGTAGCAGAACTACACAGAGATGGCAGATAACAAAATTTTATTCTTACTTACAAAGGGAGGAGGAGAATGGATGCCAACAGCAAGTAGCCTCAGTGTTCTGCTCCCATTGTCTTCAACCAAGGGCAGCACACAGTGGGGGAAGAAGGCTTTTAGACGTGAAACCCCACACACACATCGAAGCCTCAGAACCCCTCAGGGGGACAAAGAAGACAAAGAGCTGGCTAGCACTAATAGGAGACTGCCTTGTTATCCATTCACTCAGAGTGGAGGGTAGTAGTGTAGTCAGGACCAGTGAGATGAGGGTATTTTGTTTTGTTGTTGTTCAGTCCTGTCTGACTCTTTGTGACCCGTATTGGGGTTTTCTTGGCAGAGATACTGGAGTGGTTTGTCATTTCCTTCTCCAGCTCATTTTATGGATGAGGAAACTGAGGCGAACAGAGTTAAGTGACTTGCCCAGGGTCACACATCTAGTAAGTGTTTGGTGTCAGATTTGAATTCAGGAAGACCAGTCTTCCTGTTTTAAGCCCACTGCTCTATCTACTGTGCCACTTGGCAGCCTGGTCATCTTCTACAGCATCTAAGAAGGAGTGAGGAATGAAGAGTAGGGAAAGGACATAGGGGAGTGTACCTCTAGCTGTGCCAATCAAACAAAAGTTTGGGGAAGAGGGCAAAGCCCAGTCTCTGGATTTATTAGTCTTGGCAAATCCCTCAGAGTTAAGGCCATGCCAGTCAAACCATTTTTCCACTGTTGCCCACATTTATTATTGTAATTAACCAAACAAATCACTCCACCCACCAAGAAGGGCCAAGCATCACCACTCCCAGAACTGAGCTACCAGCTTACCAAAGGAAGATACCCTCTTACTATCTATCTCCTTCCTTACCTTGGGCACCAACTCCCTATTTACCAGCCACAATGAAATGATGTATTCTTCAGAAAGATCCAAAGAGGGACAAATTGGACATTGTGGTATATGTAGCTGCCATACATATGGATATATGTAGTATATATGGCTGCCATTTTTAGTTTCAATAACATGGAGAACCTACAAGATTTTGCTAGGATTTTCTGTGTTCCTGGTTTGCTTCCAGTAAAGGCCATTAGCATAAGCAGGCTCGGCTCAGGATATTGGCAGGAGGTGTCTGTAAATCAGCCACACAATTAGAATACCCCAAGGCTGAGATACATCGGGCAGTGGGCCTGAACAAAGTCTAATAAGCTAAACTTTAACTTCTTTTGTCTTTCCCCCCACCCCCCCAACAACAAGGAGGATGTGTGTATGTCCCAAGTGTTTCTAGCTCCTGGGATGTCTTAGCTCCCTGTGGTAGATTTATGACCTAGTGAATCCTAGATGATTAACTATGTGGGGCAGTAAAAATTCTGTGGGGCTTCTGGGTTTGTCCTGCTTAGTGGGAGAGCCACTTTATTATTTTACTCCTTAATCCATATCATACAAACTTTGCTTTGCACACATATGGTCATCAGCACTTAGCCCGGTACCTGGCATATAGTAGGCACAATAAACATTTGTTGACTTATTGACTAACTCACTGACTGATTCAGACAGGGACTAGACCCATGATTTCACTGGGATAGGGAACTCCCAGATGAAGAAGCTCCTCCTGCCAATATAGATAGGAATCTTAACTGCATCTTGTCCATATTTGAGATAAGAGATGTTAAATGCCTTGCCCGAGGTCACTTAGCCAGTATTTGCCAGAGGCAGGTCTTGAATTCAAGATTCTTTGGCTCTGGGGCCAGCCAGCTATCCATTATACCACCCTGCCTCTTGAATCTTAATTCAAAATAAAACTTTGGGGGAAAAATGAATTAGAATTTCAGAATTGGAAGGGACCTTAGGGGCCATATCTAAACAAGAATTCTGTCTACATGCTATTTGACCAGTGGTCAATCATTCTCTCCTTGAACCCCTCTGGAGAGGAGCAGTCCATTTTCCCCCAGCCTCTGAGGTGGTCCCTTCTATCTGGGGACAGCTCTGATTCTCTGGAAGTTTGTCATGACATCCAACCTCACAGTGATTTTACAACTTCTGCCCATTTACATCAATTTAGATCTCATTGAGTAGGTTATAAATCCATCCCCTCCCCCTTCCCTGCCAGCCTCCTCTTCCTTCTGATTGAAGGGCTGGAGAGTGACATGCCAAACTCCTCTCAAAGCCTTCCTTTATAGAGGGCAGAAACTGGCCTCAGCCTACTCTGCCTTCCATCTGAAGCTCTGCTGGATTTCAGCTCCATGGTACCCCATGATCTCTTTCCTCATCCCTTCCCAGCTTTCTTATGTGTGCTGTTTTCCCCCTTTAGATTATAACCCCCTTGAGGGCAGGGACTTTTTTTTTCTTATTTGTATTCCCAGCAGGAGGAGAAAGTAAGGCTGGTGACCCTGCACAGCCCTCCCTCACTCAAATCAAAGTCAATTGCAAGTCACATCACCATCTCCCTGATGTCATGGTTCTCTTCATGAATGAAAGACAGACACAATTCCCAGCACTTAACACGGAGCCTGGCACATAGTAGGTGCTTAATAAATGTTCATTGAACCGGCAAAATTGAATTCTATGTCCAATAACAAATGCTGAAGAGGGAGGAGGGCATACAACAGAACCACACACCCTGTAACTAGCTCCAAATTCTCACTGTGGCTACCCAATTCAATTGGACCAAGCATCTATTAAGCACCTGTTTAGGGCAGCACAGTACTAAGAGCTAGGGATCCAAAGAGAGACACAAAATAGTCCCTGAACTCTTGGAACTGACATTCAGCTAGGAGCATACAGCATCACCGATCAATCCACAAGTATTTATTCAGGGGCAGCTAGATGCCAGGCACTGATTAATTGCTGGAATTACAAAGACAAATATGACACATTCCCTGTATTTTTGGATCTCACACACTATCAGGAAAGCCAACATATACATTTATATGCATATAAAAATACATGTGTAATGTGGGTGTGCCTCGGTCTCCATTTACATTGAACCACTTTCACTTTTCACCTTCAGTGTATGGACACTCGATTACTCCCAGGTATAGCTTACGCACTCCAATCTGCCCTAGAAAAGGACCATTACATTTTACAGTTACATTTTAAACTCTCTTGGGGTTCCAGTGGTAACCCTACCGAGTGAAAATGTTCCTTTAGCTCTTGAGCCCCCACCAGTGTGTTTCCATTTACCAAAACCAGACATTCACAATTATAACACTTTTAATCTTAAACATAACCATTAACTTAGCAATGAAGCAAAAGGCATAATGCTAACATCACAGGTACAAATATTAAAGCAAATTCAGAAATAATAAGTACATAACAATCCCATAAACCAAGTTCATTAATTATCTCACCAGTATCTGTGGGTGAAAGTGAACATGTACTTATAGGAACCTAGTAGGGAAGTGCACAAGGGAGGAAAACCCATGAGCTTAGGGTAACTCACAACTCTTGACCACAAACTTTGACTTCATTGGTCCATTTAGAAACTTCTGCACCAAACAAAGCCACTTCTCGGCTAATTGCTTATCAGTTTGGTCCTCAGTTGTTCTCCATCTGGGCAAAACCATTCTAGAATTGACAGAGCGTGTACAAGCTCTTTCTACCTATAATTGCTTTTAAAAGGATGTTGAGAATGTATTAACTTTTTACTTGGACACCAGTTCCCTTTAAGCTGGGAGCACTGCTGACTCATCTCTGACAACTACAGACCGGACGAGCCCGGCCAACATTTCACTTACTAGAGGCTGTGTTGTTCAGTCACGTTGTAGCAAACAGAGCTCTCACAGTGAAACAGATTGAGTTGACTCTATGAGAAAGGCAAGCAAGCTGAGCTATCCCTTTACTCATCCGATTAGATCTCAGGAACTCTTCCAATACAAGACAGCAACCGTGACTTTCCTTTTTCTGCTTTTCCCTCTCATACCAGAGGGGGCAGCAAAAGGCAAAGGGCATTTCTGAGAGGATTCACCTCTCTTAACCTCTAGGGAGCACTTACGGGCTATAGCTGGAATTGAAGCTATTTTCCAAATCAGTGCAGCACCTTCAGTCTATATTCGTGCATTTACGAACTAGTGAATTCCCTTAGAGTGCCCAAATTGGAATCAGGAAGACTCCTTTTCCTGAATTCAAATCCAGCCTCAGATACTTACCAGCTGTGTGACCCTGGGCAAGTCACTTCACCCTGTTTGCCTCAGTTTCCTCATCTGTAAAACGAGGTGGAGAAGAAAATGGCCAACCACTCCAGTATTTCTGCCAAGAAAATCCCAAATGGGGTCATGAAGAGTCAGACACGACTGAAAAATTACTAAACAACAACAACAAATCCCCTTCCTGTTACCTGACTGTTTCTGCTACTAATTTCTTCGCACAATTTCATCAAAACTTTTTTTTCCTACAAAACTGTATTAATTCCTATTCAGGCTTCTGCCAAGTTCTTTGTGTCTTCATCAAATCAGACTCAGTCTCTTTCTTTGCCCCCTATCATCTTTCAATTGCCTAAAACAGAGCCTCCAAGCACACAGTGGCTCGCCTTTCACTTATATAAGATGATGACCCACCAAGTTTTCCCAGTGAAATCAACAGGTCTTATTTAATCCCACCTCATCTCCGAGTAGTCATATTTCAGTCATATTATTTTTTCTTTCCTTTTTAGTTTAGTTTAGAAGGACCATATTGCTCTATAGCTCCATACTCTCAACATAGCCTACCATCTCATGGTGTCCTTGAAACTATTTCATAATAGTTCTGTAGTTGTTCAGTCATTTTTCAGTCCTCTCTGGCTCTTTGTGACCCCATTTGGAGTTGTCTTGTCAAAGATAATGAAGTAGTTTGTCATTTCCTTCTCTAGCTCATTTTACAGATGAAGAAACTGAGGCAAACAGGATGAAGCGACTTGCCCAGGGTCACACAGCTAGTAAATGTCTGATGCCAGATTTGAACTCAGGAAGAGGAGTCTTTCTGACTCCAGGCTGACGTTCTATCCACTGTGCCACCTTGTTGCCCATAATAGTTATATTTTCCCAATTTTTAATAAATAAAAGTTTTTTTGTATGCTCCTTTGTGTCATCAAACTGTCCGTATAAAAGGAAACATCAATCCACATCCTTTACAAGGTGATTTGAGTTTTAATATTCATACCACTGTCTATTTTCTGTCTCAATCTATTTAAATCTCATCTGAAAATGATTTCTTCATACATGTTAGCATTATTATTAAACCAAAGTTTTTTCCTACTTTTTCCAGTTATCAAAATATTTATCTATGACAGAGACAATACCTTACAACATTTACCAGTTTACTTAAATCTCTTCCTTTATGCAAAACACTTTTTCTGTCTCTTTCAACACTAAACTGCTCCAGAAGAAAGGAACAGTATCTTAAAGGGAAAGTATCTGACACATACAAAATAAAAAGGAAATTTTTTTTGGTAGAAAAACACTAGGACATGGAGAAACAGAAAAGGCTCTGTGTAAGAGGAAGAATATACTGAGGTTTGAAAAAAAGTAGTGATTCTAAGAGATCCAGTTAGAATCGTTAGGCTTTCAGGATATGGGGGATAGCCTCCCAATCAACCAGGCATACAACTTGGGTGTCAGTCTCCATACCTGACTCAAGCTCACTGGACATATTCATTCTGTTGCCAAATCTTGTTGCTTCCACCTTTACAAAATCTCTCATATACATGCCTTCTCTCCCATCACCAGTCTTCATCATCTCTCCCCTGGACTAATGAAATAGAGTAATTGGTCTCTTTCCTTCTAATCTTCTGATCTCTAATCCATCCCCTATAATTGTCAAATTAATGTTCCCAAACAAATCTCATCTTCAAATTCTTTCTTCATACACATATTTTAGCAATTTTAAAAAAGATTAAACCAACATTCTTTTTGTACTCCTTTTAGAAATCAAACTATTCATTTATGAAAAAAGCAGTATTTTACATCTTTTACCAATTGGTTTGATCAGACTCTTTTTTCTGAACCTGAGGATCACGGAATCTCAGATTTAGAATAGACCTCGAAGACCAAGTCCAACTCTGATCTGAACAAGTATTCCTCCTTCGGCATAACTGATATTCAATGATTCAGCATCTTCGTGAAGGCCTCCCATTAGAAGACCCCCTCCCAAGACAGCCTATATTAGTAGAAAGCTCTTCCTGAAGTCAAACCTAAATCGGCCCCTCGGCTGCTTCTACGTATTGCTCCTGGTTCTGCCTCCTGGAGCCTCACAAGTACAAACTCTCTTCCACTTGACCATCCTTCAGATACTTGAAGCCAGCTATAATGTCCCCTATCACCTCCCCAAGTGTCCTCTTCTCCAGACTAAACATTTCTAGTCCCATCAACCAATCCTCATATGGCAGGAAATGGACTCAGGCCCTTCACTATCATGGGTGCTGTCCTTGGGAGACCTCCAATCCATCAATGCACTTTGTAAACCATGATGCCTAGAGCTGACTACAATGTACCAGAGGAGGTCTGACAGGGCTTCTGTATACTACACCACTCAATGCAGACCAAGCCTTTCAGGTTCCATGTCACACTGTTGATTCGTATTGAGCTAGGAGTCCACTAAGACTCCTGGAGACAATATCAAAAATGAAATTGTGATGACATTGAACGATATTAACACTCAGACACCAGTTGTCTCTGCTAAAATATGCTTTGATTCAAAGTCTAGAGATGCTACAAGAAGTTTGGGGAATGCTGCCACCTAGTGGCAGTGGGAGAAAGAGCCCTGGTAACAAGTCAGGTAAGGGGATGTCCCGATACAATGGGATGGATAGCCTCAGTTTTCATCTTTTGAGATTTCTTGGTCCCTCTTGGCTCAAGAAATATGAATCCTGCATTCATGGATTAAGTATCTACGGATCACACAGTGGTCTGAAAAAGTGACCCCTTCGCCCTCTTAAACAGGGAGGCAGCCCACAGCTGACACCAGTCTCAGATCCCTGGAAGCTTGGACTCCTGTCTGGCTCTATGGCACCTGAAACAACTGTGAGGGAATGCATGTGAGCTACATGAAACAGGAAGATTGCAATGGTATTTACAGATGAAAAATTAATTGTATTGATCCCTTTTGTTTTTATCATAGTTTTGTGCATATTCTCGTCCCCAACTGCACCCCTACCACTGAATCCTCCCTTATGACAAAGAAAAAGAATTCAGGAAAAAAATGTATGGCTAGGTCTGACATTCTTTGTACTGCTTTCAGTCCTCCATCTTTCTTCCAAGAGACAAGAATGTGTTTCATTGTCTGGTTTCTGGGACCAAGACTGTTTATTTCAATAATTTGGTGTCTTTTTTAGTGTTAACATTCCAATATTGTTGAAAATGATCAGGTCATTTGATTTGTCTGTGATTAATTCAATAAGCATCTGTTAACAATCAATTAATAAACATTTATTAAACATTATTTATTAAAGGTCTAATTTAATGTCATTTTGTCAATCTTCATCCTTCTTGACCTCTCTACAGTCTTTGACACTGCTGATCACCCTCTTCTCCTTAGATATTCTCTTTTCTCTAGAATTTCATGACCCTACTTTCTCTTGGTTCTCCTCCTACTGTCTGATCACTCCTCTGTCTTCTTTGCTAGATCTTCATTCAGGTCACGCCTATTACCCATGGGTAGCTCACTGGGATCCGTCTTCTCCCTCTTTACAGCTTTGCTTGGTCATCTCATTAGCTTTCATGGATTCAACCATCTCTTCTATGTAAATGATTGCAGATAAATTTGTCCAACACTAATCTCTTTCCTGATCTGCAGTCTTGCCTCTCCAACTGGCTATTGGACATTTCAACCTGGATGTCTCATAGACATCTTAATCAACATCTCCAAAAATGAATTAGAAATATTGTTCTCTACAAACATGGAAGATGACACGGTTTCCTATTTTGGCAGCTTCACTGGTGTGAGTGTGGGGAACTCCCAGTAAAAGAGCTTCTTCCTCCAAGCTGTATCATATTAGAACTACTCTATCATTTCTGAGGTTGCCGGGAGCATCGAGCGATTAAACGAATTGCCCAAGGGTGACATAGTCAGATGCATCAGAAGTAAGAACTGAAGCAAAGTCTTCTTCAGTCCAAAGCTAGCTAGCTACCTGTGAAGGGACAGGGAGGAAAACTGGTCATTATAAACGTGAGATGGTGGGAAATAACAAGTCTATTTTTTAAAAAATGCAATAAACTGGTGCTGTTGGAAGGGATGTCCGTAGAGTACTTTAAGGTCACACACCTGATATCAATTGATTCTCACTGTTGTGAAATCGACATCATTGGGCTTATTTTGTTGTTGTTCAGTTGTCTCAGTCATTTCTGACTCTTTGTGATCCTCTTTGGGGTTTTCTTGGCAAAGTCAGTAAAATGGTTTGTCCTTTCCTGCTCCATTTATAGGTGAGGAAACTGAGGCAAACAGGGTTAAGTGACTTGCCCAGGGTCACACAACTAGTAAGTGTCTGAGGCCAGATTTGAACTCAGATCTTGCTGATTCCTGTTCAGTGATCTATCCACTGTACCACCTAGCTGCCCTGGGCTCATTTTATAGATAAGCAAGCTGAGACTTAGAGAGAGGTGACTTGGTAAGCTTAAGTCAAGGTTCTTTATCTCTGAACTCAGTTCAGAGGACCTAGAATGAGTTAATTTCAGAAACCCAGCTCTCCTGCTAATCACTGATCTATTCTAGCTTCAAGAAATTTTACTAACCTTGGGGAATATGTATGAAAGAAAAGGAGTTGGGTCTGGTATTTTATCTCCACCAAGCTATCCTTCCAGGATGTCTGGTTTGCTCTCCAAAAGTCTGGGCTGCTATCTGGCACCTGGACTGGGACAATGAGCGCTTCTTAGTCTCGTGAGAGAAGAAGGGGGTCCATTGCTAGCCTCCGTTACCAAACTTCCAACCAGGCATGGCATTCCCTTCACCTCAGTTCTGTAACCATTCATGTCACCCTCAATCCCATGATGTCATCTACCTTGTCCTGTCCTTTGTTCTGTACTTAACTCCCCCAAACCTATCAAGGGGAGCTGTCCATCTCCTTGGAGTCTTTGGCAGAAATGGAGGCAATCCATCGACCCATTTATTGACCAGTAGCATACCTCTGCTAATGTTATCTTGCCTGGAGCTCTGCCTCGGTTTACCCTTTCATTAAATTCCAAATACAACAGTCAGCACTTAATAAATACTTGTTGGTTGACTGAAAGAAAAAGCACACTATCCATCAAACTGAGCATCTCCCCTCCCATTCCTTCATCTCCTCCCTATCTACCTGTTCTAGGTTCTTCCACACTTTCTGCCCCAGCCTCCCATCCTCTCAAAGGCAGGCACTTCCATTTCCCTTCAGTGTATAACCATGGTGTTTCAAATTTGCTTTAAACAAATAATCAATGGGACCTGTGATTTCATTAGTGCATGGAACATCCTTTGTGGAAACTCTTACCACAGAGGCAACTCAGAGACAGAATTGCCTCAGGCAGGAAGGGGGTAGTTGAGCTGCCCAGTGTCACACAACAAGGATATGGAGGAGGAAGGACTTGAACCTAGGTCTTCATGACTCAAGGTCAGCTCTCTATAGACTTGGTTCTTGGCTCTAAAATACATTTTTAAAATGTGCAAAATCATATATCTTGGCGGCACAGGGGCGGGGAGAGGGAAGGGGAGGGAGAGGAAGGAGACCTCACAGGAACCAAAAGAGCAAAGACTTAATAAGTGTGGGCTAGGAGTGACTGGAGGGAGCCTGTTTGATGAAATCAGAGTTCTGTCTGTCAGCCAATGGAAGGAAGAATCAAGGGCTGAGGGTTCTGAGGAACCAGTGTTTCTGCCATTATTGGCTATTTAGAAGAGGAAAAGGGGAGGAAAGATTGTTCCCAGTCATTTTCATAGTTGTACTCTTGTATTCTGGATTCCACCTATCTTTCTGGGCACCTGGGCTGGTGATTATTCATGTTCTTAGCCCATCTCAGATCCCCTATAAGACTGTTCTCTGCTTATCTTTGAGACACACTGTTGCCCAAACTTCTCCCTGGCTATCTCTATCACATGGTATTTTCCTCTATCAGAACTGAAGCTCTTTTTATTTCTTTTTCATTGGTTGTGAATTCACCTTATAAATTTTTTTATATTGGTAATTTTATTTTCTTCTTTCTTTTCTGAATTAAATTAGTTAATGGATTATCTATATTATTGGGTTTTCTTTAAACTTCTAATACTTTCATTTATTTGTTCAAAGGTTCCTTTGATTTTCAGAATTTTTATTTTGGTGCTTAATTGGGATTTTAAAATTTGTTGGTTTTCTTGTTCATTCGTTTTTTAGTCTCACGACCAATTCATTGATCTTCTCTCTTTTATTGATGAACACATTTAGAAACAGAAATTTCCCCCTACATGTTGCTTTGGCTGCATCCCCAAAATTTTGGTATATTGTCTCATTGTATCCATTATTTGTATGATCTGTTCATTAATGCATCCATTCTTTAGGATTCAGTTTTTTAGTTTCCAATTACTTTTTAACCTTTGCTTCAGAGGCCCTTTATTGAATGTCATTTTTACTGCATTATGTTTAGTAAAAGATATATTTAATATTTATGCTTTTCTGTATCTGTTTGTGAAATTGTCATGCCCTTATACAGATAGTTTTCACTTTGCAAAAGTGGACTGTTCTGCAGACCTCTATATAAAGTGATTTTTATATAATGTGAATTTGGCCATGATCATAGGGAAGAAAGGGAAGTAGAGGGGCAGGAAGGGGGCCAACGTGTGGTTTAAGGACAGATGGGGGTGTAGGACAGAGAAGGAAGAAAAAGAAGAGGAACATGTGGGGGCCAGGGTTCGCCACTTGAGAGCCTGACTGGAACCAAGAAGAAGAACACACAGAGGGCAGATGCATAGGGGCCAGACACGGACACAGACAGGAGAGGAAAGGTGACATGTGGGGGCTGGGGACAGACAAGTGGTAGTTGAGTACAGATAGATGGAAGACAAACACATAGGGGCTAGACACAAAGGTGGGTAGATGGAGTGGGGCGAAGGTCTCCTTTCTCAGCACCAGAGGTCTCAAGCCAAGCCCCTGATCTAGTGGCAGCAGTGGTAGTGGTGGTCTCTCCTTGTTTCCATTCTTCTGCTTTCACTTGGAGAATTTGGACTTTTTCTTTTTTTTTTTTTTGGTGAGGGTGGTGGGAGGCTTTGGAATGCTGAGCTGAGGGGCATGAATGGAGAGAGAGAGAGAGAGAGAGAGAGCACAGTACTGTACAGCAAAGTTAACATAGGTGGTTTTTTTTTTTTGGAATGTATATTGCTTTCAGGATTCTTTACATAAAGATGAATTTGCATAATGTGAATTTATGTTAATTTCTGCAAAGCTGAGGAATAGGTATACTCCTTTCTATTCCCATTCAATATTCTTCAGAGGTTTAGTATATCTGACTTTTCTAAAATTCTATTCAAGTCCTTAACTTCTTTCTTGTGTATTTTTTGGTTTAATTTATCTGAGAAAGTCTGAGAAGAGTAAATTGAAGCCCCCATTATTATAGTTTTATATATTTCTCCCTCTAATTAATTTGATTTTTCCTTTAAGAATTTATATGCTGCACCATCTGCTATATATATGTTTACTACTGATACTAATTCATTGTCTATGGTGTCTTTTAGAAAAATGTAGGCTTTCTTATGTATCTCTTTTAATCAGGTCTATTTTTGCTTTTGATTTGTCTGAGATCATGATTGTTACCCCTACCTTTTTTACTTCAGCTGAAGCATCATAGATTCTTCTCCAGCCCCTTATTTTAATTCTGTGTGTGTCTTTCTGTTTCAAGAATATTTCTTGTAGGGCAGTGAGGTGGCACAGTGGATAGAGCATTGGCCCTGGATTCAGGAGGACCTGAGTTCAAATCTGGCCTCAGACACATAACACTTACTAGCCGTGTGACCCTGGGCAAGTTACTTAACCCCATTGCCTAGTCAAAAAAAAAATATTTCTTGTAAACAAATTGGATTCTGTTTCTAATTCATTCTGCTATCCTCTTCTGTTTTATGGGTGAGTTCATCCCCATTCACATTCAGTTATGACTGCTAACTGTATATTTCCATCCATCCTACTCTCTTATACTTTTCTATCTCTTTTTCCTCCTCCCCCTCTTTAAGAGCTTGCTTTCCTTTTGCCTAATGCTTCCTTTAGTCTACCTCACTCTTAATCTTCACCCTCTTCTTTTCCCTTAATGTCTTTCCCTCCTATTTCCCTATTGGATAAGATATTTCTATATTCAACTATGTGAGTATGTACAAGAATGAAGCTTCTTGAGGGCCTTAACATATTTTTTCTTTGTATCTCCAGCACTTAGCAATATTCCTGGCAAATGGTAAGTACCTAATTATCACTTTTCCCTTCATTCAGGGCCAGCTCCCTGTGTTATTGAAAGCTGTGGGCTGGCAAACAAAGTAAAGGGGGAGAGAGCATTGCTTAATTTGGTGAATCAGAAGATGACTCATGAAGCCCTGAAGGACAACAGAGGAGCAGTAAGGGTCAAAGTCACAGGAGGAAGTTGTTTACCTGGATGCAGACAAAGGCTCATATCCCAAAAGCTCACCAGATGGTCGGGAGCTTCCCCAAATCAATGAGGGCTCTGGAGAACCAAGCATCATGGCATATCCAGTGTTTCCCCAAGATGTAGGAAGAAGGCCAAGGGAAAATTTGGGGAGAAATCCCCAAGTACTGAATGTTGGAAGGTCACATGTGTTGAATATCATTGGAAAATCTCATGGATCGAATGTGACAGCCTCCAAAAAACTGAAAATAGGTGGCACAAAAAGGCAGCAGAGAGGCTCATGGTGGATGCGGAGGGTGTGAGTAGACTGCAACCAACCTAGTACGAGGAAGAAACTCCCATGAAGAGCTAGAACAACAGATATCATCTTAGATCCCTCTGAGTATCATGTAGATAGAATCACAGATAGCGGGCTGAAAGGGACCTCAGAGGCAGCTAAATAGTTCAGTGGATGGAGTTCTGGGATGGGAATCAGGAAGACCTGAGTTCAAATCCAACTTCAGACACTTGCTTACTAGCTCTGTGACCTTGGGCAAGTTACATTCTGTCTGCCTCAGTTTCTTCTTTTTGTAAAATGGAGATAATAATAGCACCTATCTCTGAGGATTGTTGTGAGTTTCTAAGGAGATAACATTTGTGAAGAGCTCTGCAAACCTTAAGGGCTACATCAATGCTGGCCATTATCATCTAGTTCTATCTCTTTATTTTACAGATGAGGAAACTAAAATGTAGAGAAATGAAAAGGTTTGCCCAAGGTCACACAGATAGTAAAGGCAGAGGCAGGCTTTAAAGCCAGAATGCTTTCTATCACTAGTTAACTAAAAAGGGTCCCTGAGGGCAGAGATCTGCTCTGCCAATGCCCAGTCAACACAGTCCTTAGGGAGGATTTGATGGTGCTGTACAGATTAACCAGAGATGAAAGATAATCTTTGACTGTATGATTAGCACATTACAGCTTCTCAGTCACTCTGCAGTCTCAGTGTCTTTGCCCTGGCTGGTCCACATGCCTAGAATGCCCTTTCTCCTCCTCTCCACCTCATTGGATCTCTGGCTTCTTTCCAGACTTAGCTCAGGTACTTCCTTCTGTAACTTGCTTTTCTTGATCTCCCCAGCTGCTCAGGTCTTGCCCCTAACATTGCCTTCTGCCTCTGTAGTATGTTGTATGTGTCTTAGAAGCGTGGCTGCATACAAGCACAGGTGGACTCTCCAGAGCAGGTTGGTAAATTTGCAGTATGAGCATTCACACCTTGGAAATGAGCAACCCCTATCAATCAGGGCTTGAGTTAGTGTTTGGTTGATCATTCAGAGTTAAGAAAGTGATGCAGAAAACGTTAATAAAGAGTCAACTTAAAAATGTGTTGTGCAAATTTTATTTTAGAAAGCTGGTTGTTAAACAGCAGCACACCTCTGCTCATTTGTTTGTACTTATTTAAATATATATTGTGTTCTCCCTTGCTCCCCATTAGAATGTAAGCTCCCTGAGGGCAGAGACTATTCTCTCTTTTTCTTTGCATTTGAAGCACTTAACACAGCACCAGGTAAGTGCCAGATTCATGCCTGTTGATTGATTTTATCAAACCATTCTCACTTAACAAGTAACTCTCTGAATGTTTACCCTGCCACCTTCTGCCTAGAATTGGTTACTCCAAAGACCCTTCTGGATAGTGGTCAACACCCATCTTCACACTAAGACCACAGAGCATTGCTGGGCCATTCATTTCCATTTCAGAAAATGAAAAGGGGGCTTTTTTAAAAATTCCAATGTATAATTCACTGTAAAAATTTTTTTCACCTTCTTTGAGAAAAATGCTTAAAACACTGTGTTTCCAAACAGAGATGCATGAGAGCTTGACTGTCTCCTGCAGTTAGCATCGTGTGTATTTCACCTTTACCCCCTGTAAGAGGTTATCCTTTAACTAGGTTGTACACCGGCCTTAGGAAGGTGTGACTGAGATAATGCAGTGGCTTCGAAACTTCTAAATGAAGGATGGATGCCATATAAAAGTCTTAATGCCACACAAGTCAGCCGCTCAAACCCTCCACAGACAGATCTCCCGGGAAGGATGTCATCAGGACTAATAGTAAAGTGCTGCTATTAACTGAAAAGGGAATTGGGTGCCTCCTGCGTGTGTGGGGGGAGGTGGTCTTTTTTTTTTTCTCTAGATTCAATCCAGAATAACTCCTCCTCCACCCTCTCACCCTTAGCCCACCTCATTGTTCAACCATAGAATCAAATGTATATATATATATAAAACATATGTGTATGTGTATATGTGTATATACACACATACATATAACACACACACATATACACATATGTATATTTACATATACACATGTAAATGTATACACATACATATATCCACACATAGAGATGTAGATATGTAGATAGATATATACACGTATCCTAAGGTTAGCTGTCCTTGACTTCCTCTTTATGGACACTGCAAAGGATACTCATGGACAGAGCCCCACTGCTGCCCTCTAGTGATAGGACTCCCAACCATGCCCTGTGCATGAGATTTCTGATGTCCAAAGATACCACGGTCAGGCTGGAGAAACTGACCAGCCTAGAGAAGGGCATTTGGCTTTTCCAGTCCTCATGACAAGGCATACCAGATCTACTGGCCTAGCTACCTTCCCTCTCAATCTACGATCCTTTTTTTTTTTTACGACAATGACGTTAAGAAACTTGCCCAAGGTAATACAACTGATAAGTGTCTGAGGTCACATTTGAACTCAGGTCCTCCTGACTCCGGGGCTGGTGCTCTATCCATAGCTATCTAGCTGCTCCTTTCAATCTACAATCCTAAAATTCTGTGATTCAACCCTCATAGTCTTTCCTACACACACACCAAGGATCTCTGTTCAGTCTATGATGCCATGTAAGTGAATGAAAAAAGAATGCAGGAATCAATGACTAGAAAGGTCCTGGGGCTAAAAGTACAAAAGCAAGACAGGCCCCTGCCCCCAAAGAGCTTCAATAAAGGGAGGAAATATGGAGAGGGCGTAGTGGCCATGCAGGACTATTTTGATTTGGAATGTCACAGGGATGATGAGGAGGATTATAAGGGAGTAGACTGCCACGCCCTTTCCAGCAGCTGTAGGTGTTGAGTATGATGACGGGAAGAGGGAGGGACAGAGGTTACAAGCATGGCAGCAATAGGGAAAGTGAGACAATGGCATTGGAACAGCAAGAATGATACAAGGAGCCCCATGGGAGGCAGCGCTCTTTCATCAAGGCCTGGGGAGAGAGTCCGGGAGAGAGCTAGGGCAGGAGATCCAAAGCTGAAATGGTTAAATCCTCCAGGGCATGGTCTCTGATTGGGAAAACTTGGGAGCTGGTGGGAAAAGAAGCAGGTCTGTGACTTTTTCTTTGTGATGATTCATACTCTTCCAGGCTTCCTGGACAACACCGTCTCACTACAGAAGAACTGAAAATCTAAATATTAAACTATGATTGGGTTAAAGAGGAAATCAGAAAAATGTTAAGATTATTTGAAAGATAATGATTATGGGAGAGCTAGGTCATGCAGTGTCTAGAACACTGGCCCTGGAGTCAGGAGGACCTGAGTTCAAATCCAGCCTTAGACACTTACTAACTGTGTGACCCTGGGCAAGTCACTTAACCCCAATTGCCTCAAAAGAACCTAGAAAGATAATGATTATAACAATATAACATATCAAAACCTGTAACATGTAGCCCAAAGTCTTCTTATAGACATTTTGATATCACTAAAAGTATGTAAGAATTGAGAAAATGAATTCAGTTTGTACCTAAACCTAAAGGCACTAGACAAGGAACAAAATAAAATCCAAAGAAAGGGATATGGGTGGGGGTAAGAATGGGAGGAGTAGAAAGGGGGCAGGAGATGTCGCTGTTCCCAGGGACTGCAAGAATAACTGGAAGAAATAAAAGATACCGAATGGAAAAGCTAGGGAGGAAAGAATGGTGAGGAGGACTGATACCTCAGAACACACAATAGAAAATCTTAATCAAGGACTGAATGCCCTGAAGATTAGAATGGACCAGACAGAAAACCATGACTCAACAAGACAATAAGAAAGCAAAAAACAAAACCAAAAAAATTTGAAAAAAAAAACCCTCTGAAGATTTAAGAAATATAATGTTGAAAAATAACCTGGAAAACAGTTCAAAGAGACACAAACCAAGAATTAATAGACTATTAAAAACTATGATCAAAAAGGGGGAAAAAAGGCCTGGATGCCATATTTGAGGAAAATATAAATGAAAATTGCCTAGATCTCTTAGAACAAGAGGGCAAAGTGAAAATAGAAAGAATCCATCGGTAACTTCCAGAAATTCCAAAATGAAAACTCAAACCAAAGAAAACCAAAATGAAGTATCATAACCAATACATACAGCTTTCAGGTCAAATAAAAAAATGCTACAAATAGTCGAAAAAGAATTTAAATACCAAGGAGTCACAGTAAGGATTGCATGAGATTTATTAGCTGTCACTATAAAGAAGAGGAGAGCTTGGAATATAACATTCCAAAAGGCAAAAGATAAAGGCTTACAATCAAGGATTAACTATCTGGCACAACTAAGTATACTCTATGGGGGGGGGGGGGAAGGCAACCTTTAATGGAATAAGGGACTTCTAAGCATTACTAATGAAAAGGCTAGAACTGTATAGACACTTGGATATAGAAATACAGATGCCAAGAAAAAGTTAAAAGGTACACATAATTGCATAATTGAAAAAGAATATATGGGGGTGAATTGTTTACTTGTTTAATGGAAAGTAAGAAATAAATTTTTTTAGAACTCTAATATCTTTAAGAATCAGAGAAAAGTTAAAATGACAGGGGGTCTGTGGGTAGTTTTGTTTTGTTTTAATGGTCATAAAAGAAAACAAGAATTGGAGGGACGTGTATATACTGAAGAGGAAAGGAAGAAAAAAGTGAGGAAAATAACTATCGAATAATATAGATGCATAAGATGAATAGTATGTAGTCATGGAGAAAGTAGTAAAGGAATGAATTTCAGTAACCTCATTTTCAACTGAATCTGACAAAGGAAGATTGAACACAATTAAATCCCTCCATGCCACACACTAATATGTCACATTAATATGTAATAATAACTCAATGGATGGAGAAGGGAGGGGTCTAAGAATGAGGACAGGATAGATAAAGGAATAGAGCTAAGCAAAACAAACTTAAAGTTAGAGTGAGGAACGTGAAAGGAGGATTAAAAGGAAAGGAAAAAAAGTAAAAACCTGGGATCAGGTGTGAGGTAAGGAGAACAGCAGCAATAGAAAGGAAACAAGCTGTTCCATTTATAAGATCACAAGTGTCAGACAAACTCCCTTTCCTCTACCACCTTCTTATTTGTAAATAGTGAGACAGGAGCAAAGGAGGGAAAAGTTCAAGAGAATAAGATGGAGGGAAATGTACAATTAACAATGATAACTGTGTGAATGGGATTAATTCACCCATAAGATAGAAGAGGATAGCAGAATGGATTAAAAAACACAATTCAACAATGTATTATTTACAAGAAACACACTTGAAACACAAAGATTCACACAGAGTTTAAATGAGAGGCTGAAGCAAAACTTCTTATGCTTCTGCAGAACTTAAAAAAGCGGGAGTAGTAATCATGATTTCAAATAAGACTATAGTAAAGAGGGGTAAGATAAAAAGAGATTAGCAGGAAAATTACATTATGCTTAAAGGTACAATAGATAACAAATCAAAATCAATTTACATATGTATCTATCTTGTTTATATATGATATATTCATATGTAACATAAATATATGTTACATTTATTTATATTGTTATTTATATTTTTTGTATTTGTTATCTATCTATATGCACCTAATCATTGTTGTCCTTCAAAATCCAAGAGGATCAAAATAACATCACAGTGTTGGGGGTCAATGTACAGTGTGTCCAACTGTGGCTGACCAAACCAATACTAGCTCAGAATGCTCTACCACAGGTAGGCACAAATGGTTTGTATGAACATTTGGACCTAATAACATAACATCTAAATACTTAAAGTAAAAGTTAATCAAATTGTAGGGAGAAATAGATAGTAAAACTATAATAGTGATAGATCTTAATTTATCCTCTTTAGACATAGACAAATCTAACCAAAAGACAAACAAGAAAGAAGCTAAGGACCTGAATAGTAATATAGAAAAGTTAGAGGTGATAGGTCTCTGGTGATTACTGAATGAGAACAGAAAGGAATTTACAAATACTCAGCTGTATATGACACCTTTACAAAAACTGACTATGTATTGGGACATAAAGACCTCACCCTTCCTCAAAAAGTGTAGAAAAGCAAAAGTACTAAACATATAATTTACTGAACATAATGCAATAAAAATTGTACAAAGAACCCTTAAAGAATGAATGTAAAAGAAACTAGAGAATAAATAACATAATTCTAAAGAATTGATCAGTTAAAGAGTAAATTACGGAAATTGCAGAAAATCTCATTAAAGGAAATAACAATAATGAGATAGAATACCAAATCTTATGGGATGCAGCTAAAGCAGTTCTATGGGGAAACACTAATCTCTAAATGCTAATGCAAACAAAAAAGATAAATAACAAATTAATGAATTGAGCATGACATTTAAAAACTTGAAGGACAACAACTTAAAAAATCCCAACTAAATAATAAAGTAGAAATTATGAAAATCAAAGAAAGTATTAATAAAATTGAAAGCAAAAAGACCTTAGAATTTATTTATAAAACCAAAACCTGTCCTTTTTCATTCATTACATTTATTTATTTTTAACATTCATTTTTTAAAAATTCTGAGTTCCAAATTCTCTTTCTCCCTCTCACCTCCCACACATTGAGAGGGCAAGCAACACGATGCTCATTATGCATGTGAAGTCATGCAAAACATACTAGCCACATTGCAAAGGGGGAAAAAAAGCAAGAAGAGGAAAGAGTGCTTCAGTCTGCACTCAGAGTTTATCAGTTCTTTCTCCAGAAGTCGACAGCATGTTTTTATCATGAGTCCTTTGGAGTTGTCCTGGATCATTGTATTAATTGGAATAGTTACAGGACCTTTTTTTTTTTAAACTGGTAAAATAAATAGCTTCCTAATCTGATTTCTTAGAAGAGAGGAAAACTGAGTTGTTCATATCAAAAATGAAAAAGAGGAACTTACAAAAACCAAAAAGGAAATAAGAGAAATGGTCAGAAACTACTTTGCCAAATTATATAACAAAACTGATGAAGTAAAGGAAATTCATGAATATTTAGAAAATTTTAAAATAGCCATAATAACAAGAAAGGGCTATTTAAGTAACCCAATGTCAGAAAAAGAAACTAAAGCTGTAAATGAACTCTCAAAGAAAAAACTCCAGAAACAAATTAATTCTATCAAAAATTCAAAAAACAATTAAGTTGAATAGTACATAAACTACTTCCTTTCTGGAAAGCAATTTGGAACTATGCTCACAAAGTTACTAAACTGTTCATACCATTTGACCCAGCAATATTGCTACTGGGTTTATATCCCAAAGAAATTTTTAAAAAGAGGAAAAGGATCTATATGTACAATCACATTTATGACAGCTCTTTTCATGGTAGCCAACAATTGAAAACTAAAAGGGTGCCTCCTATTGGGGGATGGCTAAACAAATTGTAGTATATGAAGGGATGGAATATTATTATGCCATGAGAAATTATGAAATGGACAGTTTCAGTGGAAACTGGGAAAACTTGGATGAATTCATACAGAGTGAATAAGAGAATCATTCATACAATTATAATCTTATAGAGAAAAACAACTTTGAAAGAATTTAGAACTCTAGGCAATGCAATGAGCATCCAAAGGAATGAAAATGAAACCCACCACTCATCTCCTAAAAAAGAGCTGTTGGATTTGATCAGGAAGAGAGAGACATACATGGTTAATGTGGAGATTTGTTTTGCTGGACTATGCAGCTATGTATTAAGGGCTTTGGGAGTGTGTGTGTGTTAAAATTAGCTCAGTGGTAGGGAGGTGTTGGGGGGAAAGACTAATTTTCAAAAGTGCTTGGTAATTGAAAAAAGTAAAAATTTAAAAAAAAGAATGAATGCTGGTTCTCATCGAAAGCTTTTCTGCATCTATTGACAATTTCTTTTGGGGGGGAAGCCTTTGGTTTACGTTTTATGCTTGTGATCTTAATATCTTTCTGCTGCTGAAACAGTCTTTTGTGCCTGTTATAAACCCTATTTGATCATGATGAATAGTCATAATTTATCACTGTTTGATTTCCTAATATTTCTTATTTTTGCATCTATATGCATTTGCAAAATTGGCATATATATTTCTTTTTTAGTATTATCTTTACTTGGTTTTAAAATTAATATGGGATTTGCTTCATAAAAGGTATTGGGCAGTGTTCCATCTTTCTCTATATTTACAAACAATATAGGCATGGAAAAAAAAAAACTTCCTACCCATTGCAAGTGGAGTGGTCATCCTTAGGATCTTAAATAGATCCCTGAAATGGAGGTGTTACCCTACTCCAGGCAGCTAAGTGGCACAGGAAGTCAAGTGTCTGAAGTCAAGAAAACTTGCATTCAAATCCAAAGTCAGATATCCACTGGCTGTGTGGCCCTAGGCATGTCACTATATCCGTCTGCCTCGGTTTCCTCCATTGTAAAATTGGAACCTTAATGGTACCCTGGCAAGTCCCTTAACCTCTGCCTCAGTTTCCTCAACTGTAAAATGGGGATCATAATAGTACATCCTTCACAGGGTTGTCTTGAGGGTCAAATCAAATGAAATATTTGTAAAGTGCTTAGCACATAGTAGGCCCTTAAAAAAAGTTTATTCTCACAAGTCATTCCCCAATTGATAAATGGTCAAAGGCTATGAACAGGCAGTTCTCAGACGCAGAAATTAAAGCCTTCTATAGTCACATGAAAAAAATGCTCTAAATCACTATTGATTAGAGAAATGTAAATCAAAACAACTCTAAGGTACCACGTCACACCTATTAGATTGGCCAACATGACAAAACAGGAAAAATGATAAATGTTGGAGAAGATGTGGGAAAATTGAAACACTAATGAACTGTTGGTGGAGTTGTGAAATGATCCAACCATTTTGGAGAGCAATTTGGAACTATGCCCAAAGGGCTATAAAAATGTGCATACCCTTTGACCCTGCAAGAGCACTTCTAGGGCTATATGCCAGAGAGATAATGGGAAAAGGAACCGCATGTTCAAAAATATTCATAGCAGTTCTTTTTGTGGTGGTAAAGAATTGGAAATTGAGGTAATGCCCAGCAATTGGGGAATGGCTGAACAAATTGTGGTATATGAATGTAATGGAATAGTATTATGCTATAAGGAATGATGAGCAGGTGGACTTTAGAAAAACCTGGAAAGACTTGTATGGACTGATGATGAGTGAAGTGAGCAGAACCAGGAGAAAGTTGTACACAGTAACAACCACGTTGTGCGATGACTAACTTTAATAGACTTAACCCTTCTCAGCAATACAAGGATCTAAGACATCTCCAAAGGTCTCATGATGGAAAATGCTGTCCACATGCAAAGAAAGAACTATGGAGCTTGAATGCAGATCGAAGCATACTATTTGCTATTTTTTTCTTCTGTTTTGTTTTGTTTCCTCTTTCTTGTGATTCCTCCTATTCGTTCTAATTCTTAACTTACAACATCACTAATGTAAAAATATGTTTAATAGGAATGTATATGTATAGCCTATATCAGATTGCTCACCATTTTAGGGAGGCAGAGAGGAAGGGGGAGAAAATTTAAAACTCAAAAGCTTATGGAAGTGATTGTTGATAAATTAAAATAAATTAATAAAAAATTTTTTTAAGTTTATTTTCTCCTTGTCCCTTTTTCAGTCCCGCTAGTCCTTCAAGACCCAGCTCAAGCATTACATGAAGCCTTTCCTGATCCCCCCACGTGAGTGCCCTCCTTTCCTAACTACTTTCTATTAAATTATTTTGTGTATCTTCATTTATTCACCTTATATTAATGCTACATGAAGTTACATAGGTACCTGTCTCCGCCATAAGAACCTAAGTCCGTTGAAAGTAGGGATTGTTTCGTCGTTTACACTCCTGTCCCTAGAGAGCCTAATAAATGCTTGTTGACTGATTGACTGTAGCATCCAAGCGTGTTGAGGAGGTTGGGGGGGGGGGCATGGCGAGAGGTTGTAACAGTAATCAGCGATCAGATATGGGTTGGGATACTCGATCTCCGAAGTGGTCACTTCCAACTCTGAGATTCTTGTGCGGTCCCGTCTTCCTACCTCCCAAGTCTTCCAGAGGTATATCCCTCGGGCGCTGGGGAAACCTGGCCAAAGGCACAGGACCTACCCTGATGTCCTTCGAGAGACATGACAGGCAGGCAGCCGGGGCATTTCTCACCGACAGAGCAGCCGATGGACAGGAAGCACATCTGGTCAAATCGCCCTTCCCCTGCCCCCACCTCAGGTCGCCATCCTCCCCAAGCTGGGGAGGCGAGGGGCCGACGCCCCTTCTTCCCGCCTCTGCAGACTACCCAGCTAGATGTGGACTTTCTCTCCTCATCTCCTCGGCTCAGCCTTCCTAATGTCTTCGGATCTCCTCTCCCATAACCCCCGAGAGTTTTGCAGGGAGGCCCCAGACACTGGGAGCCAGGGATGCTTCCCAGGTTCTTCCGTGTACCGGCTCCCCAGCTCCGCCCCTGCGTGCCGCCGGGCGCGGAGGTTGGGTCCGTGGCCTCTCCTCTCCCCCCTCCCAGAGCCCCCTCTGCCCCAGGACTTCCAGAGGCCTAAGGAGAGAGTATCAGGGCTGGAGTTTTCCACTCTCTCGGTCCAGCTTGCCCTGGGTAGCTCGGCTGGAGGCCAGATGTGCCGGGGGGGCGGGACGGGGGAGGAGGACCAGACGGGACAGCGCGGCGGACGGGGCGGTGCGCGCAGAGAAAGTGAAACCGGACGGGGCGGAGGAGAACGAGGAGGAGGAGGAGGAGAAAGGCAAAGGCAAAGGGGAGGAAGGCGGCGGCATCGAGGGATGGGGAAGTAGTCGGCCCCCGAGCCGGAGCCCGAGCCGGAGCCCGGACCGGAGCCCGAGCCGGAGCCCGAGCCGGAGCCCGAACCGGAGCCGGA
>NW_020954595.1:1237325-1238118 GCF_900497805.2 Vombatus ursinus | reverse complement strand
CCCGAGCCGGAGCCCGAACCGGAGCCGGAGCCCGAGCCGGAGCCCGAACCGGAGCCCGCCATGGCCAGCGCCAGCCCCAGCCCCGGCCCCGGCCCCGGCCCCGGCCCCAGCGCCAGCCCCAGCCCCGGCCCCGGCCGAGCCGTCAGGGCCAAGGCCCTGGCCACGGTCCCCGAGACGTACGACGTGCCCTTGGTGGCACTCAACTTCAGGGTGAGGAGCCGTCTGTCGCTGTACCTCAACCCTCCCGCCCAGGTGTCAGCCTACTGGCCCGCGCTGGCCGAGGAGCTGGGCTTCGAGTACCTGGAGATCCTGAACCTGCAGGCGCAGCCCGACCCCACGGGCCGCCTGCTGGACGCCTGGCAGTCGCGGGAGCGCGCCACCGTGGGCGGCCTCCTGGCCAAACTGGCCAAACTGGAGCGCCTGGACGTGCTGGAGGACCTGAGGCCCGGCATCGGTAAGGGGTGGGGGGAGAGGCTGGGCGGGAGGCACCCCCCGCCTGCCCTCCAAGTAGGGCAGAAACCAGCGCTAAGTCCTGGCCCCCTGGCCCCCTGGCCCCTGACTGCGCCCGTCCCCTTTCCCCGTCTCCCTCCCCTGTTCTCCACTGGCCCGGACCTGTCTTACTAGTTCCCTGCCCCCCTTCTGCTTTCCCCCTATACTTCCCTGTCTCTGGCCCCTTCCCCTCTGTTGTTGCCCAGTGGCCCCGTCCTTCCCTCTGCTCGGTACCCCTCCACTGTTTCTCATCGCCCTTGACCTGTCCCACTGTCTCCCTGCCCCCTGCCCTTCTCTGCTCCCC
>NW_020954595.1:1221857-1237315 GCF_900497805.2 Vombatus ursinus | reverse complement strand
CTCCCTGCCCCCTGCCCTTCTCTGCTCCCCCCTGTCCCACTGTCTCCCTGCCCCCTGCCCTTCTCTGTCCTCCCTGTCCCACTGCCCCTGCCTCTCTGCTGTGCCTCCCTGGTTCAGTCTTTCCCTTTGCTCCTGTCCTCTTGTTCCCTAACCCTTCCCTGCTCCCTACCATCCCCTCTCCATCACTTCCTGTCCCATCTCACGTTGTAGTAAAAAGACAACAACTTTGAGCATCAGAAGACATAGTTTTTGGTCCAAGCCAGGCCACTAATATGCAGATAATGGGCAAGTTATTTCCCTCTTTGACCTCAGTTTCCTCAAACATAACACTGGATGACCGCCCCTCAGGTTACTTCCAGGTCTTGCTGATTTTCCTTCCTTACTCCCTTCCTGTGTGCCCCTACACCGACCCTCCCCACTCCTTTCACTGCCCATCTGAATGCTTCTTAGGCACTGCCCCTCCTTGCCCCCCCCTCTTCACCTGCCACAGGTCTGGGTAACCTTCTCCCTTCTGGAGAGCTGACACTCCAACATGCTTCCCCACACCCAGATTCAAAGGAAAAACACTGAGGAGGCTTGCGGGGGTTCCAAGATTGTGGTTTTTTGGCCTCTGGATACCTAAGGTATAAGTCAGTCAATTAGCATTAATTGAACTCTTACTATGTGCCAGGCATCATGCTAAGCACTTAGGATACAAAGAAAGGCAAAAAGTCCCTGCTTTTAAGGAGCTCACAGTCTAATGAGGGAGAGGACAGGCAAACAACTCTAAACAAACAGGCTACATTCAGGATAAACTGGGGGCATTCCCAGAGGGAAGGCCTGAAGATTAGGAAGGCCTGGGAAAGGCTTCGTGCAGAAGGTAGGGCTTTAGCTGAGACCTGAAGGAAGAAGGAAGGTAGGAGGCAGAGATGTGGAAGGAGAGACCAAGCATGGATGGGGGACACCCAGTGACAACCAGAGACAGAGTGTCCTGTGCAAGGGACTGGTGGGAGGCCAGTGTCACTGGATCACGATAAATGAAGGGGGGTGAGGTGTAAGATGCCTAGGGCTTTCAGAACCAATCATTGAACTGCATTGTAGAAAGATAAATTTGAGTGGAGAGTGGCCTGAAGTAGGGAGAGACTTGAGGCAGTGACGCCAATCAGCAACCCATTGCAATAGCCTAGGCATGGGTGGGTGAGGGTCTGCATCAAAGTGTTTTCAGTATCAGAGGAAAGAAGGAGGCATATGAGAGAGATGTGACCAAAACAGTTAGAAATGACAGGATTCAGCAACTCATTAAGTGTAAGGGGTTGGAAAGAGTGAGGAGTCCAGGATGATACCTAGATTGGGGGCCTTCATGAGTGGGAGCATGGTAATGCCATCCTCCCTGTCAGAGGGGAGTTGGGAGGAAAGGAGAGCTGGAGGGGGACAGAGAGTGAGTTCCATTTAGGACATGCTGAGCCGAAGCTGCCTATGGGATGTCCAGTTGGCAGCTGGAGATGAAGAAATGTCAGGAGAGAGCTTAGTGCTGGACACATAAAACTGAGAATCCATCTGCTAGGACATGGTAATTGTAACTGGAGGAGTGGAGGGCATCACCAAGTGAAATAGTCTCCAGCAGGCCACATGTGGCCTTAAGGCCACAGGTTCCTCCCCACTGCTCTAGAGAGAGAAGATAAGAGGTCCCGTGACAGAGCTTGGGGACACCCATCATTACGAGCCAGACCTGAATGAGAATCCAGCAAAGGACAGAGAAGGAGCAGTTAGACAGGTCAGAGAACCAGCAGAGATTAGTGTCTTGAAAATCTAAGTCCAAGAGAGTATGAAGAAGAGGGTGGTTGCAGAGACGTCAAAGAGAAGGAGGATTGAGAAAAGGTCATTGGATTTAAGCAAGCAAGAGTGCATTAGGACCTTTGGAGGAATATTTTCAGCCAAATGATGTGTTTGGAAGGCAGTCTGCAAAAAGGTAGGCATGGGAGGAAAGTGGAGGCATCTACTGTAGATGGCCTTCTCAGGGAATTCAGCCACAAAAGGAAGAACACCTTTCGGGCTACCCTGAGAAGGGATGATTGGATCACGTGAGGGCTTTTTGAGGATGGAGGAGATGGGGACATATTTGCAGCAGCAGGAATGTAGCTGGTAGGGAGGGACTGAAGATGGGTGGGAGTGTCAGGATGATAGGAGGGGTGATCTGCTGGAGGAGATGGAATGGGATGGATCACTCGTGCCTGGAGAGGGATTTGCCTTAGCGAGGAGAAGGGCCCGGCTCCCTAGGAGGCGGGGTGAAGGAGGAGATGGCTGCAGGAGGCATCAGAGTGATGTGAGATGGGCAAGAGAGGAGGAGCTGGAGCTCCTGGTGAATGGCCTCAAGGACAGGGATTAAAGAGGCCTGTGGTCCTGATTGAGCTGAGACAGGAAGTAGGCTTACGGATCTAGAGGACGGATTCGTGAGTGGGCTTCCTTTCAGTGAGAAGGCTTCCCTTTTCGGCACATGAAATAGGCGCTTAGTAAACGTTTACTGATTTTCTATGGACTGCTCTAAAAAACAGGGTCATTCTAACACAGATCTTAACCTGGTGTCCGTGGACTTTATCTGTGGATACATTTCAGAGGGTTTCTGAATATGGGTGGGGAAAAGTGATAGCTTAATTTTCACAAACCTTTAACTGAAATTTAGCATTTCCTTCAATAGTTTAAGAGTATGATTCTGAGAAGGGTCCCTAGGCTTTTTCTAAGAAGGCTGCTCTGACCTCTGATGGAGCCCATAGGAAATGGGAAGCCTTTGTAGAGCACAGGTCAGAGACTTAAAACTGCATGGGACCCGAGAATCTAGGCCAACTCCTCCATTTTACAGATGAAAACACTGAAGCCCCAGGAGGGAAAGAAAGTACCCTTGCCCCAAATCACCCAGGTCATAAGCAACAGAGGCAGAATTTGAACCCAGGTCCTGGTACCCCAAACCCAGTGCTTTTTCTGCTGCATCACCCCCAATATCTATGACCTTGAACTTTTCTCTACATGCCCCTTTATTCTTACAGGTCCTCTAGACTTCTTACTTGACTCTTAGAATTGGGAACCTCTCATCAACTCTGTGTGGCACCTTGCTCTGGAAAATCTGTGAGATGCAGGTTATGTTAGGAAAAGAGACAGGGAACAGGCAATGGGCATAAGCTTGAATTGAAAGAGTCATTGTTAACCTAAAGAGAGGTATGGGCAACAAGTAGTCATAGAATCTCAAAGTTGGAAAGTACCTAAGAGGCCATCTAGTCCAAACCCCTGCCCAGTACAGGATTCTTGTCTATGCTGTCTCCAAGTGGTTCTTTTACCTTAGGATGGACAACTTGAGGAGCTCACTAGTGATGATGGTGGTGGTGGTGGAGGTGATGGTGATGATGATGGTGGTGGTGGTAGAGATGGTGATGGAGGTGATGGTGGTGGTGGTAGAGGTGGTGATAGTGGTGATGGTGGTGGTGGTGGTGATAAGCCAATATGCCCAAGTGAACTTGCTAAAGTGCAAGTCTGACCATCTTCTTCCCCACCTCGATTCAGTCAATTCCAATGGCTCCCTATCATCTCCAGGATCAAATATAAAATCCTCTTTCTGCTGTACAAAGCCCTTTGGAACCTGGCCCTAATTGCCTTTCCACTCTCTTTATGACATACTCCCCTCTATGTGACACTGGCCTCTTGGCTGTACTCCACATAGCCCACTCCATGACTTTCCCTGGCTGTCTCTCATGCCTGTAATGCTCTACCTCTTGGCTTCCTTCAAGTCCCAACTAAAACTCTCCCTTCCAGGCTCCCCACCACCCCTTAAATGCTTGTGCCTTTCCTCTGACATTATCTTCAGTTTATCCTGCATATATCTTGTTTGTCTATACTTGTTGGCATGTTTTCTCCTCCTTTAGACTGTGAGCTTCCGGGGAGGGGGCAGAGACTGTGTTTTTTCTTTGTATCCCCAGTGCTTAGCACAGTGAGTGGCACATAGTAGGTTCTTAATACTTGTTGACTTGACTGTCATTTCTATCATAGTTTTTACACTTTTAAAGTGCTTTATAGACATTATCTTGTTTGATCTTCACAATCACCTTGTATGGTAGATTCTACGGGTATTTTATCTCCATTTTACAGATGAAGAAACTGAGGTTCAGAGAGGTGAAATGGCTAGCATCTTAAATAAGCGTGATCACAGGGTTGGAAACGTCCTTATAACTCCTTCAGTTCAATCGAGAAATCATTTATTCTGCACCTTTTGTATGAAAACCATTATACCAAATGGATACAATGACTAAAAAAACAAACAAACAAAACCCAAACCAACATAGTCCCTACCATCCAGGAGCTTACCTTTGCCTGAGCAGAAATGCCCACAACAACCTCCCTGACATCGAGATTCTACTTGGAGAGCTCCAAGAGCTCCAAGAGTGACCCAGAACTCATTTATTGAGGCCGCCCATTTCCACTCTTGGATGGCTCCAGTGACTAAGTGCTACCCAGCAGAAATCTGTATCTTCAGCTTTCACCCAGTGCTCAAAGGATCTGGGACCAAGGGAAGTCAGTCTAATTTCACTTACATAGAACAGTCTCCTTAAATCTGATGCATTGTTCTGGCTTCCTTGGCTATTTTGAGATCCTGATTCTATCTATTATCCAGTGTTAGCTATATCTTCTAGATGTTCACATGCAAATTGATCAGGGAGCTTTCTAAGTATTTTAACTAACAGGATAAAGGTAAAGTGGGAGGACAGAGACTTCCCTCCATATTGACCTAGGCACATTAATCAACCCTCTTAATTCTCAGGCAATCTAAGGGTGCTATCACCCAGTCCACATCTCTCCATATTGTCCACAAAGATATTGTTAAGTAAGAGACTCTCAGATAACATTCTGCAGTCCAGGGCTTTGAAATCCAGAATTCCTTGGAGCTCCCCTGGTGAGTAACCTTGTCAAAGAAGGAAGCTGGGTTAGACCAACTGGTATGGCTGGTTTTAGAATGGACCCATGCTACCTCATAGAGATCACCACTTTTCCTTCTCTGTGCTTAGAAACTATCCTCTCATAACAAATTCTAGAATTTTGTCGTGTTCTGAAGTCAGGCTGGTGAGTGTACACTCTTGTCCCATTCATTCATTCATTTGTTCACTGAGTGTATACTTTTGTCTCATTCACTCATTGTTCATTCGATAGATATTAATGGTAGTTGCTGTGGATAATACACAGTTCTGTATAAGATGTTCATCAAAAGTGTGCTGATGTTGAAAGACAGTTTGGTACAGTGGATAATGCACTGGCCTTGGAGTCAGGAAACATCTGGGTGTGAACCCCACCCCTCGTATACACTGGTTGTGTGAGGCTGGGCAAGTCAACTCACTTTTCTGGGCCTCAATTCCCTCATTTGTAAAATGGAGATAATGTATAACACCTGTAGCAGTAAACGCATGGGCTTGTCAGTCAGAACATATTTATTAAGCACCTACTACATGACAGAGACTGTGCAATCACTGAGGATACAAAGAAAGGCAAAAGACAGTGCTTGCTCTTAGGGCACTTTCAATTGAATAGAAGAGGCGAAATAGAATGCATACAAACAAGCCATAGACAAAATAAATTTTAAAAGGGAAGGCACTGGAATTTTGAGGGATTAAGAAAGGCTTCCTAGAAAAGATGGAATTTTAGTTGGGACTTGAAGGAAGCCAGGGAAGCCAAAGAGGCAGAAGGAGGGAGAGCATGCCAGGGAAAAAAAATGTCCAGGGATGGACTGGGCATCCCCAATGAAGTCATGTCTGTAAAGTGCTTTGCAATGCTGAGAATCCCTATATAAAGGGCACCTCTTATTATCTTTGCTAATCAAATAAGTTATATTGGTAATCAAATCAGTGAATCAAATTATAAGTGGGAAATGAGCACTGAGTGCAATAGAGGAGTGTGCAGGAGCTCTGAGAGCTGATTGTTAAATTTTCAGTTTGAGTATTTACATCTCAGAAATCACCAAATGCTACTTAATCAGGGCGTGATTCATTGTTTTTTTTTTCTTCTTAAAATATATTTTATTAATACCTTTTGTTTTTACATTACCTATATTTCCCCCTTTTCTTCCGTACCAGAACACAGTCTCTTATAAGAAATGATTTTTTAAAAAGGAAAAAACAGTAAGAAGAAGGAAAAAAATTAACAATTTTGATCAATACATTGAACAACATGTTTGATTTTTTATGCAATATTCCACAAATGTGGACCTCCCACTTTTGAAAAAAGGAGAACTTGCATGTGGGAATCTTCTTATAACTTTTCTTTGGGGCAAGCATGTTCTTTATAATTTCATAACATTCAGTTTCAATTGTTTTGTGGTTGTTATTCTCTTTTTAAAAAATTTATTTATTTTTAGTTTTCAAGATTCACTTCTACAAGATCTTGAGTTCCAAATTTTCTCCCCATCTCTCCCCTCCCCCCACCCTAAGACTGTGTGTATTCTGAATAACCTTTTCCCCAATCTGCCCTCCCTTCTATCACCCTCCTTTCTCTTTTCCTCTCCCCTTTCTATTTTCCTATAGGGCAGGATAGATTTCTATACCCCATTACTTGTATATCTTATTTCCCAGTTGCATGTGAAAACAATTTTTAACATTTGTTTTTAAAACTTTGGGTTCCAAATTCTCTCCCTTCCTCCCTGCCCACCCACCCTCATTGAGAAGGCAAGCAACTAGATACAGGTTATACATGTGTAGTCATGCAAAACATTTCTATAATAGCCATGTTGTGAAAAACTAACTATATTTTCATTCATCCTATCCCAACCCCCATTTATTCTATTCTTTCCTTTGACCCTGTCCCTCCTCAAAAATGTTTGCTTCTGATTACCTCCTCCCCAGTCTGCCCTCCCTTCTATCATCCCCCCCTTTCTTATCCCCTTCCCCCTATTTTCTTGTAGGGTAAGATAGATTTCCATGTCCAGTTGAGTGTGCATGTTATTCCCTCCATAAGCCATGATTTATTGTTTTGTTGATTATCTAAACTTATGAAAGTGGTGGAAAAAAATGGTAATAATGAAAATTAAATTTTAAAATGTGTTGTGCGTACATTTTGTTCAAAGAGCCAGTTGTTAAACATTTACCAGCACACTCATGGTGCTTACTATGTGTCAGGCACTATATCCTAAGAAAGGTTCAGAGCTTCTAGGGGACTCAGAGGAGGAAGGGAGCACATCCTGCCAGGAGGCCCAGGATGGCTTCTGGGAGCAGATATCATTATTGGTATGTTAAAAAGAGTTAGGATTCAAAGCCCAGCCAGTTCAGACACAAAGCATCTGGGCCATTTTTATCTCTGGGTTTCCTCTCTCAAATCCTGCAAAAGTTTAAATCTTGTGATTTGAGATCATTATTGAAAGATGGCCACAATTTCACATGGGAATGGGCATGAGGTTGTGTCTGAGAGGCTGTAAGCAACGTGGAAGGCTTTGAGGCAGAGAGTGGCAGTGGAGATGTAGTGAACAGTCAGCCTGGGGTCAGAAAGATCTGGGTTCAAGTTCATCCTTGGACACATGCTGGCTGGGTAACCTGGGACAAGTCCCAGCTTCTCGGTGGCCCTGGCAACTCTAGGACTAAACACTCCCCAACAGCTGCTAGATCTTCACTGGTAGAGAGACGTCCCTCACTGAGAGGTGTCCGTATCAATGGGATCTCAGGTCTGGTTAAATAATACTAAAGTTGGCCTGGGAATTTACCCAGGAATGGGGAGCCACTGAATATTATTGAGGTAGATGAGTTTGCCATTGATGTGAAGGATGGCCAACAGGGTCATAAATGTGAAGCTGGGAGTGACCTTGGAGGCCATAGAATCCACAGACAAGCCCCCCAGAATATGAGAGGATCAAATGGAAAGACTGGCAATCCCAGCTATAACTAGAGTTTTGGGCAGCTGGGGTGAGCAGCACTGACCAGGGCCAGCCCTCAGATCACCTCTGTGATGTGATCATTGTTTAAAATCCAGTAAGAAGTTGTTGTTGAGGCATTTCAGTCATGTGAGACTCTTCTTGGCTCCCTTTGGGCTTTTCTTGGCCAAGATCCTGGAGTGGTTGGCCATTTCTGTCTCCATTTACAGATGAGGAAACTTAGGCAAACAGGGTTAAATGACTTGCCCAGGATCACACATCTAGTAAGTGTCTGAGGCCAGATTTGAACTCAGGAAGAGAAGTCTTTCTGACTTGAAGCCTTGAAGCTCTATCCACTGCAGCACCACTTAGCTTCCCATAAAGTAATTAAGACCATAAGTAATAATTAATACAGTAAGGAAGAAGTAATGAAGACATGCATTTGAATGGGAGACAGAATGGTACTCAAGGGATCTTTCCCTTCCTTTGTGCTGTGGGCTCCTTGGGCAGTAGTCTAGAGAAGGTCATGGACCCCTTCTCAGAATCATGTATGCATAAAACACTTGGAATCACAGAGGAAAGTAATTATATTGAAATATGGTTGTCAAAATATTAAAAAAGCCCACACAAGCTCATGGATCCTGCCCCAGTGATGTAGGGGTTAATAACCTCTTGGTGTTGGCCAGGCTTGGTGGTCATTTACCCAAAACACAGTATTTGGGCCCTGTGTTCCTTCTGCCTAGCCAGGGAGGCCTTGTCAGGAGAGAAGGTGTTACCCAGATAAATCAGAGAGGGGCTGCTGCTTCTGGGAAGAGGGGAGGAGAAAGGCTGGCCCACCAGCAGGGACAGAAGCAAAGCCCCACTTAATCCCAGGCTCATTAGAGCTCACGTATATGGCAGTGGTAACAAAGAGATGGAAATGGGATGGCTTTGAGAGGCCTTGCTGAGGCAGAAACAGCAGGACTTAGTTACTGGTTGCATGGGCTGGGTTGAAGAAGAGAACTGAGTCAAAATTGTCTCTGGGGTTCTGAGTAGGGGGCTGGGAGGCTGCCCCCTGGTTTCTCGGCAGAAATAAGGACATCCCGAGAAGCAGCTGGGAGGGGTGTGGGGCGTAGAGGCTGAGTTCAGTCTTCTTTATCACTGCCCACCAACTGCTGCCTAGGCTTAGAGCAAGATAGGTGAATCTACCCAGCCTGCCCACCCTCAGGGGGCCCCATCAGGGCTGGAGACCCAGGGGGCACAAACAGGCATCTGGTCACACACATGGCTGAAACAAAGCGGCAGATTGTGAATAGAGAAGAGTGTCTGTGTGTGCGTGTGTGTGTCTGTGTATGTGTGTGTGTGTGAGGGGTGTCTAAGAAGGAGTCTCCTACCCTGGGGTAGGGGGTGCCCCCAGCTGACTCAGGTTTTCATTAAGCTGGTTTCACTCTATGTAAAATTAACTTTTGATTATCCAGAGCAAAAAGGAAAGTTAATTGAAATAATTGGAAAACTTCTCAAAGATAAAAGCACCATCAAAAAACTGGTCTATGATTCTCCCCATTAACTGAAGGGGACGTGGGTTCATTCACTCCTCAAATCACTCATTTCTTCTGCCCCTCAGTCCTCCCTTCCCCTATTCATTCATTTCTCCATTAAACATTCAGACCCCAGACCACCTTCTCTTGGCCCCACCTCGCCGCCTAGGACATTCAAAAAGCATTTGCCAGCTTGCCTTACTCACTCATTCGGTCGAACTTGTTAGGCTCTGTCATGATAAATTCTATGCAGACCCTTGATTTTTTTTTGGAAGGGAGGGTTTAAGGCAGTGCAGTTAAGTGACTTGCCCAGGGTCACATAGCTAGTAAACGTTATGTGTCTGGGGCCGGATATGAACTCAGGTCCTCCTGAATCCAGCGCCGGTGCTCTATCCACTGCACCACCTAGCTTCCCCTATGGCCCTTGATTTTCAAAGACCAAAGTGCAGCAGTCCTGCCTTCAAAGAGCTTCCATTCTGTGGTCCTATGTACATGTATGTGAGTTTAGGCAGACTCCATATAAGGTGATTTCAGGAGGGTGCACACCAGCTGGTGAGGCAGGGGCAGATGAGAAAGGAGAAGCACATTCTTGAGCTGAGTCAAAGAGGCGGGGAGGATGTGGCCGAGGGGACAGCCTGGGCTGTGGCTTCCTCCTGATTTGGCTGCCCAATTAGGCCTGGCACTTTCCTGGGTTCCCTGCCCTCTCTTCTGTAGTCAGTTTCCCTTTCTGATTCCAGTCCATAACAGCCCATCTGCCTGTTCAGAGTTTGCAGTGTCCGGGCAGTGGCAGGAGACGTGCTTCAGGAGTGGAGAATGTAACCCGGGATTTTCGGGAGAACTCCCAGTGAAAGGTTCATTCTGGGTCTCAGAATATTAGAAGTGGAAAGATGCTTGGAGACCATTGAATTTGGCCAGCTCATTTTACAGCTGAGGCCCAGAGAGGGGAGGTGACTTCACTAAGGTCACATTTTTCATGATGCCCCATAGCCTCCCAATAGAGAGATCGAATCTCTGTCAGCTCTACTGTGTCAATGTGTTTGACCTGAGGAGTACAGGGCTGGGAGGAGGGCAGATTTATGACCAGTGGGCTGCATGGAGTACTGGGGAGTGGTTGATCTGGAGCCAATCCTGCCTCTGACCCTTACCAGCTGTGTGGCGGTAATGGGTGAGTCACAGAACCTCTCCTCTCAGGCAGTGGGGTAGAGCCTTTGGAACTGGAGTCTGTAGGTATGCATCTCAGCCCTGCCACTTCCTGCCTCCGTAACCTTCCTGGGCCTCAGTTTTGTAAAATGAGGAGGTTATGGTAGGTGGTCTGTCAAGAACCTCCCCAATGATGAAATTCCAATTGGGCAAATTCATTCAATCAGTTATAAAGCTTTCCAGAACCCTGTGAACTTTTCCCAAACTGTTAATGGCCCAGGAGAGAAGTTGGTCATTTATTCAATCCTAACTCTGTGTCAGACACTTGCTGTGAATACAAAGAAAAGCAAAACCAGCCCCTGGCTTCTAGGAACCTAATGGGAGTGGACAGCGTCTAAGTAATGAGGAACATACAAGGTGTGTCCAGTGTAAATGGGAGGTAACTCAGAGTGCTACCTGTGGGGCAGAGGACAGACTGGGAAAAGCTTCCTGCCGAAGGTGGGCTTTGGGCTGAATCATGACGCCTTAGCAACTTAGCACTGTGCTAAGGAGGCAAAAACAAAACGAAAACCCAAAGCAGCCCTGCCCTCAGGAAGCTCACATTCTGGTAGGGGGGACCACATGCAAATAAGCAAGATATAGACGAGTCATTGGCCATGATCACCAGAGAAGCCACTAAGATTAAGGAGGGCTGGGAAAGGCTTCTTGCATTAAAAGGGCCAGAATCCAGTCATGGCCTCCAAAGATGGAAAAGCAGGGAAGCTGCAGTGAGCCTGCTGTCTCTCTCCTCACAGACGAGGACTGTAAGAAGTACCTGAAGAAGCAGAGGGAGGCGGAGGCCGAGAAGCCGCTGCAGGTGCCCGCTGTGGATAGCAGCAACCCTCAGACGTCGGAGCTGGCAGGCATCACCATTCTGGATGACCCACGGGGTAATGGGGCAGAGGGAAACAGGAGAGGGGCAGTGAAGAAAGCCTTTCCTGGGCTCGCCTTGGAGGATGCAGGGGGGCTTAGGTTTTTACAGCTGGGATGGCTGGGGCTGGACACTCCCATCAACTACCACTCAGCCACATGTGGTCTGCTGTCTTGGCAGATAATCTTTGACAAAGCCAAACCAACTTCTCCCCTCACCCTCCTCGGACCATCATGTGTCCTCAGGGAATAGAGACTTCTTTTTAACAATGACCTGGACAGAATGGAATTAATAGATGAATCAGAAAAAGGATTCCAAAGCCAACATAATTCCTGGATTAGCTGAAGTTTTTGTTTTTTCCATTTAGTATCTTATTTTCCCCCAGTTACATGTAAAAACAATTTTTAACATTCGTTTTTAAAATTCTGAGTCCCAAATTCCCTCTGTCCCCCCCCCCCACTGAGAAGGCAAGCAATTTGATATAGGTTTTACATGTGTAGTCATGCAAAACATATTTCCATATTAGTCATGTTATGAAAGAAAACCTAAACTTAAAGAAAGTAAACAAAGTCTGCTTCAATCCGTATTCAGACTCCGTCAGTGTTTTCTCTGGGGATGGAGAGCATTTTTCATCAGAAGTCCTTCAGAGTTCTCTTGGATCATTGTATTGATTAGCTGAAGCTTTAATTGACTCATGCCATCATTTATATTTAATGGAGAATTTGGTTGTTTTTTTTTTAAAGACAACTTCATCAAATTTTATTATAGTAGCTATAAGGTCCAGAATTCCCCCACCTAGGAAATCCTGTACCTCCCCCAAACAGTGGGGCAAGTGTGATACTGAAGAAAGGGGCCAGGAGCTTTGGTATGATTTTATAAGAAGTTTTAACAATTATGTGGGTACTTACAAACAGGGACAGTCTGGGGTGTCGGCCAGACCAACAGTGGATCCCCAAAAAGATCCTGAAAAAGTTCCATTGTAATTAGAGAAAGCAGATAAAGGGAAGAGTTATAGGGCGCTTCACTGCGGATTGGTGGATATTTTAGGTTTTTCTGCTTAGTTAATGTTTTGGCTAATATTTCACTGTATACTTAGTATTGAGCCTGGTTCCCAGACATCTAGGTATCATACCAATGCCGTTGGGTAAATGCCCAGGCACTCAAGGTTGTGTGCTGGTCACTGTGTCCTTGTTATGACTTTCACCAATTGGGACCCTACAGTAGCTGAAATTGAGAGATGAAATGATTTGCTTGAGGGCAGAAGGAATGTCTGTCTGCCTGTCTCAAGCAGGGCTGATGGGAAGATGCCAGTGGGGATCTGGGTTTGCCCTCAACCTTCTCCTGTTCACCACCTCCTGGGTTCCTGCCGCTTGACCTCTGGCCTCCTCTCCCTCCCACACCCATCCCCTCAGGACAAATGCCAGAACTCTTTGATGCCTTCATCTGCTACTGTCCCAGTGACATCCAGTTTGTTCATGAGATGATCCAGCATTTGGAGCAAACCGACTGCCGGCTGAAGCTGTGTGTGTCAGATCGAGACGTCCTGCCCGGCACCTGCATCTGGTCCATCACCAGCGAACTCATTGAGAAGAGGTCATTGGGAAGGGGGTCAGATCGGGGAGAGGGAAAAGAGTCCTGCTTCAGAGGTGAAGAGCCTTAGCGTCAGGTCTCTGCTCTGCCTTGAGCTTACTGTGTGACTTTGAATGTCACCACACCCTCCCTAAGCCTCAGTATCCCTATCTGTAAAATGAAGACAGTTATACATGCCCTGCCCAATTCAGACAGTCACAGAATGTCAGTTTCAGAAGAGACCTTAGGGGCCTCCCCCTTACCACAAATCCACTAAGTGGCCTTTCAGCCTTGAGGGAGAGGGAGAACCCCCTGTCCCCCAAAGCAGCCACTATGTTCCACTTTGGACAGCTCTAAACCTCCCTTTTTACAGTCTCTACTGATTGTTCCTAGTTGTAAGGTCATGGAGTCAATGAACGGATGAGCGCAGAAGGCAGAGCAAAGAGGATTTGGAGGCAAATGCGTTGAATTCTCAACACTGCTGTTGACACATTAATACCGCGTGCACATCACAGCCTCTCTGGGCCTAAGTGTCCTCCTCTGTAAATAAGGGGGCTGACCAAGATGACCCCTGAGATTCCTTTCAGCTCTAAATCTGTTATTCTGAAGAAAGGCAGCTTGGCTTAGTGGCCAGAGAGCTGGCCTTGGAGTCAGGAAAACCTGGGTTCAAGGGCTGACTCTGACCCATCCTGGCTGTGTGACTGGGGGAGAGACACCAAACCTCTCAGGGCTGGGCAACTCTCAAAGACTAAAAAGTTGCAGGTCAGTTGGTTTTCATTTTAGCATTTATTAAGCTCCTACTATGTGCTAAGCACTTTACAATAATTAGCTCATTTAACCCTTCCAACAACCTTGAGATTATTATTATCCCCACTTTACAGTCGAGAAAACTGAGGCAAAGAAAGAAAGATTCAGGGACTTGCCCAGGATCACAGAGCTAGTGAGGATCTCAGGCCAGATTTGAGCTAGGGTCTTCCTGACTTGCCACATAGCTGCTTCCAAACTGCCTCTGCCTCTCTCCAGGTGTCGAAGAATGGTTGTTGTCATATCTGATGAGTACCTGCAGAGCAATGAATGTGACTTCCAGACCAAATTTGCTCTTAGCCTATGTCCGGGTAAGCATCCCCTGCGACCAACTTTTCTGGGTTCTGAGATCATGGGGCTGGGTAGGGGTGGGGCACCAATATTGAGAGGGGAGAGGGAGGGAAGGAGGAAAGGAGGAAGAGAGGGAGAGAGAGAGAGAGAGGAGGAGCAAAGGGAAGGAGAGAGAGGAAGAGGGACAATGGGAGACAGGTGGGGAGGGAGAGAGGGAAAGAGAGAGAAGCTCTCTGTTCCCCTCCATAAAAATGCCCTTGGAGATCCCTGAACACGTTAATTCATTCAGTTGGATATTCTCCCACCAGCCTACCTTCCAGCTCCCTTTTTTTCTGTTGTCTTGCTTCATTAAAATGTTAGCACCTCAAGGGCGCTTATAGGGCCCTTTTTCTTGGTCATGTTTGGGTACTCAGCATTTAGCGCAGTGCCTGGCCCATCCTATTGCAGACAAGATCTCGGCCTGGGTGACAGCATTAACTGGCTAGCTGGAAGCCACAAGAATTAGCTTTTACGGAAGACGACTCTCCTTTGCTGTCCACATTCTCTTCTTGCACCTGATGGGGCCTCCAGCTGCTCTGGCCACAGCAACCCTGTGGGAAGAGGAAGGGGTTAGGTCAGGCCCCACACAAGTGCATTCAGGTTTTGGAATGTGCACGTATGTCTTCGAATGCCACCTAAAGCCAGACTGGGCTACTTCTTCATACTTTCTTGGTTTGGATTTTTGACCTCTTCAGTGAAGAGCTCCTTCTCCAAACAGTGAATGAATGAAAGAATGACTGAGTGAAAAAGCATTGATTAAGTGCCTCTTATGGAAGAACGCTATAGGTCATAATAGAAAGAATAGAAAAGCAAGGCCTTCATAGAGCTTACATTCTAATGGGGGACAGAGAGAAGGTGGTTTGGGCCTAGGAAGACAGTGGTCAGAGCAACCTGAAGGCAGCTTGGTATCAGGCCCTTTGCAAGAGCAGTGGGAGCATTGATTTGGCTACTGTTCCCAGGGGTAAATACCTGGATTGGTCTGGGTTTCCTGGTGGATGAATGGAAGAGACATGGACGGGATATAGGGCCAGCAAGATACAGTGGGTTAGGCAAGTTAGTGCACAGTATTCTGCCGTAGTAGTAGTAGTAGCAGCAGCAGCAGCAGCAGCAGCAGTAGCAGTAGTAGTAGTACTAGTAGTAGTAGTAGTAGTAGCAGCAGCAGTAGCAGTAGTAGTAGTACTAGTAGTAGCAGTAGTACTAGTAGTAGCAGCAGCAGTAGCAGTAGTAGTACTAGTAGCAGCAGCAGCAGTACTAGTAGCAGCAGCAGCAGCAGTAGTAGTAGTACTAGTAGTAGCAGCAGCAGTAGTAGTAGTACTAGTAGCAGCAGCAGTAGCAGTAG
>NW_020954595.1:1219294-1221847 GCF_900497805.2 Vombatus ursinus | reverse complement strand
CAGCAGCAGTAGCAGTAGTAGTAGTAGTAGTACTAGTAGCAGCAGCAATAGCAGTAGTAGTAGTACTAGTAGTAGCAGCAGCAGTAGCAGTAGTAGTAGTACTAGTAGTAGTAGTAGTAAAAGGTAGCAGCAGCAGGGCTGAGGTCCTCCATCACCCCCTCCATGCAGGGAGGCATGATTTCGGGGGGCTGCTGTCCCGAGGGAGAAGCGGGGCTGCAGAAGGGCCAACAGTGGGGAGTCCCCGCTGAGGCCAGGATCGCCGGGTGAAGCGGTGATAGTCGAGGCCAAAGTCTGGGAGCCAGGGCTGGTCTGCGCTCTCCTTCCCCTCTGAATCAGGAGTCCGCTTGTGCCCGGCCATGCCCCCACACGGGCACGTCTGCCTTGAGTTGTGCCCGCCCCCGTCGCCTTTCAGAGGCGCTGGCCCTGCAGGAGGTGCCGGGGTGGGGGGGGGGGGCACGGGGCCGGGGGAGACTCAGCGCTGGCCTTCAGTTTCCTGACCCCGCCTCTTTGCAGGGGCCCGCCAGAAGCGCCTGATCCCCGTCAAGTACAAGGCGATGAAGAAGGAATTTCCCAGCATCCTTCGCTTCATCACGGTCTGCGACTACACCAACCCCTGCACCAAGAGCTGGTTTTGGCCGAGGCTCGCCAAAGCCCTCTCCCAGCCCTGAGGCGGCCAGCCCCTCCCAGACGTGATGTCACCTGCTGCCCGGCGCTGTGGGGAAGGGGGCAAAGCCTGGCTTCCCTCTACAGCCAAAACGACCCCCTGCAGACCCAGCCGACGGGTCTGGCGTGCGCGGCCTGTCTTGGGTTTCCTACGTGTGACACTTGAGATCCATCATGACAGTAGGTAAGCGCTGGCGAGTCCCACCAGGAGCGAGCGTCAGAGGCAGGTTTTGAACCCCGGTCGTCCTGGATTCCAACCCTGCGCTCTCTCCACGACATCACGATGCCCATTTGAGTAGCTGTAAAGAGAAAAGAAGCTGGCCGGGGCTTCTTTCAAAACAAGTCCTGTGGAGACCTTGTCCGGAAATGATGATGACTATTTTCTTCTCTAAGTGCCTACAAACCCTTTAATAATAATCCCTTTGAGAACTTTACAGGGAGTTGAGATCCAGCTCCCAGTCCAGAGTTTGAAGCATCTACCTTCTTCCCCTTCCTGAAAATTCCCAGGCTGGCATCACCTCTCATTCCCCTTGATTTCTGCAATTGTTTGCAATCACACCCACGAATTATCTCATTATCTTCGGTACAGTTCATCTGGGCAGGTGGGGGGTGGCAGGGTGGGGAAGGGAAGTCACTGTCTTTGGGTAGCTTCCTATTGTAAATCATTCTTCCTAACTAGGTCCAAAGCTCCGCTGTCTGTGGCCTCAAAAGGACTTCAAGTGTTTATGTTTAAGTGCAGCATACTGGGACAAAGCCCTGATCACCTCACCTTAGTTATACTCTGTAGATTCAGTGTGTTGCATTTCAGTGCTCAGGTGCTGTGGTCCCTCAGCAACCCCTCATGTGAATATTTCACTGCTGTCTTGTTGCCACTAACCATCCTGTCCCGGCAGTGAGATACTTACTTTTTCCTCTATTCCCTGAGTAAGTGGGCTCTAACTCCGGGAGTATATCTGCTTCTAGAACAAACCTGGGCTCCACATTGGGGCAAACCAGGCTTTTCTTTGGCTACTCCATTAAGAGGTGAGAAGCAGAATGGTAACTAGACATTTTTGTCTACCAGGGCAGGTAGCAGAGAACAGGCCCAGAGCAGGAGGCCCAAAATGTGTCCTCAAACGCTGCTGGGGAAACCAAAGAGACAGGAGAAGGGCCAGCTGGGCCAATGGGGAGCGCAAGAACCCACCTGTGACATGGTGGCTGCTGGAGGAAAGGAAGCTTCTTTTTAAATTAATTATTCTTACTAGCCACGCTCAGTTGGTTCAGTGTTGTTGAAGAACTGAAAATGTTCACATTTCATCCCCATGGCAGAAAGCCCTTCTTGCCCTACCTTAGTTATGGCTCTGGTGGAAGGTTTGTGAGGGCGATTGGGGACCACACTGAGAACCTTCTGAAAGTTATCAGGAGGAGACCGTGTCATCGGCAGCACTTGCTCTGAGGCACTCTCTGTAATTAAGCTGTTGACTTCTCCCTTAGGAGAGTAGCCTCCTGCCTCACCAAGTCAGAAATGGGAGTTCTGGCTCCACCCTCACCGGGGAGTTCAAAGGCTGGCTATACTGGTTTTTCTGATTAAGACTCCGGAACACAAGTGGACTGCAGATTTAAAGGAGACTACAGAATGTAATGGAAAGAGCCCCAGTCTAGCAGTCAGAGGAGCAGTGACCTACCTTGGCTCCATAGGCAATGAGCATTTATTAAGCACTAACCATGTGCCAGGCACTGTGCTAAGCCCTGGGCATGTGAATACAAGCAAACAGAAAGACCATTCTCTGTTCTCAAGCAGCTTAAATCCTAAGGGGGAAAGCCAACTAATAAAAGGGGGAGGGTGAAGGGAAGGAAGGGAGAATAATGGCCACCTACATAGGGAAATGGGAGCAAAGTCTTAGCCCAGCA
>NW_020954595.1:1155997-1219284 GCF_900497805.2 Vombatus ursinus | reverse complement strand
GAGAAGGAAAGTTCTAGGGAAGGCAGAAACTGAGGCACAGTGGTAAAGTCCTTATGAGTGAGAAGTGGAGCTGCCTGGACCTTCATCCCCAAAATGGAGACCCCAAAAGGAACTGACCAATGGGAAAAAGGGGACTGATGAGGCAGAGGGATATTGCAGGGTGAGAACTCCCCAGGCACTGACGGAAGCTCAAAATGGCATAGCCTGTGTTGGCCAGTGCCTTGGGTAGAGCTGTGTCTGTTTTTTAAGGCCCTGTACAAATTGGGGAACCTTCAATTTGCTTCAAGCTGTGGTCACAAAAGCAGAAGGATATTGGGGGGACTGGCATGCCCAAGGTTTAGCCAGCCTGACTCTCACCTTAAAAAAAAATTTACTTCTGTTTTTGTTTCCTACATCATAGTCATTTCTGGAAAGATCTGCCTTTCTTTTGCTCCTCCCCCTCCCCCAAATGGAAAACTCTGTTATAAGAAAAATGGTTAAGTAAAAACCTCTCCTCCACTGAGCACATCTGGTAGGATACACAACGTTCTGCCCTAGCAGGCCCCCACCTATTCCGAGAAGGGAGGTATGTGTTCCCAGGTCTGGCCTCCTTGTAGAAATATTTTCTTTTCTATTGCTGTAGTCACTGTCACCTGCTTTTATAAATAACAATAGATTCATTAAATGCTGGATGCCAATCTCTCACTTCATAGAAGAGGAAAAACTGAGACCCAGAAAGTTGAAGTAACTTAAGCGTTCCCCCTGTGTATAGATTGCGCCATCTAAGGACTTCTCAAAGCACTTTCTCATTCCTTTTCTCATTGGACGGAGAGCTGCTTAACTCTGGCCTTTCTATTCCCAGGGGCTGCTATGGCCCTTAGCATGCAGTAGGCATTTAATAAGTGCTTGTTGCTTGATCTGTAAACAGCAGCAGGAGCTTGATAGAGAAGACACCGTTACACTGAAGTTGACTAGAAAGTAGTAAAGAATGTATTATATTCTTAACAAAATAAAAACTAAGCTGTACATTATGGCTATTTGGGTTTGGGGGCCCATGCACCAACCTCTTTGCTGTTCTTTGTATATGGAAATGTTCTTTTGAGCTGCTCTTTGTCAAAGTCAGAATCAATTTTTTAAAAAGCAATAAATCATTAAAAATATGTAATGATAATAAAATGTAAGATCTGAGCAAGGTGGGGTAGAAACTGCCTTGGACTTGATGTCAGGGTGAGTTTCCACGATGCTTTAAACAGTTCATGTTCTTATTGCATAGAATGATCCTCCATCTCTGAGAGGCGGTTACACCGTTCCCACGTTGCAGATTGAAAAAGAGGCAGAGGGAGAGGTGGCAGACCAGAACCTTTCCTGGGGTCCTCTGGCCCCCCCCCCATCAGACGCTCCAGCCCTCCTGGCCCTGTCACTCTGCTCTTGGGAGGGCTTTAGTGTCTGTGTCCTTGTTTACTGGGGTGGGGTGCTCCGTCTCACAGAGTGATTGTGAAGATGGCACTTTGTAACCCGATAGAAGGCTAAAGCAGCACTATTAAAGTTTCCACAATGGCACATCTGCCTGCTAGGTGTGGCTTCCCACCAAATCAGCACTCAGAGGATCTGCTATGGAAAACAGACTGGCTTTGGGGTCAAAGGAACAGAGTTCGAATCCTGGCTTTGCAACTTCTTACCCGTGTGACCTTGGGCAAATTTTTGACCTCTGCACTCCATTTTCCTCACCATTAGTTGAAGGGGTTGAACCAAACAGATGACTCAGAGGGTTCTTCCAATTCCTGTTCTGTGACTTCAAGAGCTGACGGGTTAAGCTGATGGGTTGTCTGAAGGTTCCCTTGGTTGGTATGGGTGATAATAAGTTATTGAACTCCTTCCAGATAATATCTCCATGCCTCAGACCGGGCCTTTGCCAGGAGTCGCTCTTTCTTGCAGATAGAATCATGGATTTAGAGCTGGAAGGGGCCTTGGAAGCTCTTCTGGTCCTATCCTCTTTTTACACAGGATCAGACAAGTTCAGTGATTTGCCCAAGGTCACGTAACTCTCAAGTGGGAAAGCTGAGATTTGAACCTAGGCCCTTCTAATTCCAAATCCAAGGCTCTTTCCGATGCACCATGCCACCACCATGTAGTGTTTTGCTGAGATCTACTGACCAGGGAAATACACACAAGTCTGTGGCACATTAGAGGGTGTCGTGACCCAAGGGACAATGGTCTCTACTGTGACATTGGCTACTTTGATCTCTATGATGAGGTCATTGTTGGTGAAGGTCTGGGCAGCTGAAGATGGGAGTCAGGATAAAGCATGCTTTGTGCTCACAGATGTACTGTCCACCTCCAGCAGCTCACGGGGTGCCTTGGGATACTTTGGCCTGTCTCCAAAAGGTACTAGCGAGCTGAAAATCTGCAAACAAAGCAGGGATGAAATCCCACCCCACTGAGGACCTGTTCCAGTGTTGAGATGGACCATGGTGGGCTGGTGTCCCCCTTGGGTCCTCCTCCATACTATATGTCCTCCTCACCAAGCTTTCATGTGGCCCAGGAATCCCGAATGGTACTTCTCTCACTTGGCAAATAGCCAATATTGGAGAATGTGTTGGACCAATTCATAGTGCTGAGTGGGGCACTGATACTAGATGGGAAAGTTACACAACTCAGCAACCCTGTGGTGAGGGGATTCATGGATTCCCCAAAGACCACAGGGGCATTTCCACCCATTGCTTTCAGAATTGGAATCAAATCACTGCCCCCATTGCCTCTGGAATTTATCCAAGATCACAGAATTAGAGCAGAGCAGGGATTTGAACAACAGGTCCTCTGACTTCAAATCCCAAGCATTTCACCCCACATCACATACATACAGCATCATGGAAAACCAGCGGGCACAAACTATTGTGGGAAAACCCACTGAAGCATCTTGAACATCTGATGTGCCTGGTTGCCCAGCTGTCCTGGTCCTCTTGGAACAGGGCTCTCTTCCCATCAACTAAGACTATGTCTAGGAGACCTCAAACAAGAGAATTCTTCCTAAGACAGGTTCTTTTTTTTTTTTTTTTAAGGCAATTGGGGTTAAGTGACTTGCCCAGGGTCACACAGCTAGTAAGTGTCAAGTATCTGAGGCCAGATTTGAACTCAGGTCCTCCTGACTCTAGGGCCAGTGCTCTGTCTACTGTACCACCTAGCTGCCCCAGAAAGGTTCTTTTTTGATGGATAGGGAAGTTAGCTAAGTCTGAGCAGACAAGTATGGTGGCCATGGTTGCTGGATAATCTTAGAGAGGTCAAGGAGAGGCTGGGTGACCACACAATTCAGAGTGGGGAAGGGCTTGGAGGGCAGCACTTCACCTAAGCTCCTCTAGTCCTGCTTCTGACTAGGGTGTCTCCTTGATGGTTTTATATATATTTGTGAATATATGTACATATATAAGGTTACATGTGGCTATATATGTACATACACACAGATATATAGCCATACATCATGTTATATTTATTTTTACATGTCCTTGTTTTCTCCCTAAGTGGAACATAAGCTCCTTGAGAGAAGGGGTTGTTTCTTTCCTTGTACTTGTATCCCCAGTGCCTGGCATGTAGTAGGCACTTAACAAATGCTCGGTTGGTTGATGTTAGTCTAACCAACCAAAGATCAGGGCTCATCAGATCTGGCACTGATTTAACGTGTGGGTTGGATAAATGGCTGGTGGCATTGGTCTTCAGTTTGAGAAGGATTATCTAACAATAGGCCAGGGTTTTCCAGCCCTGACCTAGAAAGAAAGCTTCCCAGTCAATACTCTTCTGTGTAGCTAAAACGGCCAGAGCCTCCCCACTGCACACTCACACCTTGAACAGAGGGACATGATGAAATACATGTCTAGGTCGGCTACACATGTTTATGACAAATAAAAAGGAGGTCAATTAAAAAAACCTACCCAACGACTGATTGCAGAGTAAAGGAATGAGCTCTGAAATGGGCTTCAGTCCCATCCATTCAAAAAGAGGTCAAAGGGAAAGGGATTTGGAAAATCAGTCTCTCTACATTCTCTGCCACACCTTCTTTTTTCTCATGCACCAACAAACATAGGTGAGCCACAGCCATGAAGGACAGTCTTTACAACCCATCCGTCACCCGTTTTCTGTCTTCTCCCTTTGGACCTGGGAGGGGCAAGTCAACAGCTGCCCCTGCTGTTAACTACTACTGCTGTTAACACAGCTAGGTGGCTCAGTGGATAGAGCCCTGGATCTGGAGTTGGGAAGTTGTTGTTCAGTCATATCTGACCCTTTGTGATCCCATGTGAGGTTTTCTTGGCAGAAATACTGGAATGGTTTGCCATTTCCTTCTCCAGCTCATTTTTCAGCTAGGGAACTGAGGCAAACAGGGTTAAGTGACTTGCCCAGGGTTACACAGCTGGGAGTACAAAACTGCTCCAGTGTCTTTGCCAAGAAAACCCCAAATGGGGTCACCAAGAGTTGGATGCAGCTGAAATGACTTAACAACAAGAAAGCCCTCAGTTACACTCATCACCTTAGTTCTTTCCCGCCACATGCTGGTTACACAAAAGATCACCGTCAATAGCACACAAGCTTATCCAAGCAAAGAGGCAACAGGAATTGGAGTAATCAGACAGATTAGAATGCACCAAAGAATACACAAGAGTGAATGAGCCCTTCATTTTGAACCAAGATGAATCTCATCTCAAGCCAGGAGAGAAAGAATAGTCTCACTCAGAGGTCAGCTACAGCAGTCTTTAGAATTTCAAGCAAGTTCAGACATGATAGGAACAGCTTCCCATGGGCATCTGCCTTTTAAAAAGACTCTCCTCCCTGGAGCGTCCTTGGTTCACAGTCCGACTCCTTAAAGAACCTCAGGAGACTAATCAGTAAATTCAGGACGCAGGTACAGAGAGGCACGTTCGGTATTCTCCCCAACAACCAGAAGTCACGTCTCTCTACCTATACAGCAGCAGGGAAAAGCCCTCTAGCTTGTGTGGAAGCTGGATTACAAAATCCTCACTCCATGTATGGTATTCGAAGAACCATGAGGTAAGACTTGGAGTTTTGCAATTGCGTCCTCAATTTTCAGTATTATTCTTTTTCTTTTTCTTTTTTTTTTTTTTGTGAGGCAAATAGGGTTAAGTGCTCAGGGTCACACAGCTAGTAAGTGTCAAGTGTCTGGTCTGAGATCAGATTTGAATTCAAGTCCTCCTGACTTCAGGGGTGGTGTGCTATCCACCTAGCTGCTTCTTTCACTATTGTTAAGATTGAAAATTAAGGTAAACTGAGAGACAATGGTTCAAGCACGATCAATTTATTAGTTAGCGTAGCAGTAACCAATAAATTGGGTCAATGGCATCTCTCAGTGATTAACCCTGAGTAAGGGCTGACTTTTAAACTTACATGTGTTTTTCTTTTGATTGGCTTGACAGTACATCATTTGGACCCCCCTCCCCCCCACCAAAGGTAAGACAATCCCCATTGGTAGACATTTTAATGAGGAGGTGGGTTAGGAGTTACCTCAGCTCCTCCCCATTACTTCCTCATTGGGAGATGGGAATAATCTTCAGGTGATAGGATTAGCCTGCACCTGCTTTGATTGAATCAACTTGAATTTGAGTTAAATGGGTCCTGGATGAGGTTGCAAAAGTGGACAATGCCAAGGATTTGAACTGGCAAAGAATAAGATAAAGAAATCAAAGCTATTTACAATCACATGAAAAAATACTCTAAATCAATATTAATTAGAGAAATGCAGATTAAAACAACTGTGAGGTACCACCTCACACCTATCAGATTGGCTAATATGACAAAAAAGGAAAATGTTGGATGTTAGAGGGGAGGTTGAAAAACTGGGACGCTAATGCACTGTTGGTGGAATTGTGAACTGATCTAACCATTCTCTCTTTTTTTTTTTTTTCCAACCAAAGGCAAGGTTTATTAGAACATCCATCATACTGGGCAGACTCTTAAGGAGTCTGAACATGGGTAAGCAGTGGCTAGATTATGAGAATCTAAGCAGTGGCTAGATTTTAAGAATCAGAGCCATGGCTAGATTATAAGAATCTAAACTGTGGCTAGATTTTAAGAATCAGAGCCATGGCTAGATTATAAGAATCTAAGCATCTTAATGGAGACAAGATGGACTTTATATACAGAAAGACTATGGGAAGGATCTAGGAGTGGCCAAGTAGTATATGAGGTACTAGAATTCCAGGGACCTGGACCCCATGGCCAAGGGAGAACAGAGAAGTGGCCTGGGGCCATAGGGAGGTCCACAATGAAAGGTCAGTGGATGGGATTATAGCCTCAGGGGAATGCCAGAGATCTGGCCTTTTGGGAAAGTCCAGGGGCCTAGATCCCAACCCCATCATTCCCCCCTCAAACAAATGGGACGCAAATTCTTTTGGAGTAAGGGGCGAAGGCCTCTGCTTCTGAAACTGCTTCCTGCTGGCAAGGGGTGTGGAGCTGAGCCTGCCTCGAGGGGGTCCCGAAGAGGAGGTTGACTGGAACCGCAGGCTGCATCCAGGGAACAATGTGGGGACATTGGCTGGTAGTTGCTGTTTGCTACCAACTGTAGGTGAATGGCCCATAGTCTGGAAGACAAATATGACAAAAAAACTGCAGGACCCAGATATAAAGCAGGGACTAAATTTAGGGCCCAACTTTGAGAGGATAAAACATCCTTAGCTCTGTTTGGATTCAGATCATTCAGTTTTCCAACCATGCAGTATCAAATCCACCTCATAGCCAGACTCGGGAATAGCCAGGAGGGTAATATTCCCTTTCAAAGGAACATCATGGGGAAACTGAGCCAGGAGGATCCCATCTTAGACTGAGGCTAAAATTGTCCTCTCAGCTTTTCCCAATGCTGACTTCCCACCAGTATCATCTTCTCTGAGTAGCTTGTGGCATTTCTCTCAGATGGTGGATTATTGATTATTGATGGATTATGACCCATCAGACAACTCAAAATAAAATCCTATGAGTTTTTACCTCAAGCAGCAAGTTTTACTAATCACAGCTCAGGAAAAACTTTTCCAGGACTTACATCTCAAACTTAAATTTATCCTAATGTAAAAAGCCAATCATTAGAGATTTCTATACACTTGCAAATTCTCGGCAAGCCATAACCCAAACAAGCTTTTCAGCTAGTTTACACATTAAAACAATAACCAATAATAGCCAAATTATGAAAAGTTGCTTGACATAACTTATACAGAAAGTTCACCAATTTGAAACTTGAAACAAACCCATTACCAATCAGGTGACTTCAGTTTTGTTAAATGCACTTCCAAATTACTTTACCCAGAGAATCAACATCTCATCATTAACAGTTAAAACTACAAATGTAAAAGAGCGTGCTTACCCAAGTTCAGAGGCCAGCTTCTTTACCTTGAGCAGGATGTGCTGAACCTGGGTGATGCTTCCAGGCAGAGGTTGCCCTAGGGCCCAAGGCCATTGCCAGGGGGGCCCACAACGTAGCTGCTGCCCCTCCCCCCTCCTTCCTTTCCCAGGTGGGGGAGGACGAAATCAAAGGTTTTTCAAAACTCCCTAATGATCAATCACAAAACCTCCAGAATCTGCCAAGATATTTTTAGCTGTTCTAACATTCCCCTGTAACCTCCATGAAGGAGGATTCAGCCGTGCAGAGGAAAGGGAGTAAGTAAGCCTCAGGGAACCAAAAAGCAACTGCAGTTTTTCTCAATTCCCTAATGCTGAGGGAATTAACAGATACACTTCCAGATAGGGCATCCGTCCTTGACCTCTATGCTACGGAATGTGTGCCCAGGTCCATGACCTTGAACCAACCCAGTGGACCTAGAGCCTGAGAGCATTAGGCCCAGTGCTAGACAGCCTCGTAACTGTCTGCCAGAAAAGCTCCTCCAAGCCTTGGTACTTGGAGATAGACCCCAACTGCAGAGCAAGAAAGGAGGGGAGGGGGGAGGCTTACATACCTTCCAGTGTTGACTGGAGAAGAACTTGGGGTTAGGCAGTTTCCCCATACAGGCCACCAAAATTATGCGGTTTAGGGGTTCATGGGTGCTGGGACCCCAAAATCACACCACACGGGTCCTACCCGAAAGAATCCGACCCAAGCCTTCTTTCAGCCAAAGACAAGGTTTATTAGAACATCCATCATATTGGGCAGACTCTTAAGGAGTCTGAACATGGGTAAGCGGTGGCTAGATTTTAAGAATCAGAGCCGCGTCTAGATTATAAGAATCTAAGCCTCTAACCATTCTCTAGAGAGCAATTTGGAACCATGCCCAGAGGGCTATAAAACTCTGCACATCCTTTGATCCAGCAATACCACTTCTATCCCAAAGACATTAAAAAAAAAAAAAAGGAAAAGGACCTACTTGTACAAAAATATTTATAGCAGCTCTTTTTGTGGTGGCTAAGAATTGGAAATCGAAGGAATGTCCATCAATTGGCGAATGGCTAAACAAGTTGTGGTATATGATTGTGATGGAATATTATTGTGGTAGAAGAAATGACAAGCAGGATGCTCTCAGAAAAACCTGGAAAGACTTACATAAACTGATGCAAAATCAAGTGACCAGAACCAGGACAATGTTGTACACAGTAACAGCAATATTGTTTGATGAAGAACTGTGAATGACTTAGCTCTCAGCAATACAATGATCCAAGACAATCCCAAAGGCCTAATGATGAAGCATACTATCCGCCTCCAGAGAATGAGCTGATATTGATTGTTTAGAGTAATTTTTTTTTACAGGTATTTGGAGGGGTTTGGGGCAACTGATAATGACTGAATACATACTGAAGAATGCTATTTTTCACTTTCTTTCTTTCATTTTTTCTTTTGTTCTAGTCTTCTTATACAAAATGACTAATATGAAACTGTTTTACATAATTGTAGATGTATAATCTGTATCTGGTTGCTTACCATCTCAGAGAGAGAGTGAGGAGAGGGAGAGAGAGATAGAATTTGGAACTCAAAACTTAAAATAAAAATGTTAAAGAATTGAAAAAAAACAAAGGTGGACAGTGTTGGTTAGTCATTCCTCGTGACCCAATTTTGGGGAGATTTTCTTGGCAAAGATCCTGGAGTGGTTTGCTACTTCCTCCTCCAGCTCACTTCATAGATGAGGAAACTGAGGCAAACAGGGTTAAGCGACTTGCCCAGAGTCACAAGGCTAGTAAGTATCTGAGGCCAGATTTGAACTCATGAAGATAAGCCTTCCTGCTTCTACTGACAAGTGGTTTAAAATAACTCTTGCAAAGAAACCTCAGATTGATAATAATACTAATAATTCAAGGTCAGGTTGCTTTTCCATTTGTCCTTTCCCCTCCCTTAGTGTAGTGCTTGGCACATAGTAAGCACTCAAGAAAAGCTTTTTTTATTCATTCATTCAAAAATAATGAAGTATATAAAACACATTGTTCTCACTAAAATATTATATTTTTAGTGAGAGCAAAAATATTTTTGTATCATTAACAAATGAAATAAAGACTATGGAACTTTCTAAATGGGACGATTAAAGGATTTTCTCAATACAACATAACATTTTTACAAAAATAGACCATGAATTAGGGCACCAAACAAATTGCAAATAAATGTAAAATGTCAGAAACAGACATATCCTTTATAGATCATAATGCAATAAAAATATTAACCAATTCAGGGAGCACAAGTAAAAGATACAAACCAAAATGAAGATGTAATAATGCAATCAAAGATAGTGAGTGAGGGCCAGAGAATAAATCATAGAAACTATATGGAAGACAATAATAATGAGACAACAATAAACATTTTTAAATTGCTTTAAAATTACATTTATTCCATTTTCATCTCAGCCTTTTTAATTTCTATTTTTTTTTTTAGATTTTTAAAAAAATTTTTAGGCAATTGGGGTTAAGTGACTTGCCCAGGGTCACACAGCTAGTAAGTGCCAAGTGTTTGGTCTGAGGCTGGATTTGAACTCGTGTCCTCCTAACTTCAGGGCTGGTGCTCTATCCACTGCGCTAATTTCTATTTTTTGTGCAATGTTTTAAAATGTACAACAGAACATGTATAAAATTTTGGGATTTTTTAAAAATGTACATATATGGGAGAGTTGTATGTTCAAAATATTTTGAGGATGAGATATCTGATCAAAAAAGTTTGGTGCCCACAGGTTTAGGATACAAGTATTAATTTGTGTGGCATGGATTGCAAGTTCAATAAAAGTTCAAAGAAGGGAGATAGCAGTGTGGAATGAAGTCACCTTTCCCTGGAGGAGGAGAAGCTTGAACGGCCTTGGAGAATTTGGAGAATTTGGAAAGGCTTCTAATTTCCTCTCCTAGGAGGTGCAAAGTACCCCTGGGGCTTGGCCTTAATTTCTCTGTGCCTCAGTTTCCTGATCTGTAAAATGAAAGGACTGGCCCAGGTGGCTTCCAAGGTTGCTTCCAGCTCTAGGCCCAGGCTCCCATGATCTCTGGTTGTCTGGTGACTCCTCTGCTTTGGTTCCCTGACCTGTGGCTACTCCATTTGCTTCATTTTTTGTTTTAATTTGGAAACAATCTCCTTCTTGCCTGAGAATCTTCAGGAAAGGTTTTATCTTCAGAGCAACAGGAATGCAAACTCCTCGCCGTTCTCTGCTGTCTCAGGGTCAGTGTCTATAATTAGTTGGTGGTTACTAGGTGGGAATCTGAGCCCAGGACATGAGGGAGGCAACCAGCCCGGAGGAGATAGGGCTGGGTGAGCCAGGAGCAGAAGGGTCCAAAGATCAAAGCTAGGGCTTGGCAGGCAAACTCCCCGTTTGCTCAGAAGAAGCAGTCCAAAAGCTAAGGGCATCCGCATAGGAGCTAAGGTCAGGAAAATGACATGGTGCCTTGGCACACCGAATGGCATACTTTCCAGGAAAGGCTCAGCCAGAGGCGGTATCATTTCATGGTGGACCCCCATTAGCTCCACTTCCCAAGCCCCTTCTTTGGAGGTAATGTAGTACCACAGGGCTAGATCTGACTAGCCCAATAGCTATGTTCTATAAGGCCAATAAGTTGAGTCCAAACCCAGAGACTTCCATCTTTTCCTACACAGAACCAGAGTCCTGAAATAAGGTCAGATATCTTTCTCCCATCCTAGCACTCTCCTCCGGGACACTCCTTGATCCAGGAATTCATTTGCCTAAAAATATAAGTAGGAAAGAATGCAGGAAACTTAGGGAGAAATGAGAATATTCACGGTTAAAAATGTTAATGAGTTCCTACCCCATTCAGGCTGATGGCAAAGGTATTTATGGCTAAATCATTTAACGTCACAAGACCTCAGTTTTCAAGGGCAGTTTCCTGATCTGTAAAATGGGAACACTTGTACTATCTAATTTATTGTGAGGAAAACACTTTGTAAATCTTAAAGCACTATACAAACGGGGTTATTATTAATTATAAAATAGCATTAATTGCAGATATTAATTCTTTTGTGGGGCATGTAGGTGACACAGAGTGGATAGAGCACTGGGCTGAGAATCAGGAAAGCTCATCTTCCTGAGTTCAGACCTGGCCTCAGACACTTACTAGCTGTGTGATCCTGGGCAAGTCACTTCACCCTGTTTGCCTCAGTTTCCTCATCTGTAAAATGAGCTGGAGAAGGAAATGGCAGACCACTCCGGTATCTTTGCTAAGGAAACCCTCAATGGGGCCACGAAGAGTCAGATACGACTGAATACCAAAGTCCTTTTGTAGGGAGGTCAACAGCAACAACAAAGTACCCAGAAATCTGAGTTCTGAGAAATGATAATTATCATTGTTTCTTTTAATCCAACAACCACTTTAGAAACTAGAGTTATCTGTGAAGAGCACCATTAAGTCCGTCCCCATCTGTAGAGAAAATTGAACTCTTTCCAACTTACTACTGAGCGTGACTTTTTGGTAATGAACCTGGTGCCCCAAGGAATTGCCAGCGTTCTTCAGTTTCTCATACTTGAAGTTCTGAACGCTGATTAAAAAGAGAAAGAGAAGGAAAGTGGCTTCCTAGAGAATCTGGGAGGCGGGGAATCTATTTTCCTCTTTGCTTGGAGGCAAAAAGAGAAAGGAAAAGAAAAAAGTGACTGTTCTGCTCCCTGCATAAGCCTTCGGAGTGAAATCAGGAACCGGTCCCCAATTTGACCAAACCACGTGGTGACTGCTTGACTTCCAGATGGCCTCGTAAGTAAATCTCTCACAGGACGCAGGTGGGGGCGTGGCTCCACGGCAGCCCATTTCATGGGAACATTCCTGGTGCCACAGAGACCTGGTGGTGGGCGACGTTATTGGCAGGAATAGGGGTGGATACCTCCAAGGGCATAAGTGACTGTGCTCATGATGGGAATCAGGCTCCAGATCACATCTACTTTGTTTTTTTTTTCAATGCCTACAACTCTAATTACATATTTAATCAAATAGTGAAGGCTATCTGGTGGGGTGGATAGAGAGCTAGCCCGGGAGCCTGGAGGACCTGGGCTCAAGCCCTGCCTCTGACAGGCAGTGGCTGTGTGACCCTGAGCAAGGTGCCTCATCCCATCCCTCAGGGCCTGCATTGGTAAAGGGAGATGCCTCACCAATGAATCACAGATCCAGTTCCCACAGGGAAACAAACAAACAAACAAACAAAATCACCCTAGAGAAGAATTCCTTGAGCCATTGAGCAGATCCATTCACAGGGGTGGGGAACCGGCAACTTTGAGGCCACATGTGGCCTTCCAGGTCCTCAAGTGCGGCCCTTTGACTGAATCCAAACTTCACAGAACAAATCCCCTGAAGAAAAGGATTTGTTCTGTAAAACTTGGACTCAGTCAAAAGGCCGCACCCGAGGACCTAGAAGGCTACATGTGGCCTTGAGGCCACAGGTTCCCCACCCCTGGCCCATACAGACACAAGGAATGGACAATGATGTAGGCCAAGAACTGAAAAGGGAGAGGGCCTTGGGGAATTGCTTGGTTCTTTAGATAGGCCCAGGCTTCTCCCTGAAACTGAGGCCCATGCTTTTAAAGCCACTCTTGTGGTCACATTGCAGTGCTGTGAGACGCGGAACTCTACAGTCTCAGAAGGACTAAAGTGGAAGATCACGGAGAGAGCAACAAAGAGGTGGATGGGAGGGCGTAAGAAGACCAGAATGTGGGAACTGTGCAGGGCCCGGATGTGGTGTAAGCAAAGACTCAGACAATCACTGAAGATGGGCTGGTCACGGGGTGACAGGGAGGGACAACCAGTGGACGGCCTCCACCAGCATCCTTAGGATGCCAAGGGAACTTGAGGACGGCCTCCAGCCCTCTGGGTGCACACTCTGTGGCAGAGTCAGGACATGGACAAAGGTAGGATAGCATAGGTAGGCATGGGTGGATTTTGATACCATTCCGGATGCTACGAGCCAATGGAGGGAACATCCCAGCTGCTGAGGTCACAGATCCATTGGAGTAGTGGAGATACCTTGTATATGTTTTCTATTTACTTCTCTCTCTACATGTTCTCCAGTAGAATGGAAGCTCCTTAAGGGGAGGAACTATTTCATTTTTGACTTTGTGTGCCCAGTGTCTGGCACAGTACCTGATACACAGTAGGTGCTTAATAAATATTTGACTATAAATGCTGTATTGGAGGGCACTGGGATGTAGACTCCTATATACAGTTACCCTCAGGTCAGGGTTCAATGCTGCTGGGCAGAGACAGTGCCATGCTTGCCCCTTGCCCTAGTCTCAAGCCTTTCTTCCTCCCTCCTTTTTTCTCATTTTTCTTTCTTCCTTCCTTCCTTTTTTCTTCTTCCTTTCACTCTTTCTTTTCTTCCTTCCTTCCTTATTTCCTGCTGTATTTCCTTCTTTCCTTTCCATTCCTATTTTTCTCTTACACATTCACTCTTTCCAAGTTCCTAGGCTCCACACATTTTTCACACCTCCTACAGGTCAACTGAATTGCTCCTGCTATTTCATGCCAACCCATGAACTCCCAGGCATTCAACACAAATGCTCTCTCTCCCTCTCTCTCTCCCTCTCTCTCCCTCCCCCTCTCTCCCTCTCTCTCTCTCTCCCTCTCCCTCCCTGTCTCCCTCTCTCTCTGTCTCCCTCTATCTTTCTCTCTCTCCCTCTCCCCCCCTCCCCCTCCTACTCGCTCTTCTCCCAACCCTCTTCCCTTCTTAACACCACAGCCAGACCAGTTCCCAACCACCATATGATCTTATTAGTATCCCTGAGGCTAAATCCTGGTGCCTTGCAGTGGTTCTGGGGGACTCCAGATAGCCTTATTCCTGCAGCTTTATGCTCTTCACTATTCCTCTTGTCCAAGAGGGTCCCATGACAAGCTGAAATTCCAACGGGCGACATTTGAGTTGGGTTTTAAAGAGTGGATAGGCATCCAGGAGGTCAGTTTTGGCAGGAAAGAGTGAGAGGACAGCAGGGTCTGGGGGCCCACGAGACCAGTTTGGACAAAGCCCAGAGCGAAAGGAAATAAGGTTGGGAAGGCAGTGTGATGCCAGATTGGCAAAGGCCTTGAATGATGAGCAGAGAAGTTGGAATTGTCCTCAGTAGACAGCCTCCAGTCATGTTTGGGATTCTACTTTAGGTAACATCTTAATCTAATTAGGGAATTTTTCCTAATAGAGAGGCCACATTGCACAGTGCATAGATAGCCTTGTGGCCAGGATGATACCTCTCAGTGCCCTAGGCAGCTCTCTTAGTCTCTAGTAAGAGTTAGCACTTAGTTCTGTACATGCCTTCTCTTATCTGTGCTACTGTTACCCTGTTTCACAGATGAGAAGATTAAAGCACAGAGGGTGACATGACTTGCCAGGGGTCACACAGCTAGTAAGTGTCTGAGGTTGGATTTGAACCCAGGTCTTTCTGACTCCCAGTTCAGTGCTCTGTCCCCCACACGTGGCTGATTGTAATTTAGAGAGAAGGTGCCAAGCTGCATTGGAAGAGGGAGGTTCCCTGTGGAAGGGAAATCCCAGGTTTAGCCCCTGGCCATTTTCCTTATGCAGAGGGGAACTCTGCCACTCTGCCTTTCCACCTCTTGGTCCTAGGTCTTCCCTCTGGGTCCAAGCAGAACAAACTAAAGCCCTCTTCTTTACAGCCTCAGGAGAAGGAGTCTCGGAACTTTGCTCAGTGGCTCGCAGGGGCCAGACGGCCTTTTCTGCCTTGCACAATGGAGGAAACAGAATGAGGAAGTGACAGGCCCGCGTGCTGTGACCCAAGGAAGTGGCAGCAGAGGCAGAATGAAGATTCAGAGACCTGGGCTCCCCGGTTTTGCACTGGCTATTAGATCAAGGTCCAGACTGGCCGTCTCTTTCAATGCGCAAAAGGACCACCAGTAACCAATGGGGCTTAAAGAGAGATGGAGAGGGAGGGACCTGCCATTTGCCCTCCTGGGACCTCCATGCCCTGGGGTTGGGGGAGGGGCCTCCTTATCTCTGTTGCCAACGGTCAAGCCCCACCCACCTCATCCCCCTTTGTTAGGAGCCAGAGACTCTCTGTCTAACGTCAATTAGCTTTCACTGAGGGAGCTCTACCTCCAGGGCATAGCCAGAGCAGCTCTACATTCCCCCGGGAGTCAGAGCTCCCCACCCTACACCAGCTTAGGGGTGAGGGGGCATCCGCCTGACAGCTCAGTTCCCACATATCATGGATCCTACTACTAGGTTCACGTCCAAAAGGTCTTGTCACTGGGCCAGGGTCCAGAAGGCCACACTCAGTTCTTCAGGGCACTGGTACTGTGTGGGTTCCAGAATGCCTCTGGACCTTTAGAACTCACAAGGCACCTAGAAAGTGAAAAGGACAAACACCAGACCCTGAGGGATGGAGTCACCTAATAAGGAAAGGTAACAGTGAGCTGACCAGAGGAAGTTCAGCTCAGTGCCTGGCACATAGTAGGCACGAGCTGAATAAATGCTGGTTGACTTCCTTTGACTCCAAGGTACTACCATCCCATGTCATCACAACTCTCCCAGAAGCAAGCTCACTGGCCTGGAGAAATGCCATCTGGGACACTCTATGCATGGGACAGACCTTGGTACAGATTCCTACTACATGAGTTAATAAGTATCGGGGCAGCTAGGAGGTTCAGTGTTAGGAGTGCTAGTCCTGGAGTCAAGAAGACTCATCTTTCTGAGTTCAGATCTGGCCTCAAGCACCTACTAGCTGTGTGACCCCTGGGCAAGTCACTTCACCCTGTTTGCCTCAGTTTCCTCACCTGCAAAATGAGCTGGAGAAGGAAATGGCAAAGCCACTCCACTGTCTCTGCCAAGAAAACCCCAAACGGGGTCATGAAGAGTTGGACACGACCAATCAATGATAACTATCCAAAGGCACGTTTGAATGAAAGTTATCTTAGCTTCAGGTTCAACTCTCTATGCAATAGTATACCATCTATCATTGCCAAGACTATACTAGTCACTTTGCATAAAGCATAACAATGTATAAAGTATCCAAGTATAACAAGTAACGAGTATGAAGCCTAACAGTGAGGCTAGTTCATATTAGACGTGATCCTTAGGGTTTCTCTAAGACTCCGAAGATAAATAAAACCAGGGGGATGATATAGCCAGAAGGTGATTTTCCAAAGTGCAAACAAACCTCGAACTTTCCTGGGAACCAATGACAAAACTCCTCAGTTTCCTCACATTAGCAGTTGGACTGGGGAAACCCTTCAGAGTAAAAATCAGCAATGACCCGGGTGCCTCACCTTTATAGTGTGTGTAGGCAGCATTTGGGGGGAATCTAAAGTGAAAGAAGGGTGGTCACTTAAATGTTTGCCTAAGTGCTCAGCTGTTGCCTTTGAGCAGCTGAATATAGAGAATAACCCAAGCAAGACCTGAAGGTCCAGAGAGCGGACCAGCAGCACTGTGTGAGAATCTAGGGTGGTTGTTTCTTATGTGGTCATTTCTACGCGCTCTGCCGGCAAGGCATGGGCAAGGAGGGGAAAGAGGCAGATTACGGTGTATGTCTCCCCATGCCCAGGTGTCTTATGTATCATAGGTATTTACTAATTACTCCTGAGGAAGGGATCTGTTCATCAGAAGGGAGAGTCTATGATGATATGACAATTCCAATACAGTCAATGACGTGCTGGTAAATGCTTATAATAATCAGCTTTCTCAGAAAAAAAAAAAAAAGGTACCCACTTTTGAGTTTAATGTTCGTTAATGTTTTTCTCCATCACTTTCTTAAGCCTAGACAATCAACAAAACCTGATTCTCACAAAACACCAAGTCCTGATTTGTAGCATGTGCTGATTTCTGATATGTAAATACTTACACTGAAAATTTAACAACTGACCTTCTAAATGGAGTTGCCTCCCACTCACTCCTGGCTATGGCCCATGTGGAACTCTGCAGCTAGCTCCAGGGACTTGTTTGTAAGCACCAGATGCTACACCTTCGTCACTAGGAGTTTGCACATTCCTTTCTTAATCAGAAATCATGCAATATCATGGTCAAAAATACTGCTGCAGAAGGGAATCCAGGTTGAGGTACGTGACGGAAGTCAGAAAATCAAGGCCCAAACTTGTCCTTCTCGGTAAAAAGCAGTGACTCAAAGTTTTCCAGGTGTGGGTTTGCTGAGAAGCCAAAGCCTGGGGTACTTTCTTACTGTCACTGCACCAACAGGGTTTGAGGGAGACACAAACCATAGATAACAGGCGGTAGGGAGAGTTGCCATCTCTCTAAACATGCAGACATCTTGCCCAATAGAGGGGGAAACCAGAGAAGGGAAACAGAACAGCCAGGACCCGTGAGGCTTTCACCCACTCACAGCAAAATCATAAAGCTGGTAAAGTCTGTCCTTGCTGGGTAACCCCCATCTTTTTACAAAAATCTCTACTCATTTCTCCAGGGGCTGATTCCCTGAACTGTTCTAAAAAGAAGTCAGCATTGATAAACTGTCTCTAAGGCATTAATTGCAAATTAAGGTATTACCTACCCTTGACTTCTTTTCAGATTATTACAGACTTCCCCTGATTTCAGGATCCCCCTCAAACACCAGTTGCTTGAGAATTTGGGGTAATGAAGATTTAAGGACCACAGAGTATCCCAATTCAGGCCTGGAGGAACTTCAGACCCCTTCCGGGTCAAAGATCAGCAGACAAGGGTCTGAAAGCCAAATCTGGCCCTCCAGATCAAAGTAATAGCTATGCTCAACTCTCAGCAGGTGGAGAAGGATGGATTTGACCCAAAGGTCATAGTTTGCAGCCCCTGCTCTAAGTCTGACCCACTCTTCTCAGTAGTGAGCAGCATTGTACAATGGGAAGAACACTCACTACTCTAGTCAGGAGATTCGAGTTCAAACCCCACCTCTGATATTTGTTACCCGTGTGAGTGTGAAAAGTTCATTTAGCATCCTCAGGTCTTGGTTCCCTCAGAGGTAATGTGAGGATTAGACTAGAGGGGGGGAACCTGCGACCTCAAGGACACACGTAGACTTCTAGGTCCTTGGGTGCAGCCTTTGGAAGATAAATTAAACCAGGCGGAAGATATAGCCAGAAGGTGATTTTTAGATTCAAAGGGCCACACTTGAGGACCTAGAGGGCCACATGTGGCCTCGAGGCTGCAGGTTCCCTACCCCTTGTCACTAGATCATCAGTCCCTTCTGGCTTTAGAACTATGAGCTTTGGATCCTGTAAGACTGAGGCCCAAAGACGTGTCCAAGGTCACACAGATAACAAGCAATAGTCAGGATTCAAGGTCAGGGCCTCTGGCTCCCTCGTTCTTTGCCCTGGAGCAGTTGTGAAGGAATTAATCTTAAGGAAATTTCTATCCAGCTGGGCAGAGCTGAAATATGCAGGAAAGTTCAAATATAACACTAGGTTTCAAAGGTAGATCCAGTGACAAATGAGAGAGCTTCAAGGGGAGAATGGTCAATGGAGGTTCCAGGGAGCAGTCCAGTCTTATTCTTCAGTCACATCCAACTTTGTGACCCCATCGGGGTTTTCTTGGCAAAGATACTTACTAGAGTGGTTTGCCATTTCACTCTCCAGCTCATTTTACTGATGAGGAAACTGAGGCACATAGGGTGAAGTGACTTGCCCAGGGTCATCTGAGGCCAGATTTGAACTCAAGTCTTCTTGACCCTAGGGTCAGTGTTCTATCCATTGCACCACGTAGCTGCCCAGTTGAGTCCTAGGGTAGGGTTTGAAGGATGACTGATTTTAGCTGATGGATCAAGAGGAGAGAGAGAGAGCTTTCAAGGTTGGAGGAAAAGGCTTGAGAGCAAAAGTGTGGAGGTAGTAATTCACATGTTCACAATCCCAGTTTGGCTGAAATGAGTGATTACAATTAGACAATGAGGAAGAAAAATCAAAGAGGCAGAATCAGGTCTGGAAAGACCTCTCATGCTAGACTTAGGAGTGCGGATCACATCACAGAAGTTTGTCAGCAAGGCACCGGCATGTAAAAAGCAGTGCTTTAAGATGATTCATCGAGAAGAAGGAAAAGACTGAGGGCAGGGACATTGCTGCAATAGTCACGCAGGAAGTGATGAAGCTGTGGAAATATAAAGAGAGGGATGGGTACGAGAGCTTCAGAGAGCCTTAAGTGCCAGGCACTGTGCTTCAGGCCCTGGGGAAGCAAAGGAAGAGGCAAACAAAGTAGTCTCCCACTTCAAGGATCTTACATTGTGTGTAAGCGTGATGGTGGGGAGATACAGTATGTACTCAGATACGTAAATATGAGGGAGGAAGGAAGGAAGGAAGGAAGGAAAGAAATGATGGAAGGAAGGAAGGAAAGAAATGATGGAAGGAAGAAAGGGATAAGGGAAAGGAAGAAGGGAAAGGAGAAGAAGGGAGGGAGTGAAGAAGGAAAATAGGGAGGGTGGGAAGGAAAGAAGGAAGAAAAAAGGAGAGAGGGAGGGAAGGAGAGAAGAGCCTCAAGAACTGGGAGAATTGGAGAAGGCTCTGAATGGGAGAGAACACCTGAACTTGCCTTGATGGAAGCTAAAGATGCTGGGAGCTTGGAGTGAGAAGGGAGTCATTTGAGGCATGGAGTGGCCAGTGCAAAGGCTGTTTCAACCACTGTCCTAATCCTGTTCACAAGAAGGATCAGAAGTTGGGTGACCCTGTCCTTATGCCCATTCACCCCACTGGACAGAAATCCTGAGAAAGGGTTAAGCTTTCTATCCATCGGGTTGGTCCACCTCTCTATCGGGGTAAGGGTTATTGTGGTTTTAGTGAATAGAATCAGCCGGTGAACTCTGCTTTCTCTCTGAACTCGCTACATTCCAGGGATTCCTAGTTATGTGCAATTTGACATAACTGAGTCACTCTCTAAAGAAGTAAATACCCTTAACTATGCGTAAGACCCTTTCCTCTTGAAACAGTAGGCAATACTGAGTAAAACACTACCTTGATACTGAGGTGTGTGGGAGCTAGCTCAGATCTACTAGCAAGAGCGATTATTAAATATTCAGTGTAAGCATTTACACCCTGTCGCTGTTCAGTCGTGTCCTGACTCTTCATGACCCCACTTGGGGTTTTCTTGGCAAAGATACTGGAGTGACCCACCTACCACCTTTCTTGGGCAGTGCAGTTCCCCATGGCACTCCTCAGGTGAACAGGCACAGAACTGGAGACGTCACAACTCAGTTTGCACTTGATGACTGGCTCAGTTCAAGGAGGGCCAGTCCAGAGAGGAGAATGTAGATGCTCTGAACTTGGGGCTCCAAGACCAGCTCAAGCGACGCCTTCTGCAGGAAGCTGGTTTGTTACTACAGTTGCAGGTGCCTCCCCTCCTCAAGGCCATGCTTCTTGTATATTCATGGGATCTTTCATTCTAGAATGGAAACTCCTTGAGGGCAGAGATCACTTTGATGGCTGGATCCCCAGCACCTACTGGGCACATGTTGATTGATTATGGTTCCTCCTCCCAAGCTTAGACCCCAATAGACTTGGGAGGAAAGAGATGTTCCCCCACAGCTGGTGCTATGGCATCTCTGTCCTGTCAAGAGCAGAGAGCTCCAACCTCTTCCTGCCACAGCTGGTTTATCCCTCATGGAGCAGGAGGAATGACCCCGATGGCCAACCCTGCCACCCCCACGCAGCCCTGGCATCTCCTTTACCTGGACCGTAGCACTCTTTGGCTGCCCTGCCCCATCATTTCTACGGGCACACCTCCTTCCCACCCTTCAGTCAAAAGCCCTGCTGGTCCATGCAGACGGTGGGAGGGGCAGACAGAGAAGGGCACCATACTGGAGACAGAATAACAGGCTGGAGGGAAATTCATAGGCCAGTTTAGTTGAAACAGTGCATGAAGGGAAGTGAACTATGCTGAGAGGTCACTTGGATCCAGGTTGTAGATGGCTTTAAATGTCAATCTCTAGAGTTTGTACTTTGTCCTATAGATAACAGGGAGCCTTGGAAGATCTTTGAGCAGGGGAATGGCCTGGTCAGATCTGTGGCTTAGTAATGTCATATTGGTTACTGCGTGGAGGGTAGATTGCAGAGAAACTGGGTGCTGAAAAAGCAATCAGGAAGTTATTGGTGACCTTGAAGTATACAGTGTCAATAGAACATAGGGAGCTGATGCCAGACTGCAAAAGGTAAAGGGTGTGTGTGTGTGTGTGTGTGTGTGTGTGTGTGTGTGTGTGTGAAAGGAGGCACCTAGTTCTTGAAAAGTTCAAGGACACAAAGAATGAATTTCTTACATTGGAATTTCAGCAGGCTAATGAGGGTAACTCTGGACAGAAGGGAATCTTTTTAAAAAAAATTCCAATGTGTGCTTTTAGATTTTATTGATGACTTTAGTTTTGTTGTTTTTCCATACAGTGATTTTTTCTGAACCATCTTCTCTTCCACTCCTTCAGTTCTCTCTTGTAACAAAGAAAAACTTCAGGAGAAACAGAGACATTATCTGTGTCCCACTCTGGACAGTCTTCTGGGAAGAGCGTGTGGAAAAAACCGCCACCTCTGAACCCCCACCTTACTCCCTGCGTGGCCTTTCTCTGTTTCTGTTTATAAGATGAGGGAGTGGAGGTAATGACTCTTTCTGGCCCTAAGTCTAGGATCCTAGGATTCTCTTTTATTGTTCAATTGTATCCTACTCTTTGTGACCCCATTTGGGGTTTTCTTGGCAAAGATTCCTTCTTCAGCTGGTTTGACAGATGAAGAAACTGAGGTAAAGTGACTTGCCTCAGGTTAAGTGACTTGCCCAGTCACACAGCTAGTATCTGGGGCTGGATCTGAACTCATGAAGATGAGTCTTCCTAATTATCCCAAGCCCAGGGCTCTATCCCCTGTGCCCCCAGCTGCCCTAGGATTCTCTCCCTCCTTGCTTAGAGGAGGGTGGGCTTCATTACTTGTATGGGACCCAAATGAATCATGGGACTCCTCGTCTTCTCATTCTTTCTGCCTACATGAGCTATCTTCTCTCAGGATCAGCTGAGGCAGGTCTTTCCCACTGTCTCTGGATTCCACGTTGGTCATCCTTCATTGCATACTCTTTCCTTACATTGACATCTCAGTTTGTTCTGCCCTTGCCCCAATCGATCAGCTGTGCCCACAGGGCAGTCTGCGCTTGTTCAGAGCACAGGCAGGCCAGGAAAGTTCTCAACAGATGACCTAGCCGCCCCCCCCCCCCCCCCAACTAAACACACAGGCCAGTTCCCACCAAGAGACTCAGCTCTGGTGTTCCTCTTTCCAAGTATATTTTATGGGGAGACACCAAGTCTGCTGGTAGGGACATGTGGAAAGGATCAACACAACAAATTTAGTATCAGCTAAGTCCTGCCACCGATACAGACTGGCTGGGTGGCTGGAAGTCCCTTTAGCTCTCAGCTAAAAGCAAGGCTCTAACTCTTTTCTATGCCAAGGAAATCTCACCAGTCCGGACCCTATTCTTTCCTGAGTGTCTACTATCTGTAACCACAACCACATACAATCTGCAAAGTTATTCATATCAATTAAGTCAGTTGAGCAGTTAAATATTTGTTAAGCATCTTCCATGTTCCAGGCACTGTGCTAAGCCTTGGAGGTATAAACAAAGGCAAAAAACAATCCCTTCTCAGAGCCCACAGTCTAATAGGGGAGGCTGCATGCAAACAACTCCGTACAAAGAAGACAGAGATAATATTGGAGATAACCAATAGAAGGAAGACTAGAATTAAGAGGGGTTGGAAAAGGCTGTTTGTAGAAGGTGAAATTTGATCTGGGACTTGAAGGTCAGGGAAACCAGGAGGTAGAGGTAAGGAGGGCATTCAGGCATGAGGGACAGCCAGTGAAACTGTCCAAAAGAGATACAGCGTCTTGCTCTAGGAATATCAAGGAAGCCTGCAGTGCTGGATCATATATTATAGGTATCTGAAAACTGGAAAAGTAGAAAGAGGTCAGCTCATGGGGGACTTTAAAACCAAACAGATTTTTAAAGTTGATCCTGGTGGTATTAGGGAGCCATTGGAGTTTACTGAATGGGGAGAGGGAACAGTCATGATATGGATCTTTAGGAAGCTCCACTTGACAGCTGAGTAGAGGAGGGACCAGAGTGAGGAAGGATGGGAGGCAAGGAAGCTCACCAGTTGGCTACTTCAACAGTCTAGGCAGGAGGTGCTGAGGGACTTGCCCCAGTGTGGAGGTGGTTGGAGGAAGAGATGCCATGAAGTTAGACTCAACGGGAGTTGGCAACAGATTGGATTTGGGGCACAGGGTGGGTTGAGAGTGTGAGGGGTTAAGGATGTCACCTAGATTGCTAGCATAGATGGCTAAGAGAATGGCGGTGCCCTAGCAAGCAACAGAGAAGTTAAGAAGAGAGGAGAGTTTTGGGGGAAAGACCATGAGTTGTTTTGGACTGTTTGAGTTTAAGACATTTAAGGGATATCCAGTTTGCAATGTCCAAGAGGCAGCTGGAGAGGAGAATAATGTCAGGAGAGAAGTTAGGGCTGAGAATCATCTGCATAGAGATAATAATTGAATTCATGGGACCTAATGAGATCACCAAGCTAAGAGATCATTGTCAACGTTGGAGAGTACTTTCAGTGGGAGGAGGAGGTCAGAAGCCAGACAGCAGGGAATTAAGAAGAGAATGTGAGGAAAGAAAGGAAAATTCCTCTTGTTGATGGCCTTCTCTCAAGGATGCTAGGCACAAAAGGGAGGAGATATTGGACAACAGCTAGCAAGGATGGATGGTGGATCAAGTGAGGGTTTTTTGAGCATGGGATTATAGACAGTATGAAAGCAGACAGAAAATAGGGAGAGATTGAATTAGTGAGGGAGGAGGAACGGCAGAAGGGGCAAACTGCTGGAGAAGACAGATGGAATGGAGTCACTTGTGCACTGGACCACCTCCTCAGGTGAAACAGGAATGAAGGAGGAGATGATGGTGAAAGGCATCTGGGTGATCTAAATTGAGGAGGAGGGGAGATGAGAAGTGGGAGGGGGCTCCCCAAAAAGGGCCTCCATTTTTCATGGATATTTATATAACTAGAATCCAGCCAAAGGAGGAGGGGCTTGCATGTGATTTGGGAAGAAAGGGGGTAGAAAAAACAGCTGGTGTTTGTCTTCTTAGAAGCATCACTATCAACCAATAACAGATAAGAGAGTTCCTGCCCTCAAGGAATTTACCATCTAGTTGGGTAGATAGGAGATAAATGCATATTTATCTATGTGTGGTTAAATAACTGTACCTGGCAGTTTGTACCAGCTATCAAAAATCGGGGCAAGTGTCCCCTTAGCAGTGGGAGGAAGATGGGACAGTGAGGACCTTGAGTGAGGCCCACAGATGCAGGTGACTCTGCCCCAGCCCGATTGGGGTTAACTCAAGGATTCGTCTTGGGGAAAGATCCTGAACAATTGCCTTGGGCCAGGGCTGGGAAGCAGGTATTATACAGATACTTAAGGGCGAGGCTGTAGGTTCCTGTTCGGCTGACGTGAACTAGACTTGGTCAGAGAGAAGTCAGGACTCAGCGAAGTCAGACTGCAGGATTCAGAAAAGAACACAGATGGAATGAAGTCAGGCACACTGTCAGAGGAGGCAGGCTGAGCAGGGAAGGTTGAAGGCAGCTGGAGATTATCCCAAGGTCTTCCCTAGTTTTAAAGGGAACAGAGAGGAAGGACAGAAAGCAAAGGGAGTGGGGAAATGGGCAAGAGCCTAGTCAAACTTTAAGAGTTATGTCTTCATCGCAAGCAATGTCCTCAGAGGGACCAAAGTAGATTTATCTGACGGTGGTATAGGAGGGAGGCAGGGAAACCAGTGAGGAGGCTAGTACAATATAGGCAGGAGATGACGAAAGCCTGGGAAAAGGGAGACGGCAGAGGCTGGCGCTGGCCCTCCCCCTCCTGGGTGGATGCTTGCCATGCTTCTCTCCTTGGGCTTTCCTTTCCTTCCTGGGTCTTCAGTTACCACCTCCATGCAGATGAACTCCCAACTCTACATCCTGAGCCTACAGTGTTCTTATAAGCTTCGCACTTACAATTACTCCTGCTTACAGGACCATCTCCACTTGGAATTTGCCACTGTAACCTAACAGTTAACAAGTCCCAAACTCTCAGAGTTTGCAGTGGATAATCAGGAAGACTGGAGCTGTGTGACCCTGGGCAAGTTACTTAATTTCCTCAGTTTCCTCCCCAGTAAAATGGGGATAATAATAGCACCTACCTCACAAGAGATATTTGTGAAATGCTCTGCCAACCTTAAAGCACTGTATCAATGCTAGCTATTATCCTTCCTCCTTCTGATTTCAGGAGAAAGTCCCAGGTGGGATCAGTGTCTACATTTTCATCAGTGACTTAGATGGAAGAATGGTTAGCATGCTTTGCTAATTCAAAGATGACACAGAGTTTCACGTCAGTCAGGATCCAACAGGCTAGGACATCAACCTAAATCTAAAGAGATGAAATTTAATTGGAATAATAGATTCAATAAATCGATTTCTGAAGTACAAGTTGGTGGAGCCATGAGCAGCCAGCCAGCTGTCTGACAAAGACTGGGAGACTTTGGTGGACTGCCAGCTCAAAATGAGCCTGAGGCATGAGAAATGGCAGCCCTGAATCAAAGCAGCAGCATCCAGCACCAGGGATGTAACTGGTCACACTCTGAAGAACTGCATTGCAGCTCCGAGCAACGAGGAGCTAGGAGGTATCTAGAAGAGGGGACTAAGCGTGGGGGAGGCCCCCCAGATGCTGCAGTGTGAGAATCACCTGAAGGAATTGGGGAGCTTGCACCTGGAGAAGGGGATGGGGTGATGACAATCATTTCCAAGCCTTCCTTAGGACAGTGACGAGGCTTCTTCTGCTTGGTCCCAAGTTGCAAAGAGGTAAATTTAGGTTTGTTTCCGGGAAAAATGTCCTCGGGAAGATCTATTCAAAAATAAAGTCGGCTGCCTTGGGAAGCCCCTTCATTGGAGATCTTCCAAGAGTATTGGATAGGGGATCCCTGTTCAGGTACAGATTATATTGGCCGGTCCCTTCCCAACCAGTTAGTCTGTGACTTGTCAGTGGTAGAGCCAGTTTCCATGTTCAAAATCTTTATGTGATCTTGGACTTTTCCTTGCCCCTCCTGTCTCAGAGGGGCAGAGATTCCCCCACCCCCACTGCAAGGGCATACATCATCTTTTTTTCCAATGTCACTAGCTTACCCTTATTCATTGCTAGTTGCCTGTAATATGACAATAAACCTTTAAATTTTTTCCACTTTATTTTTGTTCTGAATAAACAAATAAAATGAACATTTCCAAATACACTGTAGAACAAGAGAGGTCTGTATAAGAAATGAAAGCAATGATCAAGAATGTTTCCCACCTCCTGACAGAGTTAATGGACTCAAGATACAGAATGAGAAACATTTTTTGGAGACAGTCGATACGGGAAATTTCTTTGTTTGTTTGACTATGTATATTTGTTACAAGAGTCTTTTCTCTTTTTATGTGGGGGAGAAAAAAATTCTTGATAACAAAAATCCCATTATATAGAGTGTGACTTTCTGTATAAATGTAAAATAAATTTGACATGCAGCTTTCAAATCTGCCTTGTCCTCTTTTCGGGGGGTAGGGGAGAACTCTATCCTTAGTCCTCCTATTTTACTTCTCCCTATTGAAAAAAGAGAGAAAGAAAAACACGTAGGCATAGTCAAAGTCAAGAAAACAAATTTCCACGTTGGCCGTTAAGGACTACTACCATGTCCTAAATGTATGACTCCTTTTGCATCTTGGGTCTATCCTCTCTGTCTAGAGTGGAGAGCTTGCTTCTTCACCGGTCCTAAGAGTTGTGGTTGGTCATCTCACTGGAGTTAAGTCTGTCAAAGTCATTTTTCTTCAAAAGGCATCTCTTCCAGGTCTTCTTGTGGCCACCTTCCCTTAAACTGACGCCAGACACTTCCCTTAGATCTGGCTGTGTACAGTTCATGGCTCTAAACCCTTCAAAGGCTCCCTGACACACTGAAGATCATGCCTCTTTCTCTCAGGCTCCTCTCCCTTTCCATCCTTATTTCTTCTCTCTCCTCCACACACTGCTCTCCAGCCCGGTGGGATTACTCTATTGAGCAACATGCCCAGAGCCTTTCTGACAGCGCCTTTGCTCCTTCCTCAGTGTCTCTCTCCCCCATGACCTTCCACTTCCTGCAGGAAGCCGTTTCTGAACCTTTCTCTACCTCTCCAATGTCTCCTGCCATCATTTGTATTAGTCATGCGTTAGCATCTTCTCCTTCTCTACAGAAGTAAGCCTCTGGAGGAAAGAGACCACTTTGTTTAAACTGTTTCTCCAGAAAGGCACAGTACCACGTTCTGCACACAGCAGGCACTCGATACGTGCTGGAGGAATGGAGCCTGAATCGACAGGGCTAAACGTAAAGGTCAGCTTGTAGTGGGAACAAGGGAGGAGTCGAGAGCGGTCTCTGAAGTCTGTTAGTTATCCCCAGCGGGAACGTGAAAGCGCTTGGTGAGTTCGAGCCTCACCTTCCCCATCTGTCTAATGGGTCACCCACCACATTAGCACACGCATTTCACAAGGTGATCGACTGTAGGTAAAGCGCTCGGCCCTAGCGCTCCCGGTCTGGTCTGCGGGGTGAGCGAGTGACCACCTCGCGGGCACAGGGAGGAACGCCCCTCCCCCGAACATTCTACAGCCGGGCTGCACAGGGAGCCGTGTGGATCGAAATAAAGACGTGGTTCTTTTTTGCGGTCCGAGTTTGGGGTCTCTGACCTAGAAGGCTAGGGCAGGACTTGAACCCAGGACAGCGCCATCACAGCTCCCGGTACACGGTGTGCGCCGAATAAATACTTGGGACCTACCTCCCCACCTCGTGCCTCAGTTTCCCCATCTGGAAAGTGGGCCCGCGGCCGCAGGGGACGGTCACGCCGGCTAAGCCGGGCCACGGGTGGGGCGGGACGTGACCGTCCACGGCTAAAAGCACAAGAGGGTGGAGCTCGAAGGGCCCTCGGGTTCCACCCTCTCCTGACAGCTGAGTAAACCGAGGCACAGAGACGTGGGGGGAAACGTGGCCGGGGTCACGTGGCCTCTAAGGGGCAGAGGCAGAATTTGAACCGAGGGCCCGGGCGGCCGCCCCACTTCTCTGACAGGCGGGTTTCCCTCGCCAACAGCCCCGGAGACCCAGGCCCCTGGGAGGTCCGAGCCCGAGCGGACCGAGGTCCCGGGGCCGCCGCGGACACCCCACGACGTCTCTCCGCTGCCGGGGTCGCGAAGCGCCGACCTGCCCAGAAGTGACGTCACCGGACCGGCAGGCAACTACTTCCGGCCCCGCAGTCATTTCCCCCCTACCCTTCCCCATTCCACCCATCAGACTTTCCGCCTCCTCCCCACCGCAGGCCTGCGGGAGGAGCCGGGGCGCCCTGACGTCACGCCGGAAGTCGCTAGGAGCCGGCCGCGGGCGGGGCTCTGGCTTTTGAAGGAGGAGCTCTTGGCGCTCCACGACGCGCGCCCGCCTCGGAGGCGGAGCTCCGCATGACGGCCGGCCGGCGGCTCCGCCCCCCTCGCCCCGCCCCCCCGCTCCTTGGGCTCGGAGCTCACTGCGGGGGGCGGAGCTACGCTGGCGACTTTGCGCCAGGGCGCCATGTTGAGTGTGGCCTTACGGTGCGCTTCTCGGCTGTAATGGTAGGGCTGGGCTCGTCCTGTCCTTGGTCACTCCTTTATCCCATCAGTCGTTCATTAGGCTACGCCTCCCTGACGTAAGCGGACTCTCCTCGGCCCACTCTTCGAGCCGAAGTCCGCGGACGGGACACACTCAAGATGGCGGCGCGGGCGGGGCGGCGACGTCACCACGCTGCGCTTCGCCTCCGCGCGGCGGCGGCGGCGGGCCTGGCAGTTGGGCGGGGCCGGGGGGTGGGGCGGGGCCGGGCGGAGGCGCGGAGTGAGGCGCCCGCTGGCTGCTGCTGTCACTCCTGCTCCGGCTCCGGCTCGGGCTCCGGCTGCGGCCCCGCTCGACTTTCTATCCCCGGCGTGCCTGGGGGCGGGGGCAGGAGGAGGTCGAGGAGGCCGGGGCGCAGCCGCCATGGCCGAGGATGCGGGCGCGCTGCCCTGGTCCATCAACAGGGACGACTATGAGCTGCAGGAGGTGATCGGTGAGTGCGCGTGCGCGGGAGCGGGAGCGGGCGCGCGCCAAGGGTTCGGGGGCGCGCGCGCCCCCCAGGTGCTTCTCCGCCCCCCCCTCCTTGGCACCTAGGAGGTGCTTAATAAAAGCAGGGGCTGGGCTAATTAGCCGGAATTGAAACTGACTGACGTCTGGGGGGGCGGGGCGTGAGCAAGCGCGGCAGTGGCCCAGGGGGCGTGGACGCAGGCTCCCGCATCTATTAGGCGCTTGTTGTGTACAGGGCCCAGTGAGTACCCCCGCTTGCGATCTAGAGGGGGAGACCACGGGACCCGCACGGGCTAATCATTCAACAAAAGCATTTATTGAGCGCCTACTGTGTTGCTGGCATCGTGCTAAGCGCTGGGAATACAAAGAAAGGACAGAGGCAGCCCCTGCCTTCCAGGAACTCACGGGCTAATGGAGGGGACGGAGCACGGACAACTAGGGATAAGGGAGGTGTAGGTTGGATGAGTTGGAGATAATCAATATAGGGCAAAATGGAGAAGACTTGGGAGCTCCTGGAGGGCAGGGGCTGCCTTTGGCCTTTCTTTGTATCCTCAGTGCTTAGCACAGTGCACACAGTTGGTGCTTAATAAATGCTTGCTGACTGCCTGGACCTGGGATATCAGGGAGCTCCTCTCAGCCCACTGCTTTGCCACTTTTGGCTTCCAGAGCTGCTTGGGACACGGAGGGGTTAAGTGACTCGCTGAGGGTCACAGGGCCCGGGTGTGGCTGAAGCAGGACGTGCCTTTTACAGGTTTCTACAGCCCAGGGGGAGGGAGCCAGGTTTTGAGGAGGAGGCCCCTGAGCCAAGGAAACTAGGGATTCTGAGAGGAGTGGCTCCCAGGCACTGAGAACTGCCTGTGCAGAGGCGGCTTGGGGAGGGCAGAGAGTGCTATGTTTAAGGAACAGCCAGAAGGCAGGTCTGGCCAGACCAGGGAGGGTCTGCAGATGAGAAGGCACGAACCCCTGCCCCCTGGGGCTGAGCTCTGAAGGAAAGGGTCTGGTGTCAGGAGTGCGGGGGCCTAGAGGACGGGAAGGAGTGTGGAGCAAGAGGCTGGAGCCAGACCTTACGTGTCAGGGGGAGGATGACCTGTGTTACCCTGGTCACCCCGGGGCTGGATTAGAGAGGGCAGGGGCTGCCCCTGCCTCCAGCTCCTGTGTGCTTGCCTCAGTTTCCTTGTGGGGGGCCTTCCCAGCTCTGGCTGCACCATCCTTGGCTCTCTTTGCCAAGCCTGTCGCTGAGTCCCCGGGAGAAGGCAGCCCAAGGCTTTTCTCTTTTAGTGCGTGCCTCCGAAAGGACCCTGTGCCCAGGCTGGGGAGGTAGTTTGCTGGACACCTCTTGAAGAGAAGCATTTGAGGAACCTTTGTGAAGACCTTGCTATCAGGCTGCCTCATCACTGAGCTCTGACTCCACATGTGAAGGCCTTGTTTTAAAATAGCTTGTTTGGGTTTCCCTGACCTTGCTTCTTCCGTTCTCCTTTGATCTTTTCCTGGAGGCCCTTCGGAACGTGCCTTTGTTGCTTGGAGGGCCTGGCAGCATCCTCTGATGGGCCAAAGGAAGCTGCCTGTCTTCACTGTCTGCAGGGAAGCCCATGGTGGTTGGAGAGGGGCATTTGAAAGTGAGGACAGAAGGGCAATAGAGTAGGGTGGGGTAGGGATGGGAGGGTCCCTCTGCAGAAGGACCAAATGAAGAGGGTGTTACTGCTCTCCTTGAGGTTCTAGGTAATTGCTTGCTCTATTAGAGACCCCGTTGGAGAAATGACAGTCCTCCAGTGAGGACCTTTCTCTCCTGGGGCGGAGCTCCTGGTATCACCTGTGGTCTGGGGCCTGGGGCCATGTGTCCAGGGGAGACATGAAGCCAGGTTTTCCTGGCTCTGGAAGCTCTCTAGCCACCAGAATACAGCACATGGTCAGAAAGGAGCCCGGAATGAAACTCTGTGGGCAGCTCCTTCAGCTGCTGCCATGGGGCATGGGGGGGGGGGGCAGGAGAAAGGCCTGGGTGCTTCTTGCCCTGCCCATCGAGCCCGACGACTAAGAGCTAATTAATAAGCTCTGGTGCTAGCACTCTGTGGGTGACAGAGCATTGAAAATTCCTCTCCTCTGCGCAGTTCAGAGTTAGTTTTATCAGTCGATCAACAGGCATTCACTAAGTGTCTATACTGTGCCAGGCACCAAAGTGCAGTAGTCTTCCCCTCAAAGAGTTTACATTTGAATGGGGGAGACCACGAGCGTCAGTAGACATGTACACAAGGGAGCACAAGCCGCTGCTGAGGGAGGGAGGAGGACAAGGGGAAAGAGGGGAGCAGGAAGGCTTCCTGGAGGAAGCCGGGACCTTGCAGAGGTCCAGGCTGAGGAGAGCATTTGGGGCAGAGGAGCTGAAGTCTCGGGTGAGAGGCCCACCGGCACCTGCAGAGGTAGGCAGGGGCAGGGCTGGACAGAGCCACTGAACTCCACAGAAGATGGTTGCATGCTCACACACCTTCTGTTGTCCCTTCTGTTCTGGCCATCGTCCTCTCCGTATCTGAGCCCACAGGAATGTGTAGATAATGAACCGAGGATATTGGTTCTGAGGATTTGCTCTGCTGTGCAGCAGTGCAGCCCAGGGATGGACTTGGGGATGGAGGCTTTTCTTTTTCTACCTTTAAAGGAGTCTTGCTGGCGGAGTCATAGGATCAAAGAAGGAATCTCAGAGCCCATCTAGTGCAGCCCCCTCATTTTACAGATGGGGAAACAGAGTCCTCCGTTAAGCCCCACCACCAAATCACGAGCGTCTATTTGAGCAGTTTCCATTTCGAATACCTAGCACAATACTGCTCTTGAAAGGCAGTGTGATGCAGGATTGGAGGCAGGAGAAATCTACATCGGAAGGCCTGGCTCCAGCCCGCAGCGGCCCCTCCGCCCTCAGAAGGGAATCCACCTCGCTGGAGCTGGCATTTTGGGTCTCCTTTCTAGTCTCGACCAGAAATTTTTTTTTTTACCTTTTCCTCCAATGAAAAGGAAAATCACTTCTTACAGAGCTGTTAAAAACAGCTCTTAAAAGAAGTTTGAAGCACGTGAGTTCAAACAAGTTTCCGTGAGCCGGAGGCCCCTTAAGCCAGTTGGGTAGAAGCTGCCATGTTAATGTTTTCCTCAGCCTCCACCTCCACCATCCTTCCCGTCTTGGTTGGGCTCCTGATTATATTGGCATTTGAGGAACAAATATTGGAATGCATCTCTTGGTTGAACATATGTTAAAATATTTTGGAGCAGATGTGTTTCTGCACCTCAGATGGTTTTTTTCCTCTCTCCCCTCCCCCCCCACCCCCATATTCCTCAAGACTTAATCTTGCCAGCAAATGCCTATGGCCATGTGGTTTAGCAATCTTGTAACACTCGCATATTTGGAGACTGTTAATGCGGATTGGAAAATTGCTAATTCGTTTTCTTTTCATTTCTGATTCTTTCTGATGGATTGAGGTTAGGTGGGGAGGTGATTGTTCAGCTATGTCAGGCGGGGCTGCTTGGGGCAGAGCCAAGAAGTTAGGACTTCCAGGGAGCCTTGCTCACCATCCAGTTGGAGAGGAAGGTGTAGAACCATTGAGTGTTTATCGTAGCCTGGGATCAGAAAGTTGTTCTCTTTGGAAATCAGTTTTCAGCAGCCTGACTCACCTTGAGAAACAATCCACTCTTTCCTTCTTTTCCTTCTCTCTTCTTTAGGAGGGGCTGAATACCTGCTTTTTCATCACTTGATTCATTACCCACAAATATCCCTTTTGATATTTCAAAATATCACTTTTTTCCAGTCCATGGGGCTGAGGTGCATCTGAGTGGTGGCAGTGAGATGCCTCCCGGAGGGACAGGGTGGTAGTAGACTGCCAGTAAAAGGGGGCTGTAATCTCAGTGTTTGAAGATGTAGTGTTATCTCTGGTTTTTGGTATTTTTGCTTATTTTGCCACCTACTTCCACTTAACATTTTAGTTTGGTTCAAGCTGTCTGCAGGCTGGTCAGTTAGCCCTGTTTGCCAGTGGTCTGTGTATGCAGAGCACCAGGAGTTTTTTGAGCGCTTTAATGAATTTTTTTTCACCCTTTGTTGTTCACACTCTGAGTAGGTTATATGAACTTGCGACTCAGCATGAGTATTAAAGGTTGCCTTGTTTCAAAATGATAACCTTTTAAATAATAGAAATGTAAATTCTTTTTCTTTCTCAGGTTCAAGTAGAGGCAGCCGGTTGTACGGTGGTTAGGACACTGGGTCTGGAGTCAGGAGGACCTGAGTTCAAATGTGGCTTCAGACACCCCCTAGCAGTGTGACCCCAGCTTAACTAAGTGTGACCACTTAACCTTTGGCTGCCTCAGTTTCCTCAGCTGTAAAATGGGCATCTTTAGTGCCTACTTTCCAGCATTGCTTTGAGTATCAGATGAAATAATGTCAGTAAAACACTTAGCACAATATAGTATATGTAGGTAGGTAAGCACACCGTAAGTGCTTGTTTCCTCCCTTCCATCCTTCGGGTAATATTTCAGGCGTCTTTATGAATGGGTGGTCTTTGCTACCCTTTTTCTTTCTTGTAAAACAAAACCATGCTGCAAATATACAAATAATCCACATGGAATTTGTATTTTTTTGGGGGGGGGAATCTATGTCTCTTTATTGGACTTGAAATTGGGTCCAAGGTTGGGTTTTGCCAGTATCCCGAGTCTGTTTGTCTGTCCTGGCTTTTTGCTAGCCACCCCAGCTAGTTAGAATTTTTTAGTTTACAAAGTAAAGGACTTAGTTTAACTGTACTCTGTTCCCCCTTCTACCGTCTTCTGGATGTTTCTTCAGGATCAAATACAACATGCCAAGTAAAATTCACCAAAAAGAGTAGAAGAACAGAGGTAATTCTAAAGGACTAAGATGGCCAAAGTGGAGATTTTCTGAGAACTCTTCAAGATTTATGACTCAAATTTCGAACTAGAAAGGAAACTTAGAAATCTTTCAGTCCCGTCCCCTCATTTTTCACATAAGAAAACTGAGGCCCAGAAAGGGGAGATGACTTTGCAAGATCCCACAGGGAGTGAGTAGCAGAACCAAGATGCAGGGGCACTGTGGGAAGGGGCCCTTCCTGGACTGGTCTCTTTCTACCTGGACCTGCGGCATTCCTGGTGATTGGTTCTCTGGTCCCTGCTGGAACCAGGTGGCCGGCCTAAAATAGCTCTGGCTTTTAGGATGTCTATCTGCATATTGAGTCAAAATCTATTTCACCCTAACTTTTGTCTTTTGCTTCTGATTCTGGTCTCTGGGTGTGAGCAAAACAAGTCTGAACCCCCTTGTGCATAATACCCATTAAAACATCTGGCCAGCCATCTTGCCTCTCTCCCCCCACTCCCTTTTCTTGAGATGAAACATTCCTAGTCCTTGTATAGGGCTGTTTTGATCCCCTTTGACATCCTGGTTTTCCTTCTCTGGATGTTTTCCAACTTGTCAGTATTCTTGCATGGAACAATTCTCCAGATGTGTTCTTACTAACCACCATCTCCCTTTCTGGAAATTGTTTCTCCTAAAGCAGATGCCTATTATAACCCATGTTGAGCCAACAGAGTAGTAGCCTCCTAGAAATCCTTAGGAGATCTTGCTTTAGAGGGTAGAATAAACGAGATTTGTAATTAGCACATTTCTAGAATTGTCGATTTGTCAAAATCCCTGAGAATGAAATATTTTCAAACATTTTCCCCAACATTATTTACATGATTCATTGCATTTGTTGAACAGATAACCAAACATATACTAATTTGACATTCTGAATGTATCAGGTTTTTCAAACTACAACATTTTTTTCCCCTTTAAAAGAAGGTGAATATTTGATTTGCAACTTCTGAAAACAACTCTGCCATTTGCTTTTAAAGCCAAGCGTTGGCAGTAGTTAGCATCCTGGGCACAATCTCCATAGCCTGGGTTTTCTCTTTGGCCTCAGTCATGGATCCTGGTTTACACTTACATTCTTTGGTCATTTTTTTTTAATGGTGATAATGAAAAGCCAGAAATCAGAGAGGAAGGAAATGGGAGAGAAAAATGATGCCCAGATAGAACTTTTCAACCAGACATTAAAGGGATCAGCAAGTATGATATGTAAAGCATAGCGGTGGAGAGGTCACAAATGTTTTACCAGAGAAAAAGCTGGGAAGAGGGCTCGGAGCACGACTTGGAGCCACAATCTCCTTATGACAGCGGGTGGTTTTTAACAGTGATCTTGCCATGTAACCAAGTATGGTAAATCAGACCAGTAAATTCACCTCAGCACGTAGCTGTCACTGACACTTGATGTCTCTCGCACAACCATGGAAGGTCAGTGCTTGCTCAGAATACAGTGTATTTATCAAATCAAAGAGATTTATCTGCTCATAAGATCCATTCCAGGCTGAAAATCTATGACCCTTAGGGGAAGAAATGTGGGGGGAAAGCATTTGGTTAAAGACAAAAAGGAGAGAGAAATAGAAGCGATCTTTTATTGGGGGCATATGATGTAGACCACCGAAGCAGCTGAAGGAAAGGGTTGCTGAATTCCTGGTTTAAAGACCCAGCCTGTCCCAGATGTAAGATAGCATTATGATGGAAGATTTCAGCCACTTGTAGATCTTGTAGCAGCCTTTGGCTTAAGAAAGGACATCTGAACATTTTCTTAGAATTATGGAATGAGTCAGTTGTCCAGCATCTTTGGGGTGTGGGTCATCCAGCTTCTTGTAGGCCTTTACTGATGGAGAATGGGCTACCTTTTGAGGCAATTCAAACCAATTTGAGATAGCTTTTTTTTTTAAATTTTTTTTTAGGCAATTGGGGTTAAGTGACTTGCCCAGGGTCACACAGCTAGAAAGTGTCAAGTGTTTTGTCTGAGGCCGGATTTGAACTCAGGTACTCCTGACTTCAGGGCCGGTGTGCTATCCACTGCACCACTTAGCTGCCCCAAACACTCAAATTTTTTTTTTTTACTTTTTGGTGAGGCAATCAGGGTTAAGTGACTAGCCCAGGGTCACACAGCTAGTAAGTGTCAACTGTCTGAGGCTAGATTTGAACTCAGGTCCTCCTGACTCCAAGGCTGGAGCTCTATTCACTGCACCATCTAGCTGTCAATGAGATAGCTTAATGGCTGGAAATTTTTCCTTCTGTCAAGCCAAATTTTGCCCTCCTGAAATTGAGGCATCTTAATGTAGTGGATAGGACACTGGACTTGGAGCTGGGAAGCCCTGGGCTCAAATCCTGCATCAGACACTTATTAGCTGTGTGACCCTTGCCAAGTCACTCATCTCTCTGTGCTTTAGTTTCCTTATCTGAAAATGAGGTGATTGGACTCAGTGGTTTCTGAGGTTTCTTTCAGCTATCACTGGTTCTCATTGTGCCTTCTTTGTCCAAGCAAAACAAGCCAGATCCCTCTTGTGTGACAGTCCTTTTGCCATGTAAAGATCGTTCATCTCGTTTCCGGGCTGAGTACCCCCGACTTCTGTTCCTGACCTCCTGCTCCTCTGACCAGCTTAGTCACGCTTTTCCGGATGTGCCTATTTGTCGGTGCCATACCTGGCAGCAGACGCAGCATTCCACGTGGGCTCTGAGCAGGACTGCTTCCTTCTAAACGTTTGCTTTCTGTTACCTGCCCCGTCTCAGTCATGGGACTGTTTTGAGGCTCACGGGAGATGAGGCCTGGAAAGCGCTTTGCAGACTTGAAAGCAACACACACACACACACACTCACACACACACACACACACACGTCTGTGATTGTCATCTGAGTCAGCCCCAACCCAGCCTCAGGTGGTTGGCTTGGCGTGGCTTGCTGACCTTGTTTTCTCTGAGAGGTTAGAAGCAGCAGCTCCTCCTCTGGCCCCAACTTTAGCCAGCAGGGAAGAGAGGTTTGAAGTCAGAACCTGGAGGGAGGGACTATGTCATTTTACTGTTCTTGAGAGCCAAGGGCAGTGCCTGGTATATCGCAGGTGCTTAAATGCTGTTTTGAGTGATTGACATGCCTTCCATTTTAGGAAAGGAAATTTTAAACAGTTCAGAGGAAAGAGGGGCGTGGTTTTCTTGTCCAGAGACTGAAAAAGGAAAGATGGCCAAGAGAATTGAAAGGTTCGCAATAGTGAAATCAAGGTAAAATGCCATACAGAGAGCTTGCGTGGATGAAAGGTACAGGCACAGTGGTTAGAGTGCCAGACCTGAAGTCAGGAAGACCTGAGTTCAAATCCGCCGTCAGACACTTACTAACTCTGTGACCCTGGGCAAGTCATTTAAACTGCTGTCTGCCTCAGTTTCCTCAACTGTAAAATGGTGATAATGATAGCACCTACTTCCCAGGGTAACAGTCCTGGGGATCAAATGAGAAACTATTTATAAAGCCATTTGCAAACCATAAAAGCCCTAGATAAATGCTGGTAGCCGTTTTAACCAAGTACTGGGCACATTCTTCAATAGGAGGAATCTCTTCTGGTTGAGGAATCGGGGGCCTGAATGGGGGAGCTGGCCTTGGGGCTGGGCTTCATGGGAACCACCATTTTAGGGGGATATTGACAAGTTGCTAAACATTCAGAGGAAGGACAGGGATGTTGAGGGACCACAGGATCGTCAGATTAGAGATGGAGGGACCTCAGAAGAACGTATCAGTCATTTTATGGAGGAGTAAATTGGGGCCCAGGGAGTGCTGTGTGTGTAAGGCCATCCAGGCATTCCAGTGGCCAAGCAGCCATTTGACCTAGGTCCTCTGCTTCCAAGGTCAGTGCCCCATCTATACTGTCTACGCAGGCCAGGTGCCCTTCTCTGTTACACTTGAGGGAGGATTGCTGGAAGATCCTGATATCTTCCTCCAACTTGAAAAGAGAGAAGGATCAAGGGATAGCTTCATTCATAGACACAGTGAGGTGGCTTAGAAGGGCTGGGCTCTGTGCTAGCCCCACCAGACTGTGTGCCAGGCACTATGCTGAGTGCTGGGCATATGAAGAAAAGGCACCGGGGGTCTTGCCCTCAGTGCCTTCCTCTTGCATTCTGCTGATGGGCAGGCAACCAGGACAGTGCATTTACTGGGCACTCCCCGGGTTCCAGCTCCTTGGCCAGGTTGGCAGGTTGCCTAGAAGTCTCAGCATACGTGCAGTGTCTATAGGGAAGCAGTCAGGGACTGAGCTGCTCAGGGCTGTGCATTGCCGTCTGCCTTATAGGGTGCTCTGAGAACTTGTGTCCCCTCCAGTAAGATTAGGGGCAGAGGCTGGAGACATGGATGTCTCTTCGACTGGTTCCCTGAGAGTGTGTACACAATGGCTTCCTGTCATTTCTGAGTGAAGTCTCCAGGTGCAGATTCCCTGGGGAATCTGGAGTTGGCCTTGTGTAGTTGAACATTTTTCATCGATGGCTTGGCTAAAAGTATTGAGGGCGTACTTGTCAAATTTGCAGATGACAGAAAATTGGGAGGGAGAACTGGCACATCAGATGAAGCTTTAGTATTCAAAGAGCTCTTGGACCACGTAGACTCAAGTAAAAGAAAATGCACCAGGAATAGATGTAGAAGCCTGTATTTGTGTTTGAAAATGGGCTCTTTAAGTATAAGATTGGGCCAGCAGGAGGTAGACAGCAGTTCATTGGAAAAAGATGGAAGATTTTTGGTGGACTTTAAGGTCCGTGTAATTTAGCAGCAGACCTTCTTATTTAGTGCCTGTTGTGTTCAGGCCCAGTGACGGAGTGAAAGAAAGACCAAAGGGAAACTGGTCCTGTGTTCAAAGAGATTTCATTGAATGGGGGAGACAACACGCATACATGTAAGTATATGTGTTATACGTAAAAAATGGCTCCCAGATAGTTTGGGGAAGAAGGGAGGTCAGGAGAAGGTTCACCTAGAAGTGGGTGGATGTGGAGATAGAAAGGACCAGATTTGGCCACTGATTGGCTACGTTGGGTGTATGAAAGCGGAGTGGAGAAGGACGCTGAGGTTGTGAGCCTGGGTGGCACCCTGGACCGTGACTGTGGGGGAGCTGGAGGCTGAGAGAAGAAAGGTAATGAATCTGGTTTGAATCCAAACAGAAAAGCAAAGCCAGAAACCCCCCAAGCCAAGTTCTTGCACCTCGGGGCTTCTCGGGAGGCCTGTGAGGTCTTCTCCTTCCAGTTGGGAAATTGTGTGACGGCTCCGAATGGAAGTCAGCCTCCATGAATTGTGTGGCTCCTCTCTCTGCTTCCTTAGTGGACTTGATAACATAACAGTAGCTCATAGTTTTATCTTGCTTTAGGTATGCCTAGCACTTTGCTTCCGTTCTCATCTGATCCCTAGGATCCCCAGGCCTTGGGCGTTGCTGTTATGAACTCCACCTCACTGACGAGGAAGCAAACCTACTGGTTGAAGTTCTTGCTCAGGGTCACGCGGCTCCTAAGGGGATGTGTGTGGAGTCGGGGTGGGGGAATAAGGGCAGATCCCGCTAACTCAGAGGCCAGGGCGCTTCTGTACTGTGCTGTGCCTCCTTTAAACACCTAAAGGAAAGTCGAGATCTTCTGTTTGGGGTGGGCGTAAGGCCAGGCCGGTGTCCCTCCCACAAGTCACATTGGGTCTGGGGTGCCCAGTTTAGGAGAAGGGATGAGCTTCAGTCACCAGAGAGAGAGCAGAAGGGTGGCCCAGATGGGGAAGGACCTGTGATGTTGGACAGGTGTAGCGCCCTGATCCTCCACCCCTCTGGCACCTGTGTCCATGCTAGCAAGTCATAAACACTGTGTACTTGAAAAGATCACGGAGACGAACGGGCCTGTAAGCACTGTAAGTGCTTCTTGCCCAGAAAAAAAGACTGCCCAGGTGACGTTTCTGTCTGCGCACACTTGAAGAGTTGTCTTGTGTTTTTTTGTTCAGTTCTGGAGTGAGGAATGCGGAGCAATGGGTATAGTAAGGTAGAGGGAGGGACAGTTCTGCTCCTTGATTAGAACTTTCTTAGAATTCGTGAGTAACCCACTAGGGAAGTGTGCAAACCCACTCGTACGTGAGCACCAGCCTTGGATTTTTGGGAGTTTCCCTTCTAACTTGGGGATTAGGTTTGGATCGGTCTTTTGTCTCTAGGGGAGAATGGTTATCATCCCTATGTAATATTGAGTTAGAATACATCCCACTCAGCATCATTAGTTGCAGAAATGGCAACCCCTGATTTAGAGTGAATGGAAGTAGTAAAGAGGAAATCTGTTATCTCTTCTCTCAAGCTTAAAAAAAAAAACCCTGCAGATTTTTGTTGTCATCATTGCCCTAGTTATCCTTGTGTTGGAGGAGGGAGGGGTTGCATAGTTAATCCTTGAATCATTTCTCTTTGGCTTTGGAATATATTATGATATTTCCACTCTTCATAATTATGTCTTGGCCAGGCTGTTATTAAAATCATTTTATGAGTAACAAATGGTTGTTTTGTGTAACTGAAAGCCTGCTGAGTGTTAAGGGAAAGCTGAGCTAGGCTTAAAACATTTTTATTGTGAATAATCCACAAAATAGATAAGCCAGAGTTTATTGTCCCTTCAGAAAGAACCAAACAGCAGGGCGCCACCCTTCAGGTTCCAGGGGATTTTAAGGATGTTTGGTCCAAGGTGCCCATTAAGCACTGCTGCTGAGACAGTGGTGGCTGAAGGAAGGCCATCAGGCAGAGTTGGAGGAGCCTACTGCAAGGTGGCGGGGCACCGTTGTATTTGTTTTATTATGTAGAAGTAGCTTTGCTTTGGGGGGTAAACTATTTTGTTGGACCATCCTGAGTTGGAGAAGTGCCTCTGGACATTGTCTCCTTCAAATTAATGAGATGTGGAGAAAACTTAGGATGTTTTTTTAAGGATCAGGATGAAAATATCATTGACAAAGACACTCGAATTTTTTAATGCTCTTAATATGTACACTGGCAAACATACATGTGAATACATAAATGAGAACCAGAAGAAACATTGTACATGAAACCATATGTGTCAGCTTTTCAAAGTCCCTCTTAATATTAAAGTAATAGTAATAGTGACCTTTTTCTGTGTCTTAGACTTACCTGTGTATTTCTCAGTTTGGGTTTTGGTTATTTTGCTATTATTATTGTTATTTTCAGCGTCATTGGATGTGTTTTTATTTCTTCTTCATTAATTCACGTTTCCCCGTATTTACTTGTGCTCTTTGTATTTGTCACGTTTTATGAAATAGTAACAGCCCATTGCATTAACATACCATCTTCGGCTCTTCGCTCTCCCCAACACTCAGTTCCATAGCTTGTTGCCAGTCACTTCGCTGTCATGGATGGCTAGTTGCCCTAGAATCTTCTTTCTTTTTTTGTGAGTCGGTCTTTTTCCATGTTGGTAATGTCCTACTAGTGGCATAGGGTGGCTTAGTGAGATGAGTGGTCAGTTGAACGGCTCCTGGTGTCCAGTTTGGTATCGTTCTCCCAAACTGCGCTGGTTTATAATTCCCTCAGAAAATGAGGGTCCGGTTCTTCCACAGGGGTATCAGGTTTGAACTTTGAAGTATTTTTCCACTTTGATGAGCAAAACGTGGCATCTCAGAGTTGTTTTAATTTGCATTTCTTTGATCACTTTGACCACTCTTTCACGTGGCGATTTACAACTTGTGTTTCTTCTTTTGAATGGGTCTAGTGGAAGGTGAGCCTGGAGGGGTGGGTTGGAGCCAGGTCGTGCCAGATCCTGAACGTAAGGGCAAGTACTTCTGAAGTGCCTGCTCCGTGCCAGGGACCGGACTGAGGCTGAGATACGAAGAGAGAAAGGTCCTGAATAGGCCTGGCTCTCCAGGACGTAATGGGGGAGATCGCATACAAACAACGAAGTGCAGACAAGCTCTAGTCTAGACAGTAACCTCAGAGGAAGGTGCAGGCGTGGAGCGGGGTTGGGAAGGGCACCTGCTTGCAGGTGGAATTCTCAGCTGGAACTTGAAGGAAGCCAGGAGGAGCCCGAGGAGGAGCAGTCAGATGGGAGGAGAGGCAGGACAAAGCAGGATCAGGAAAGGAGCATTGGAGGAGGGGGTGTGCAGCTCCACCCTAGGCCCTTCCCTCCCTTGCCTGCGCCTTCTCTGTTAGCAGTAGTAGTCTTTGTGCACCTTTGTACTTGATGGCTGAGGTTTAGGAGGCTAGCTGAGGGAAGGCAGCATTACTGCTTTAGAGCTGGTAAGAGGTTTTTTTGTTTGTTTGTTTGTTTCGATCAGAACCGCTCATTAACTCACTACTTAAAGTGTGAAGGGATTGTGGTTTGCACCCCCTTAATGTAATGGAGCTATTTGAGATAAATGGCTTTATTTGTGTCCTGTTCCCTGAGCTGTCTGCTTCACGTGGGCATGGACCCGGTGGCACTGTGGAAAGTGGAAAGTCCAAAGGCCTCTGGCTCTGCCAGTCCCTTAGCTGTGGGGGCCAGTAACCTCACTTCTCAGAGCTGATTTCCTTACCTAGCAAAAGGGTTGTTTTGTGGAAGGTGTACTATACAAACTTGAGCTCTCCCTCAGCACGTGGCAGGGAGCTCTGTCCACAATGGATGCTTGATAAACGTTGGTTGAGTTGAATTGAAAAGTGACCAACAGTTGTGTTATCTTGCAGTAATCCAAGTAATGAGGAGCTGATGATGTTATACAAGACAGCAACCTGGTTGGCGAGGCAGCATGGGTGCTTTCTCACTGAGGAGAGATTCAATATAGAAAGGCTTGGGGGGAGGGGCCTTGGGGAAGAGGGAAAGGAGCCCAGAGGACATCAGGTCTGGAAGGGCTCCTACAGTGGATTTGGAGCTGTCCTTTTGAAGTCTTTGAGGGCCATGGAATGATAGAAAAGACATCCTTGGCACAGGGAATGGGATTCCTAAATCCAAATTGGAAATCATCATCATCTAGGTTTTATATTCGAATAAGCTTTATTGCTGCTGGTTTGTTTATTCATTAGGTTTTTAATGCTTTTCATTTCCTGCCCTCTCGACTTACAGATTAACTCAGTTATCTATAATGAGAGTTTGTCTACTGCAAAAACTCTTGTAGTAAAAAAAAAAAAAACCACTCCCAAATTGAAACTATAAATGGCTAAAGGTTGATTTTATATTTGTCCTCCTGAGACAGGCCAACAGCCCTCAGTTTGTGTGCTTTGCCGTTGGTGGCATTTAGTGTTTGAATCTAGACCATTAATTAAGAGTCTAATGAGTCAGTCATGTGGTTAATTTTGATTAATATCCAATTGCGTAACTGACACAGATGCCAGAGTCTGTAGGTTGGTTTGTTGGGGGCTCTGGTCCACTGTTACAGGTTTCTTTGTGGAGCCCCTTGTAACTTCACTTCTGTCTAACCCGGTTTGAGAACCACTGGCCTAGGTGACCTTTGTGTATCTTTCTGCCCTACCAGTCTGTGCTATGTTTGTTTACTCATGGACTATTTCTGATGTGCATCTCTTCTTTTTGTCTATTGCTTTATGCAAAATTTAGGCTGGAATTAAGTTATTCACTCCCCATTTGCTTAAATTCTCATGGAGTGCACTGAATGTTAACTTCCAGAATCCTCATACTTTCTTTTAACCACCTCTTTCTTACTATTTTTCAGGAAGTGGAGCAACGGCGGTAGTCCAAGCAGCATGCTGTACCCCCAAGAAGGAGAAAGTGGCCATCAAACGGATAAACCTGGAAAAATGTCAGACCAGCATGGATGAGCTTCTGGTATATACAGAATGTGTTTGCTAGCGTGGGAACCTAACAGAGGCACGAAAACTGGGCTGGAAAGGAATTGAAAGCGTTGTGTGTTTGTTTGTTTCTCATTGATGTGGGCTTTGACTCTTTGTTCCATGATGGGGATCTCTCAGGTGTCAGCAGTCCATGGCCCATTAGCCAGTTTTCATTGGCATGCCAGTTGCTTGTCAATGCCATGCTTGGAAAGGCTGCTGCAGCTGCCAGGGTCAGCAGCTGGCTTGGGTTCCCTTTCTATTTGAAAGGTGGCAGCAGCATGTGATCACCCCTTGTGGGCTCATCTCCTCATCTCCCTCCCCTCCAAAAAAACCTGAGGAAGGACACAGTAGAGACATACTCAAAAGCATAGGAAAAAAACGGAACTCGTTTGGATTTTTGGTCAGCAGCGTGCTCTTGGCGGCTTTGCCATAGGGAGAGAGAAAAGATTGGCTCCCCTGCTACGCAGCTATGTCAAATTTGTCTTTAAATATTTATTTTTAAAATATTTAAAATCTATTAAATGTATTCCATTTTGACCAATATGGACCATGTAGCCTCCAAAAAAATTTTATGGATTTAATTCTCTTAGTTATTGCTTTGAGTGCTCTAAATTTATAGCATTAATACTGATGCTTTATTTAGTTTCCCCCCCACCCCCGGTTCCAAGTAACAATAGCTAGAATTTGTCTGTTTTCAATAATTGTAATAATAATTATTATTATAGTGAGCTAGCATTTATATAGTGCCTGCAAAGTGCCAGGCACTGTGCTGAACATTTTACAAATATCTCATTTGATCCTCACAACAACCTGTGAGGTAGGTGCTATTATTATCCCCATTTTACAGTTGAGAAAACTGAGGCAACAGATTAAATAACTTGCCCAGGGTCACGCAGCTAGGCTGGATTTGAACTCAGGTCTTCAGCCCCAATGTGCTGCCTAACTGCCTATGAATATACTCATTTTTAGTGGATTGAGGAGATGGAAAGTTAGCCCAGTAGGTGCAACCATATATGTGCTCTTACTGATCAGCTAGAGAGGAAAAGAGGCTCATCCTTACTGGTCTTCTCTTCAGACCTGGCAGTCCCGTCCTCAGCAGTGGAAAGAAAGTGATTGGAAGCAGCAAAAGTTAATGAAGGGGGAGGTCCTGAGGCTCGGGCTCTCCCGCATTTTCAGCCATCCACACCAGCCTGTGCCGTCGCAGAATGCTCCGAACTCGTACAGACGGGTCAGCCGTGCCCTGCCGAAGAGGGGAAATCAACCACCTTGCAGTTCCTCTAATCTTTAGGAAGTTTTTCCATAGCATCCGGCATCAGCCGCAACTTCTTTTACCACCCTCTGGAGCTGAGCAGAGAGCTCTGATCCCTTTAGCAGGAGCCTCCAAACTGCTCTTTCCTTCCTTCACTCCAGGCCATAGCCCTTCACGGCTTTGATTCTCCCCTAAGAGTTCTCTTTTCTAGCCACACAATCCTCCTTGTTCCTTCCCCCTTTGTGTGATAGGGTCTCCAGTCCTGGAGGAGTTACTCTACCCAGCTGGCTGCTGTCCTTTCTAAAATGTGGCACCTTGGGACAGCTAGGTGGTGCAGTGGATAGAGCACCTGCCCTAGAGTCAGGAGGACCTGAGTTCAAATCTGGCCTCAGACACACAATACTTACTACCTGTGTGACTCTGGGCAAGTCATTTAACCCCAATTGCCCAGCAAAAAAAAAAAAAGAATAATAATAAAATAAAATGTAGCACCTTCAGAAATGACCTAAGAGAGCAGAGAACACAAAACCCTAACCCTAACCCTCCTACCATCAGGCCAAATACTAATGGGGACAAAAACCTAATCCCGACAGATATTCCCTGATAGGTGAGTGTCATCAGAGGAAATGAGCAGTGTTCAAAAGAAGAAATGCAAACCATCAGTGACCCGTGTTGGGTCCCTTTTTGCCCCCCAACAAAAACTGGTTAGTTTTTCCGACCACCTCTTCCCCTTCCTTGTTATTCTTTATTCTAAGGAATGCTTTCTGGAAGTGGGGAAGAGAGACGAATACATTGGGAAGTTTAGGGGATGTGAAAACACAGATATCAGTGAAAATTTATTTTCACAACAAAACCGCAAACCCTTTTTGTTGTCCTAGGCATTCATCACCACCCAGAGCTTTTTTAGGGCTCTAAGCCTCCTGTGTCCTGTTGTCATTTCTCCTTATCTCCATATCTTACCACCGCCCCACCCCAAGGAAAATCAACTAAAATAAGTAGCTTGACCAGACAGTCCACGCAACATTCTGTCCCCAGAGTTCTTTGCTTAGAGAATGGAGATTGCTCGTTACAGTCATTCAGAATTTGGTGTCCTTTGGGTGTTTTCATTCCATTATTGTAGGCTTTATGATTTTTGGTTACATCACACTCTGCTTCAGTTTAAATAATTCTTCTTCTGTTTCTCTGAATTCTGCAGTCAACAACCATTTATTAAGTGCCTACTATGTGCTAAGCACTGTGCTAAGTGCTAGGACTACAAAGCACAGTCCCTGCCCCTCAAAGAGCTCACCCATCTAATTGGGGGAGGGAAGGCAACATGCAAAGATTTATATGTGAACCAGCTAGATTGGAGATAATATCAGAGGGAAGGCCCTGACATTATGGAGGATACTTTTTGCAGAAGAATGGATTTTTTTTTTAAGAGTGCAGTATCTTTCACTTTTTGGGGGGGGTGGCAGTTGGGGTTAAGTGACTTGCCCAAGGTCACACAGCTAGTAAGTGTCAAGTGTTTGGTCAAATGCCGGATTTGAACTCAGGTACTCCGGACTTCAGGGCTGGTGCTCTTTCCACTGCGCCACCTAGCTGCCCCTCTTTTTACTTTTAAATGCTGTATTAACATTAACTGTTGTATTAGACCATGATTTTGTTGCCTTGCCTTGCAATGATGACCTCATTTGTGTTGCTGCAGTTACTGGGGTTTTTTGATTCTATGTTCTTCAACCTGCATCACTTTGCACATATCTTTCTGTGTTTCTCTGAATTCTTAATATGTCATTTCCTATGGCACCCTAATGTTCCTTTACATTCATACAGCATAATTCATTCAGTTGGTCTTCAACTGTTAAACATATATTTCTTCCCAGCTTTTTGTTTTCACAAATAATGCTACTAAGAACCTTCATATACAAATAATGCTACTAAGAGCCTTCATATATGTATAGATTTTATCTTCTTGTCAAAAACCTCCTAGTGGAATCTTTTTTTTTTTAATTAATTAGTTTATTATTAGTTTTTAACATTCACCTCCATAAGCTTTTGAGTTCCCAATTTTCTCTCCCTTCTTCCTCTCCCCCTTCTTCCTCTCTCCCCTCCCAAAGATGGCATGCAATCCAATATAAGCTCTACATACACATTCCTACTAAGCATATTTTCACATTAGTCATGCTGTAAAGAAGAATTAGAACCAATAGGAGGAACCACAAGAAAGAAGAAACAAAATTAAACAGAAGTAAAGAAGAGGGCAAATATGCTTCGATCTGCATCTAGACTCCCTAGTTCTTTCTCTGGATGTGGACGGCATTTTCCACCCTGAGTCCTTTGGAGATGAGAAGACTGGATTTTAGCTAAGCCTTAAAGGAAGCTAGAGAAGTCTAGAGGCAGAGATAAAGGGGAGCATATCAAGCCCGGAGGCCTGCCAGTGAAAATTCCTGGAATCAGAAGATGGAGGGGTCGAAAGGAAGCCAGAATAACTGGATGGTAGAGGCAGAGTAGGGCTTGAGGAACAGGAGGTGGGTGAGGAGGGCCGAGGAAGGCCGCTGAAAGCCTAAGAGAGAATTAGCAGAATTACCACTTCTTACCCCGCAGGAACATCGTGTTATGTCTTCATACCACAGTTTACTTGGCTGTTTCCCAGGAGTTAGACCCCACCGTTGTTTCCAGTTCCGGGCCTGTTAGGAGGATTTTGGTGAATTTTTATTTGTGACAGAGCGTTTTTTTTCCCCACACAGTCATCAGTGATTTGCATTTCTTCTTTTAAAAACTGTGCATTTCCTCTGAGGACACTCGCCTATCAGGGAATGCCTGTTGGGATTAGATTTTCTTCCCATTGGTATTTGATTTTGATCTGTCCACTTCCCCACTTGATGGTTTTTCTTACGCCAGCCGCAAGGATTTCGTATGTGCAAAACCTGTTTAATTTTAGGTGGTCAGGTCTCGTTTGGGGGTCGGTTTTTCTCTTGCCCTTTTCACATTAAGAAATCTCCCCTGATTGTCGTTGTGAAAGATCCTGACGCTTTCAGAGAACCTGCCTCTCCTGTTCAGCCATTGTCACTTCCCTTTACAGCTGGAATGTGTTGATGAATTCTCTGTGCATCCACATTGGGCTCTAGTATTTCACCTTTTCTTCTTCTTTTTAGTGTCTGCTTGTGTCTTCAGAATTTCATTGTTGAGCGCAAAATATCTCCCTTGTTTTAATCTCCTCCAGCAAAGTTTTAAGTCCTTGGATCCTTTCTCAGAACCCACTGAAATGTGTACTTCCCACATCTCAACTGTGTCATCTTTCCTTTCCTTCTTTATTAATCGATCAGTTAAAAGTCATTGATTGGGGCGGCTAGGTGGCGCAGTGGATGGAGCACCAACCTAGGATTCAGGAGGACCTGAGTTCAAATCCGACCTCAGACACGTACTAGCTGTGTGACCCTGGGCAAGTCACTTAACCCCATGCCTAGCCAAAAAAACAAAAACAAACAAAACAAACAGAAAAAAGTCATCAATTAAGCAACCACTGTGTGGCAAGCGCTGATAAGGAAAAGACAAAAAGAAAAACCCCTGTCCTCTGAGAGCTTACTTTCTTTTGGGAAGGGAGAAGGGAATAAGCATTTGTAGAGCACCTACTGTGTGCCGGGCATGGTGCTGAGCACTTTTACAGATATGTTCAAATATATGCACATAAAAGATTTCTCTTATTTGTTTTCTTCTTGATTTTTTTTTTCATTTTTTAAAGAAACTCTTAATTCCTCCAGTAACCTCAGCCTTTTCGCCTTCTCTGGAGGAGAACACACAGTGCCCCCTGTGCATTTGGAAGTGCTTCTGGGGGCAGAGGAAGCACAAACAGTGGACGCCGCCAAGACTCTTTGCCTTTTGTCTTAGATTGGCACGAGATCCTCTGTTTGGTTCCTCTCCGGACAGGTGGTGTCTTTGGCACGTCTCTTGGCCGTGCCAAGGCTTTGTCAACAACATAAGTGATTTGTTCTAGAGAGCAGCACTGGCCTTTGTTGCTAGACGAGGTGCTGGCTTCATTAGTAGATTGTTGATCTGGAGCCAGAGGCGCCCAGCAGATCTCTCGGGACTTGAAATAGCAGTTGGGGGACCTTGTTGTTAACCTCATTTCTCAGTGCAGTGCCTCTTGACATTTCTCTTCATCATCATCCCGAGATCTTGGTTAGGTAAAGACCCAGAATTGTTTAGGCTTATGGAGCCAACAGTTTGATCTAAAAGAATTATCTGGTGATGTAATTATAATTACCCCTTAAAAACGTGGCCTTTTATTATATTTTATTGATATTTCATAATCAGAAAAAGACTTAAATTTCTCTTTTTAAAATTTCATCTTAGAGAAAGAGCTTGTTGAAGTCTTGTAGGGTTTTATTTCTTTCTGTTTTTACTTTTTTAGAGAGAAAACTTTTCATTTCAGGTGGAATCTTAAAATAGTGCCACCTCATTAAACCTTGGTCACAATAATGATTCTGTTGCTTTTAAATCTTTGGTTTAGAAACAGGAAGGTAGTGCTGAGGTGGTGTGATCTTTGTCTGTAAGGTCAGTAAGTGGTGGGGCCGGGAGGGCAGTGGAATCTGGCCTGGGTCTGTCCACAAAATGAGGGATGGCTTGGGTGGATGGTTTACTGAGGTTCCTTCCAACTTTAAAATTATGGAAGTCTAGACAAAGTTCTGTAAGAAATAGGGAGAACAAAGACTGAATTTAAGCTGGGCCACCATAAGCAGACCCCATGGAAGGTCTCAACTGTAGAGGGAAACAGCCTTTTGAAGTTGTGGCAGGAGTGTGTTCCTAGGAGGCAGCCCGTCCTAACGGGTGAAGGTGGGAGAGGGCGAGACAAACTCCAGGAGAGGTTGGTCACCCAGCCCAGCAGAGTTGGGGAGAGAGTGGAAGCAGAGAAACAGAGCAGGGAATCTTGGTCTCAGATCTTAGCCATGCGTGCCTCACTGCTTGCTTTGTTTTTTCTTTTACAGAAAGAAATTCAAGCCATGAGCCAGTGCCATCATCCTAACATTGTGTCTTACTATACGTCCTTTGTGGTGAAAGATGAGCTTTGGCTAGTGATGAGGCTGCTGAGTGGAGGTAAGGATGGCCCATTTTGTCATGACTTCAGTTGTTTAGTTATGTTTGCTAATGAGATGAATGGATCAGGAAATGCCAGGCTCCCCCCTTTTTTTTTTCCCTGGGGGCTAACCCCTCTTTTTTACGTAGTGCTTACAGGTGACATCGCTCTTCTCCCTTAGGGGCTTCGGGTTTAAGGGCAGCAGGCCTCCTGAGCGTCTCCAGCCTAATTTTGTGGGGATTGAGGGATAGGCTCAAGGGCAGTCCATTAGTCAGGTGCATATGAATTGATTACACAGCCCGAGGTGCTGCCTCAGCTCAGTCAGCTTGGGACATCTCACACAGGGCCCTGTTCAAGGGGACTGCTCTGCCGTCTTTGTTGATAACTTGGAATGAAAGCAAAGATTTATGCCAGCGAATCTGTTAAGGGCCTGCTGGTTTGAGGTCATGTTGCCTACTTATCCAGTCTGCCAGTGACCGATACAGAAACAGCCTTTCTAAGACTTTGTGCTGGCCCAAAGCAAAGTTTACCTCCGCATGAAGCACCTCATTGACAACAGAAGTCTTCGGTCCCAGAAGGAATAGCCTCTTGTCATGGATCTTTTTTTGAGGAGGTTCCTGCTTAAGGGTGTGTTGGACCAGATGATTCAACTCAAATTCTGATTCTTTAGACTTCTCACCTCAAAGAAAATAGTTAGAGAAAAGTGTGTGGAAGAACGTAGAGTCCAAGCAGGACAGATCCTGTATATTAAAGGTATCTCACTCATCACCCGGCAATTAAATGACCTCTTGAGGTTAACATGGTCTTCCAGCCTGTCTCATCTACCTTTGAGCAGATTAACACCGAAGTAGGAAAAGAATCTACCTTAATGAAGTGATGGTAGATAATTATTTTGGTTTAAATATATAAAGGGAGAAATGTTACTTTTTTGTTTTATCTAAGTGCTACATGAATGTAGGTGAAATAGTTGTTTCTTAAAATATATTTCTGTATTGAAATCATTAGATAAGGTGCTCCATCAGAAGAGAAAATTGATAGTGACAGGAAAGAGGTAGGAAGACTTGGCAGGGAGAATCCCTTGTCCCGATGTTGTGAATCCCTCTCTGCCATGACCTTCCTCGTCCAATACTAAGGGTAGATAGACTACCAGGATGGACCTAACTGAAGTACCGATTTTATGGCTTTAGATAAGGAGCTGCTAAGAATTTTTACTTATTAGACATGAGAAAAAATATTTTCTGACCTGTCTGACTAAGTTCTGAGATGACCTCAGACTTGTGAAATTTTTGGTCAGAGCCCCTGATTAAGGTAATTTGTTATGGCTTGAGGATTGCTGCAGTCTGTGTCAATGGAGGGGTTGCTGACGTTGCTGCAATCATGGATCGTCTCAGATAGAAACGGTGCCCAAGGCACCGCGGCCCACGCAGGAGGTGTCGGCTAAGGCCGTAGTGACATGGCGGGTGCAGGGTAGGGCAGGAATATCTGGAAGCACTGGTGGAGCAAAGAGTTAAATGGCCTCTGGTCTAGATTTGTGCCCTCCTGTGTTCAGAGATACAATTCTCGCGTGCTCTACTCTGGTTATTTTAGTTGGTGGAATTCAGTTCTGTAAACATGGTCAGTGAGCTGGCTGAGAGGTTTTCCGTATGTGTCATTTGCCTCCTTGTTACATGGCTGTAACTCACAGTTCTCAAAGGCCGTGCCAGTAAGCTTTGTTAGGTTCTACCAAGCTGGAAAGCTTTTGAGGGTGGGCCCCGTGCCAGACCAGGCTGGCAGCTGTGCCTCAGCAGCAGCATGTTTTGACCACTGAGTGATGAATTCTCGGTTTGTGGCAACCCATGGAACAGATAAAAATGTGAAAAAATGGCCCTTGGTCCTTTCTGTGACAGTAAGCTGAAGGTAGAATCACTTCTTTGGGTACGTTTAAGAATCTTTTTACTGTGGAGTGTGAAATTATCCCCACAGCTAGTATGTAGCTAGCCATCTGTTTTCTAAGGATGTTGGGGCTAGCTCATTTGACTTAAGTGTTGGTAAGGTGATCGGGCCAGTGAGCTTCACCCAGACAGTTATACCCTGTGCCCCTAATTCTAGCCCCGCCCATTTTGGGGAAGTACTCCAGGAGGGCCAGGTGAGAAAGTGTAGGTCACTCAGAGCTATCCCGGTGTTTATTGGGGAAAAACACACAATTCACAAATAGCTTTGTAGGCAATCTCTCTGCCAGGCAGTTTTTTTTCACACTGTGGCCTGAGAATCTTCCTAAGGTACAGACAGATCTGATCAGATATTTGGGGGGCTTAGAAACCTCATATGGCCTTTATCTCTTCCATGTTCTTTCTGTTCTCATCTTTCTTAGCTTTGTATAAGAATGATCTCCACACATTGAGGACATATATGAAAATATTAGAAGGGAGCAGATTTTCCCAAAGGATCGTTCAGAGCAGATAACGTCTTTGCAGTTGCAGATTTCACTTAAAGCGTAGAAAACACAAGCTCAAGTGTGTTTTGTTTGCTGTTTTGTACAGAGTTGTGCAAAATGTAGCTTCAAGGCTGATGAAATAAATGCAATGACCAGTCTTGGTCTTAGAGGACATAGGATGAAAAAGACATTTCCTTCCTTTCCAGAATACGCTCTGCTCAGGCCTCTAGTGGTGCTCCTTGACCCTGGCCTTCGCATCTCACAGCCCTTGCCATCATCCCCCATCACTCTTTCCGTCACTTTTTTTTTTTAGTCGCTTGGCGGCACGCCCTTTCTGAACATCCCCGCACCCCCACCTTGCCCGTCTTGGCCAACAGATTTGCTTCCTTCTCTTATCCCTTCGCTCACTCTAATCTTCAGTCTCTCCCTATTTCCTGGTTACCTCCCTGTTCCCTAAAAACATGCCCACATTCTCCTCCATCCTTAAAAAACTTCAGCTTGGGAGCTACTGTGATGGGTGGCGTGATTGATTTAATAAAGTTTAGAATCTGCTCCTGGATAGAGAGAGAGCTTCCTTTTCTTTTCTGGTACCTAATATTGTCACAGTCAGTCTCCATCAGTGCTGGATTTCAAAATTTTCTGCCAGCTTGTTTTTCTTTTGTGATATTCTCATTGTCTTGTGATTTTGATTTTGTTTTCTCTTTTCATATGTTTGAATAAGAATATGGGCAGTTTAGCCTTTTTCAGCTAAGTAGTTAGGCTAGTAAGAGGGTTATATCAGAGAGTCTTCGGGAGGCCCGAAGGGCAAGGCCAGGGTAGTGTTCTTTTTGGTAGGGACAATGTTTGGGGAGGAATTAAGGTTCAATTTAGGGAGCTAGTCAGGAGGATAGTGAGGCTTGGAGGTACACAGGTGTTTAGGGTGTAATTTACAGTTAGTGATAAGGTTAAAGAAAACAGGGGTTGTGAAGACCCCCGTGTGATGGCGGTGCGTTTTACTGTGGCGCTGCAGGCTGAGGAGGCCTCAGGGACCCTGGAAAGCTGCACTCACTCAGTGCCAGCGGCACCACGTTCAGGGTCTTTTTTAGCTCACAGTAGTAAAGAGTAAAGTGACAAGATTATGTTTCCTTCTGTTACCTGAGGGTCTGTGTGCTGCGAAGCAGATCCAGAAGGGAGCATCATTTACTCTCTTTTGATAGCTTAAAAGTCTGTGAAGCCTCTTCCCTGCCCCTCAGAATCCCTGTTTTAAAATATGTCCTTTTGATGTGTTTTCAATTGGTGTAGAATTCTGAGACCAGCAGGATGTCTTTGGGTTATCCAGTGTTTTCAGAAACTTTTCTTTAAGTGGTTTCATCTCTTGTTTTTCCAAGTCTCTAGTGTCCATCTCCTGTTGGGTCTTAGGACTCATCCATTAGTCATTTAGCTTAGTATCTTAGTGTCTTAGAAAGATACATTTATGCCCAGTATGCCAAGAGATTGGGATAAAGCTTTTCATAGCAAGATTCCTAATTTTGCCAATAATGGAATTAGTTTAGTTAGTGATAGTTTTAGAAAGCAACAGTTGCTTTAAATATGCCCCCTGTATTCACCTTTGTAGGGAAAAGGCCCAGTTAGTTTTAAATGGCTGGACTTTTAGAAGATGTTTATTGCCACCTGTTTCCTGCATAACTGAGAGTATGCACAGGTGCCAGAGGGGGCGTTGGTGTTCTGTACACGCAGTAGACAGTGAATTCAAGTACAGTCCAGCCTGGGGAGTGGACATCAGACTGGCTTGGAAATGTTATTTTCAACAAAGAGGCAGTGATGGGTTTGGGTAATGGCAGCACATGGAGTGTCTTGTCAGGGCCTGGGTTGAGATGCCTGTGAGGAAGTGCGCATGGAATTTGTCTGATCTTTGTCTGCATGACGGGGTTGTTTGTACCTCTCTGGGTGCTTGTCTGGTACCTGATGAGTGAGACCTTCCTTGTGTTCTGTGTGGCAGCTTATCCAGCCCTTCTGAGTACTTGGCAGATATGGTTTGTTTGAACCAATTAAAGGATTTGATAAAGACCATGGAGGAGGTCAGCTGTCACCTTAGTCAGGACGAGGACGAGAACGTCAGTGAGGGCTGGACTTGACGTCCCCATCCCAAGGCTTCCATCCCTACTCGGATGGTTCCTGGGGCCTCGAGTTGAGGCCAGCCAGTTTCCTGTTCTCTGAGCCTGCTTTCATATCTCGGTATTGGGAATAATAATTCCCTCACGAGTTGTGGAGAGGATGGAATGAAAGGATGTACAGAAAAGGCCATGCAGATGCTAAAGAGGATGATGTGAATCAGGAGGAGCGGCAGAGGTAAGACTCTTTCCAAGGAAAGCTGTTTTCTTCCTTTCAAGAGACTCCCACTCTCCCTCATAGCCAGGGTGGGAAAGGCTTCCAGAGCAGGAGAGAGCCACCGGGGGGCATGGGCCAACCTTCGCTCTGGCCCCTGTGTGGATGAGTCCTAGAGTGAGGGCAGAGCTGGGTCAGGTGGGAGAGGTGCTGCAAAAGCATCATCTCCTGATTGGCTGGGGATGATGCAGGAGATGGAAAAGTCAAAGTTGAACCTAGTAGATAAAAATCAGGAAGACCCGAGTTCAAATCCTGTCTCAGACCAGACATTTGACACTTACTAGCTGTTTGACTCTGGGCAAGTCACTTTACCCGTCCCAGTCTCAGTTTTCTCCTCTGTAAAATGGGGATTCCTCCCTCCCAGGGTTATTGTGAGGATCGAATACGATAATAATTATAAATCACTTTGCAGTAGGTATTAGTTGTTATTAGGGGATTGAGGGCAGAGGAAGGCTGCCCTTCCCTTCTCTCCAGGCGGGGTGGCAACGGGCCCAGGGCATGTCCTCCAGAGAAGTCAGTCTGTGTGAGTTCCAGAAGATGGAGTCTGACAAAAAGCGTAGGGTCTCAGAGGATGTGGATTGAACCACAGAATTGTGGTTCCCAGTGTCGGTGACAGCGGGAGGCCACAACAGGATGGAGCCCAGGAAGAGGGAGTGTGCAAACTGCATTTTTGTGTCTGTAGGCCCTTGACTTTCAGCGTTAGGGGACCTGACGTGGGCAGTTTGCTAGCCTTGGAACAAGGCTGGCCCAGCTGTGAGGTAATCATTGGCTCAGCAAAGGGAGGGGACCATCCAATGAGTGGGGTCTTAACTTGGGGCCCATGAACTTGTTTTTAAAATAGTTTCATAACTTTTTCTTTAAGTATACTTGGTTTCCTCTGCAATCATGCATATTCTATTTTATGCATATAAAAGCATTCTGAGGAGTCTGTAGGGTTCACCAACTGTTGGGGGATTCGTGACCCACAAAAAGGCTAAGAATCCCAGGCCTCGTTGAGATTGTCTGACCAATCCCAGGTATTGTGCAGCTCGTCTGGCCTTTTCTCTCTGGGTCCACTCCAGAACAGTCCTTGTCCGGGTTGTGAAACGCCAATGTAAATATAAAATCCTTCCGTTGGGCTGAAGAAGTCAACTCCACTGACACAAAATGCAGGAAGAAAGGCTGGATGTCACTGTGCCTTAGAAAAATGCAGGTATTTCAGAAGCTGCAAACAGCACCGTAATGATGGCGGATGGCGCTGGGGAAGTAGGATGGGCGCTGTCCACACACTTGAAGGCCACTCAGGCACATTTTGCTTGGCTCGAGGCAGTAGACCGAGGCAGATTTCAGCTTGATGAAATGGAAACCTTCCTAACATTTAGAACTATCCAAGAGTGGAGTGTTGGTTTCCTCTTCATAGAGAGCTTCAAAGGAAGCTTGTTGAGGACAGTGGAGAGGGACATCTCAGTCCTTCATGAGTTAGACAGCATAGCCCTGGAGGTTCTAGAATTCTGAGTGGGGCTTTAAATCGCTGTGGAAATTGAGGTCCATGGGCACGTTGTATTCAAGGGAGCAGCAGGAGCAGAGGCTTAGATGCTTAGAAATAGTAGCTAACTTTTGTGTAGTGCTTTAAAATTTGCAAAACACCACAAAAATTTGTGGATGAGGAAACTGAGGTACATAGGGGTTAAGTGACTTGCCCAGGGTCACACAGCTAGCAAGTGTCTGAGGCTGGATTTGACTTTAGGTCTTCCTGACTATAGACCCAGTGCTTTCTATAAACTACACCTTATTTTGGGCTACCCAAAACCCTGGGTATTCAGTGGTGTAATTTAAGCTTAAGCTCTCTTGAAGGGAAAGCCAAATAATCATTTGCAAGTTTTATTAGCTCCCAACTGTGATTGAAGACATTTTTAATCAGTAGTTTTAAAAATCTTGTTCTGTTGAAAGAGAAAAATACCTGGTAGATGTTGAAAGGTGAGTCTCTGCAACATAGAATTACAAAATCAGAGTTTCAAGGACCTTCCAAGGTCATAGAATTCCAGAAAATTAATTCCAGCGGTCTGCTTTGTTTCCAATGCCTTGCTGTGCTGTTTCTGGGGTACACGACAGTACCCTTCATCATCTTCTTTACCAAGAAAGGCGGTGCAGCAGTGATTTTTGCCAGCAAGCTCTACCTTGTAGATGAGTTAAAAGAAAATCGCCAAATTGCTCTTGGCTACGGGGGTCACACAGTGTACTTTAAAATAAACTAACGAGTCTGATCTTGAGTCTTTATTCATCCCTTATGACTCCAGTCGAGTTAAGTTTGACAGTGAGTGGCTGACACCTTTGCCCCTCTTATCTTCTCTGTCCTGTCTGCCCTCACCCCTAAGCTTTCCTCCTTGCCCTTCTGGCAAGGAGGAAAGCTCCTCCTTTCTGGGCCAGATTTATCAAGAAGACAACTCTTCCCTTGTCTTTCTTTTTTTTTTTTGGAGAGGCAGTTGGGGTTAAGTGACTTGCCCAGGGTCACACAGCTAGTCTTAAGTGTCTGAGGCTGGATTTGAACTCAGGTCCCCCTGAGTCCAGGGCCAGCGCTGTATCCTCTGCACCACCTAGCTGCCCCTTCCTTTCTCTTTCCTAGAGAAAGTAAAACATAGGCAGCATGCCGAAGGTTTTCTAGAGACATTGGTTATTGGCTGGTCTCTATGTTGTGTTGTATTAACTGGTATAAGGAAGACAAAGTCATAAAAATATGTAAATTATGACAGATAAGAATGGGATGAAATCTTTGTCATTTGGTCCCCCTGACTCCAGGGTCGGTGTTCTATCCACTGCACCATGTAGCTGCCCCTGATTATTAACATTTGTGAAAAACATAAATACAATGCAGCTTTTCTAAGCGTTATATTCTAAGAATTAAAAAAAATGATTCTTCTCCCTTAAAAGATGGCTGACCCTGGCCATAGTTACGTAGTCAAGAACAGACCTTGTGTTTTCATTTGGACCAGCTCATTGGGCCGTTTGTCACTTCCTTGGTGGCCTGTAGGTTAATCTGCACTGTGTGCTGTTTGGTGGGGAGGGGGAGTGTCTGACTGTCCCTAACGCTGTTTGGTGGTCTTATGACCCAAGGATTTGTTTTAGGTAACTAATCTGGCGCTCCCTTTCAGTAGGGTAGCTAGCCTCTGTGTGTAGCCCAATCCATCTTGGAACCTTTGGTGTGATTTGGTGGTTGGGTTAGGAGTCTTTGGAACCATTTTTAATTGAATAAAGCTTTAGTGTATTTCTTGTCTACTCCCATGTTTGACTTTGGCTCTTCTCGGTTATTGACAGTCACTATTTTTTTTTTGACAGTTACTAGTAAGTACTGAAGATTTGCTTTGTGTCTACACTAGGCACTCCTTTATTTGCTAACCCTAGAACATTGTGTGAGAGGTATAAAAATTATGAGTTATGATGCACACAGATAAGTAAAATATAGAGAAATTTATATCTGGTGCCTGGGGGCACCCCTTCAGCTGCCCCAAAGAATGACTACCCCAAGTACAAAGTACCGTGTGGGTCCACATCCCTTAAAACCGTACGTTCGACGTTGCCACAGGTGCAGTTGTCGTTAATACTCAGGACACAGTTAATGTAAAGCAAAGGCCTTTAATGAAAGGATAGAGTAAGAAAAAGAGCAACAAGATGTTCCCTTGTAAGTTGTTACTGTCCCAGTGGGAAGAGGCAGCTGGTGGTGTGAGAGTAGAATGAGGAGCCTGGAGTCAGGAAAACCAGTCTGGATGACCAGCCTTGGGCCCCCGGAGAAGCTGCTGACCTCTTGTAAATCAACAAGCATCCATCAAGAGCCAGCACCTTGCCAAGTGGTGGGGATACAAAGAAGGGCCAAAGACGTCCCGGCCCTCGAGGGGCTCACGGTCTAATTCTGGGGAGGGGGGGCTTGAGAAGGGATGAAAAGATTTCAAAGAGCTACCATACTGAGTGAGTCAGGGAATTGATTAGGGAGGTAGCTGAGGAAGGATTGCCCTGCGGCAGTGAGGGCCTAGTTGAGATTATGTAACTCGTAGTGGACCCAGTCAGCTCAGTGTCTTGATTTTCTTCTCGCTCTGTTCAGCAGATGCCGTGGATGTTGGCAGAAGGCCAAGGCTTGGCAGGGCAAAATTGCTGATGGGATAATGGGGCAGAGAACTTGAGAGAGGACAGTGGAGAGTTGGACAGCTTCACTAAGGGGTTGAGATAGAGAAGGGAGGAGAGTATAACCTGGGAAGGGCATTTGGCTTGGAAAGAACTGAGTAGCGAAGGGGTTTGGGTGAGGATGAAGAACAGAGTTAGGGGCTATAAGGCAGAGGGAGAAGGGGGATGATACCAGATCAGAGAAGGGAATTTCAGAGTTCGTGAAATGGAACCCATGGGGTGATGTCAAGACCACGGGATCACCATCTCAGAGTGTGACTGTGAGGTCAGGGGTTGGGGAGGAGAGAAACTGTGTGAGAGGGTACTGACCTCATTGAGGAGGAAAGGAGAGTGTCCTAGGGAGCTGTAGACAGCAGCTGCCAGAACCACGATCGGGTGATAATTAGGTATTGGATAAACCTGAAACAAGCAGGTGTTGCTGATTTGTGGGGGTAGAAGGAGATCCTAAAGATGTCTGTGGAGAGCGAGGAGTATTACTCCAGGTCATGACCATGTCTCAGGGGTTGTGAGTTAAAGGGTGACCAGGGAGACTGGGTCCTCTGGAGGGAGCTGGGTTTCAGTGAGTACAAAAAACAAAGGCAAAGATTTACGATGAAAGCAATTTTGTTTCCTATGGAAATATTCCAGAATGGGATGTAGGAGGAGATAGGAATAAGGGAACAATCTATGGGGAATGCAGAATGGAGTTTGAACTGTAGCAGCCTGGGGGTTCAGAATCAGCCAGCTGGGGAGGGCATGATGGGGTGGGAGTATGTTAATCATTGAGGGGTCCAGTGCAGGTAGATTCTCAGGGTGGATTTGGTCCTGGCAGTTGAGGGGGAGGGGGATTGTAGAGCCAAGAAACCACTGCAGAGTTGTGGGAGGCCCCAGAGAGGCTGCTTGGAGCTCGTCTGTCACTGTCCAGGGAGCTTGGGAAGCTTCCTTCCCTGTAAGATGGTCATGATGACAACAGCACCCACCTTGAAGGGTTGTTGTGAAGGTCAGACGAGATTCTGGATGGAGAGTGCTTTGCAAACCTTCACGTGCTGTGGACGTGTGAGCCATTGTTACCGAGAGTAGACGTTCTTCTAGTAGCCATACACGGTCAGCACACGTGGAGGACATACACAGGGAACACGTGTGCTTCGGATGTGTGTAGGGGCAGCTCCTGCCTCCCATGCTCCCCGATGCCATCCGTCATTCTTTGCTTCCTGCTCATCTCGACCTGTCCCTAGCAGCCCGCCCTCGGCTGAGCTCTGAGTTTCTCTTGCTGTTCGGCCAGACGACTTGCCTCTGCTACATGCCCCTCAGCTGCTCCCAGATTCTGCTCAACTGAAAGCCTTAGATTTTTCTTCCTCAGGAGAAGAGTGGGTGCCGTTCTCCTTGAGCTGAAGGCCCATCTGCCTTTTCTTCCCTTAGCTCTTTTTGAAAAGGAAGATGCTCTTGCTGGAAGCAGCAGAAAATCTTGGTTCTGCTTCTCCTCTCTGGTCCCCTCCAGGCCTTGGCTGGAGGTCTGGCTCTCTAGGCCCAGACTCTGAAGCCCTTGTGCACCAAAAGCAGGGCCCTTCTAACATCTTCTGGCCCAATATTTTCTCCAGACTGAAGTCTTAACCCATGGGTTAATTAATGGAGCATTCCCCATACTTGCCAGTCTTAGTCTCTGATGGCTGAACTGCAAACCAGGGGCGGGTTATTTGACCAGTAATGAGCAAAAGGCGCAGGTTTCAGGGTTCCTTGGTTTTCAGACCTCAACCCTCTTCAGATCTTTAATGGACCAACAAATATTTAAGCCCCTGCTGCATGTTAGGTCTTGTGTTTTGCAGTGGGACATACGGAGACCAAAATTCCAGTCCCTGACCTTAGGGAGTTTACTCGAGGGACAGATTTATTGTCTGCTTCCCCTGCTCAGCCACATTCCTGACCCCTTCCGAGGCTGAGGGGCCGACCCTGAAGCATGGGGAGGGCCCCGAGGCACATCCTTATGTCCTTTCACAAGAGAAGGCAAACCAGATTCTCTGGGAGGGAGCTGATTAGCATCCGTGTCATTAGGGGATGGAGGCGGGGTCAGGGAAGATTTTAGCGGGGAGGAGCTTGAGCAACAGAAAATAGGGAACCGCGCTGAGGCCCCCATAGAGAGAATGATGGGAAGAACAGCAAGGTCTTGAGGAAGGAGCCTTATCGGTCCATCCACGAGCATTTATTAAGCTTCTCCTGCCGAGTGCCAGGCACTGCCAGCTGCAGGGACTGCAAAGTGAAAAATTAAACAGGCCCTGCCTTAGGGAGCTTCCATTCTGTTGGGGGAAACGGTGTACCCAAAGTAAAAACAAGGTGATCATGGGACCTGGGGAGGAAGTGCTGAACTCCAGGGAGGCTTCCTGTAGGAGACAGCATTTGAATGGGGCTTGTTGGGAGAGGAAGGAGGGAGTGCATTCTAGGCACGGGCTGGGGAACAGTCTGTTCACAGGCCCAGAAATTGGAGATAGAACGGCCTCACCGAGGAGCCACTAAGAGGCCGGTTTGGCTGGAACTTAGAGCGAGGGAAGGGCAGGGAGGGAGCCCTGGAGCTTTTGAACAAGAGAGGTCTTTGAAGCCCACCCTAGCTCACTGCCCTATCTGTGCTGCTGAGGAAACTGAGTGTGGAGACTTTGTGACTTCCCCAGGGTCCCCAGGCTGGATTCAGCTTCGGGCTGAGAAATCTGAGTCCTCCTGGTGCCCGCCTGGGGTGGGCTGGGGTGCAGTGCGGGCAGGCACGATCAGAAGGAGCCGTTATAAGGAGGAGGCTCTTCTGTTTGAAGGAAGAGAGAGCTCACACGGAAAGTGGGGTGTCATTCTGGGGGCTCTAGAAATACTCCTCCCACATATTTTGTTTAAGAGGTTAAATGGCAAATTAGCACCTCTTTGATCATTGCAATGGACTTTACAAAATATGCTTTTTATGAAGTAAAGGAATTTAGATTCTGTTGATGGCTTTAGAAGTTAGAAGGAAACTAGTCAAGTCAACAAGCCTGAGTTAAAAGCCTGCTACGTGCCAGGCACTGTGCTGAGCGCTGGGGATACAAAGAAAGGTCCAAAAGACAGTCCCTACCTCCAGGGCTCCCGGTCTAATAGGAGACACTGCATGGAAACAACTATGTGCAGCTAAGCTCTAGACAGGCCGAAATGGAGACAGTCAGCGGAGGGAAGTCACTCACATTAATGAAGGGTGATCAGGAAAGGCTTCTTGCGGAAATTGGGATTTTAAATTGAGACTTGAAGGAAGCCAGGAGGTAGAGGAGAGGACGAAGACCATTGCTGCCCAGGACACGGCCAAAGAAAAGGCTCAGAGTGGAGAGTCAAGTGTGAGGAACAAGCATCTGTGGAATCCTGTTTAAAACAAGTGAGGCCTGTGAAATTCCAAGAGACTTTCTACTCCTAGCTTTAACTCTTAGCAGTTCTTCCGATCCAGATGCTGTTTAGTAGGAATTCTATTTTTATACTGGCCTTCAGTCAATAAGCATTTAAGAGCCTTTGTGCCAGGCCCGGTGCTAAGTTCTGGAGATTCAAAGAGAGGCAAAAGACAGGGTGTTCACAATCTAATGGGGAGACAGCAAACACGTGTATACACAAGCTAGATACAGGCTCAGTAGGAGATAATTAACAGAGGGAAGACACTACACTTAAGAAGTATTAGGAAAGGCTTCCTGTAGAAGATCTGAAGTTTTAGTTGAGATGAAAAGGAAGGCTGGGAAGTCAGTAGGGGGGGATGAGGTGGGAGAGTGTTCCAGGCCTGGGGGATGCCAGAGAAAATGCCTGGAGCCAAGAGGTGGAATGTCTGGTTGGTGGAACAGCCAGGAGACTAGTGTCACTGGATTGAAGAGAGAGAGAGTGTGTGTGTGTGTGTGTGTGTGTGTGTGTGTGTGTGTGTGTGTGTGTGAGTGTGTGAAGACTGGTGGAATGTCTGGTTGGTGGAACAGCCAGGAGACTAGTGTCACTGGATTGAAGAGAGTGTGTGTGTGTGTGTGTGTGTGTGTGTGTGTGTGTGT